>NC_088220.1:4631179-4676988 GCF_036934945.1 Oncorhynchus masou masou
ATACTGTACTGTCCACTATACTGTACTATCCACTATACTGTACTGTCCACTATAATATACTGTACTGTCCACTATACTGTCCACTATACTGTACTGTCCACTATAATATACTGTACTGTCCACTATACTGTACTGTCCACTATACTGTACTGTCCACTATAATGTACTGTACTGTCCACTATACTGTACTGTCCACTATAATATACTGTACTGTCCACTATACTGTACTGTCCACTATACTGTACTGTCCACTATAATATACTGTACTGTCCACTATACTGTACTGTCCACTATACTATACTGTCTACTATACTGTCCACTATACTGTACTGTCCACTATACTGTCCACTATACTGTACTGTCCACTATACTGTACTGTCCACTATACTATACTGTACTGTCCACTATAATATACTGTACTGTCCACTATACTATACTGTCCACTATACTATACTGTACTGTCCACTATACTATACTGTCCACTATACTGTACTGTCCACTATACTATACTGTCCACTATACTGTACTGTCCACTATACTGTCCACTATACTGTACTGTCCACTATACTATACTGTCCACTATACTGTCCACTATACTATACTGTCTACTATACTATACTGTCCACTATACTGTCCACTATACTGTACTGTCCACTATACTGTCCACTATACTGTCCACTATACTATACTGTCCACTATACTGTACTGTCCACTATACTGTCTACTATACTGTCCACTATACTGTACTGTCCACTATACTGTCTACTATACTGTCCACTATACTGTACTGTCCACTATACTGTCCACTATACTGTACTGTCCACTATACTGTCTACTATACTGTCCACTATGCTGTACTGTCCACTATACTGTACTGTCCACTATACTGTCTACTATACTGTACTGTCCACTATACTATACTGTCCACTATACTGTCCACTATACTGTACTGTCCACTATACTATACTGTACTGTCAAATATACTGTCCACTATACTGTACTGTCAAATATACTGTCCACTATACTGTACTGTCCACTATACTATACTGTCCACTATACTGTACTGTCCACTATACTGTCCACTATACTGTACTGTCCACTATACTGTACTGTCCACTATACTGTCCACTATACTGTACTGTCCACTATACTATACTGTACTGTCAAATATACTGTCCACTATACTGTACTGTCAAATATACTGTCCACTATACTGTCCACTATGCTGTACTGTCCACTATACTATACTGTACTGTCAAATATACTGTCCACTATACTGTACTGTCAAATATACTGTCCACTATACTGTACTGTCCACTATACTATACTGTCCACTATACTGTACTGTCCACTATACTGTCCACTATACAATAATGTCTACTATACTGTACTCTCCACTATACTATACTGTCCACTATGCTGTACTGTCCACTATACTGTCTACTATACTGTCCACTATGCTGTACTGTCCACTATACTGTCTACTATACTGTACTGTCCACTATACTGTCTACTATACTGTACTGTCCACTATACTATACTGTCCACTATACTGTACTGTCCACTATACTGTCCACTATACTGTACTGTCCACTATACTGTCCACTATACTGTACTGTCCACTATACTATACTGTACTGTCAAATATACTGTCCACTATACTGTACTGTCAAATATACTGTCCACTATACTGTACTGTCCACTATACTATACTGTCCACTATACTGTACTGTCCACTATACTGTCCACTATACTGTACTGTCCACTATACTATACTGTCCACTATACTGTACTGTCTACTATACTATACTGTCCACTATACTGTACTGTCCACTATACTATACTGTACTGTCCACTATACTGTACTGTCTACTATACTGTCCACTATACTGTACTGTCTACTATACCATACTGTCTACTATACTGTCCACTATACTATACTGTCCACTATACCATACTGTCCACTATACTGTCCACTATACTGTCCACTATACTGTACTGTCCACTATACTGTCCACTATACAATAATGTCTACTATACTGTACTCTCCACTATACTATACTGTCCACTATGCTGTACTGTCCACTATACTGTCTACTATACTGTCCACTATGCTGTACTGTCCACTATACTGTCTACTATACTGTACTGTCCACTATACTGTCCACTATACTATACTGTCCACTATACTGTACTGTCCACTATACTGTCCACTATACTGTACTGTCCACTATACTGTACTGTCCACTATACTGTCCACTATACTGTACTGTCCACTATACTATACTGTACTGTCAAATATACTGTCCACTATACTGTACTGTCAAATATACTGTCCACTATACTGTACTGTCCACTATACTATACTGTCCACTATACTGTACTGTCCACTATACTGTCCACTATACAATAATGTCTACTATACTATACTGTCCACTATACTGTACTGTCTACTATACTATACTGTCCACTATACTGTACTGTCCACTATACTATACTGTACTGTCCACTATACTATACTGTCTACTATACTGTCCACTATACTATACTGTCTACTATACCATACTGTCTACTATACTGTCCACTATACTATACTGTCTACTATACCATACTGTCCACTATACTGTCCACTATACTGTCCACTATACTGTACTGTCCACTATACTGTCCACTATACAATAATGTCTACTATACTGTACTCTCCACTATACTATACTGTCCACTATGCTGTACTGTCCACTATACTGTCTACTATACTGTCCACTATGCTGTACTGTCCACTATACTGTCTACTATACTGTACTGTCCACTATACTGTCTACTATACTGTACTGTCCACTATACTATACTGTGTACTATACTGTACTGTCCACTATACTGTCCACTATACTATACTGTCCGCTATGCTATACTGTCCACTATACTGTCCACTATACTGTCCTGTCCACTATACTGTCCTGTCCACTATACTATACTGTCTCTATACTGTCCACTATACTGTACTGTCTCTATACTGTCCACTATACTGTCCACTATACTGTACTGTCCACTATACTGTACTGTCCACTATACTATACTGTCTCTGTACTGTCCACTATACTGTACTGTCTCTTTACTGTCCACTATACTGTACTGTCGCTCTGGATAAGAGCGTCTGCTAAATGACTTAAATGTAATGTAAATATACTGTCCACTATACTGTACTGTCCACTATACTGTACTGTCCACTATACTGTCTACTATACTGTCCACTATACTGTACTGTCCACTATACTATACTGTCTACTGTACTGTCCACTATACTGTACTGTCCACTATACTGTACTGCCCACTATACTGTCCACTATACTGTCCACTATACTATACTGTCTACTCTACTGTCCACTATACTGTACTGTCTACTATACTGTCCACTATACTGTACTGTCCACTATACTGTACTGTCCACTATACTGTACTGTCCACTATACTGTACTGTCTACTGTACTGTCCACTATACTATACTGTCCACTATACTGTACTGTCCACTATACTGTACTGTCCACTATACTGTCCCCTATACTGCCCACTATACTGTACTCTGCAATACTATACTACCATGCTATACTGCACACCACAATACCGCTATACTGTACACCACTATACTACACTCTGCAATACTATACTGCCATACTGTACTATACTGTACACTACAATACCATAATACTATACTGTACTCTGCAATACTATACTACCATACTATACTACACTCTGCAATACTATACTTCCATACTGTACTATACTGTACACTACAATACCATAATACTATACTGTACTCTGCAATACTATACTACCATACTATACTGTACTCTGCAATACTATACTACCATACTATACTACACTCTGCAATACTATACTACCATACTATACTGTACAATTCCATAATACTATACTGTACTCTGCAATACCATGCTACCATGCAATACTACCATGTGACCACTTTCACATACTGGACATCTTCCACTGCTCTGTAAAACATCTATACTATACTACCATGTGACCACTTTCACATACTGGACATCTTCCACTGCTCTGTAAAACATCTATACTATACTACCATGTGACCACTTTCACATACTGGACATCTTCCACTGCTCTGTAAAACATCTGTGTTCTCTCTGCTGTTAGATGTGTAATGAGATGGTAATTGGTTCCAGAGAGTCGTAAGACACATGTTACTGAGACAGATGCTACTAACGCTATAGAAGGCAAACTTGATTCAGCCATGTGACGATTTCTGTCGGAATGGATGGTTGGGGGGGATCACAACTTAGTCCAGAATTCCTGTGTGGCGCAGAGGCACTGCATCTCAGGGCTAGAGGCGTCACTATAGACCCTGGTTCGATTCCAGGCTGTATCACAACCGGCCGTGATTGGGAGTTCCATAGTGCGGTGCACAATTTGCCCAGTGTCATCCGGGTTCGAGTTTGGCCGGAGTTAAAAATAACAAATTGTCATTTACATTCATTCCGTACCTTAATTACATCGAGAGACGATCACGTCTCTTTCAAGTGGGAATACTTGGGAACAGATTACCTAAATGAAATACAGTAAGTTGGGTGAATTTGGGCCTATTCCTCCTGACAGAGATGGTGTAACTGAGTCAGGGTTGTAGGCCTCCTTGCTCGCACACGCTTTTTCAGTTCTGCCCTCAAATTTTCTATAGGATTGAGATCAAGGCTTTGTCGGCTTGCAAGCCTCCCCATTTTTCCTCCAAACACAACGATGGTCATTATGACCAAACAGTTCTATTAATGTTTAATCAGACCAGAGGACATTTCTCCAAAAAGTACGATCTTTGTCCCCATGTGCAGTTGCAAACCGTATTCTGGCTTTTTTATGGTGGTTTTGGAGCAGTGGCTTCTTCCTTGCTGAGCGATCTGTCAGGTTATGTCAATATAGGACTTGTTTTTACTTTGGATATAGATACTTTTGTTCCTGTTTCTTGCAGCATCTTCACAGGGTCCTTTGCTGTTGTTCTGGGATTGATTTGCGCTTTTTGCCTCAAAGTACGTTCATCTCTAGGAGACAGAACGTGTCTCCTTCCTGAGCGGTATGATGGCCGCGTGGTCCCATGATGTTTATACTTGCATATAAACTTCTAAAGCCATGACATCATTTTCTGGAATTTTCCAAGCTGTTTAAAGGCACAGTCAACTTAGTGTATGTAAACTTCTGACCCACTGGAATTGTGATATAGGACATTATTAGTGAAATCATCGGTCTGTAAACAATTGTTGGAAAAATGACTTGTCATTCACAAAGTAGATGTCCTAACCGACTTGCCAAAACTACAGTTTGTTAACTAGAAATTAGTGGAGTGGTTGAAAAACACAGTCTGCTTAAACTGATAACACACAAATTATTGGCTGGGAAAAGTATGTGAAACCCCCTAGGCTAATGACTTCTCCAAAAGCTAGTTGGAGTCAGGAGTCAGCTAACCTGGAGTCCAATCAAAGAGATGAGATTGGAGATGTTGGTTAGAGCTGCCTTGCCCTATAAAAAACACTCACAAGAACCATTGTCTGATGTAAACCAGGCCTCGAACTACAGAGATCTCAGAAGACCTAAGATTAAGAATCGTTGACTTGCATGAAGCTGGAAAGGGTTCCAAAAGTACGACGGGGAAATGAATTCCCAAGTTCATCAAGACATTTTGCAGGAGAATGTTAGGCTATCTGTCCGCCAGTTGAAGCTCAACAGAAGTTGGATGACGCAACAGGACAACGAACCACAACACAGAAGTAAATCAACAACAGAATGGCTTCAACAGAATAAAATACGCCTTCTGGAATGGCCCAGTCAGAGTCCTGACCTCAACCTGAGTGGCCCAGTCAGAGTCCTGACCTCAACCCGAGTGGCCCAGTCAGAGTCCTGACCTCAACCCGAGTGGCCCAGTCAGAGTCCTGACCTCAACCCGAGTGGCCCAGTCAGAGTCCTGGCCTCAACCCGAGTGGCCCAGTCAGAGTCCTGACCTCAACCCGAGTGGCCCAGTCAGAGTCCTGACCTCAACCCGAGTGGCCCAGTCAGAGTCCTGACCTCAACCCGAGTGGCCCAGTCAGAGTCCTGACCTCAACCTGAGTGGCCCAGTCAGAGTCCTGACCTCAACCCGAGTGGCCCAGTCAGAGTCCTGGCCTCAACCCGAGTGGCCCAGTCAGAGTCCTGGCCTCAACCCGAGTGGCCCAGTCAGAGTCCTGGCCTCAACCCGAGTGGCCCAGTCAGAGTCCTGGCCTCAACCCGAGTGGCCCAGTCAGAGTCCTGGCCTCAACCCGAGTGGCCCAGTCAGAGTCCTGGCCTCAACCCGAGTGGCCCAGTCAGAGTCCTGGCCTCAACCCGAGTGGCCCAGTCAGAGTCCTGGCCTCAACCCGAGTGGCCCAGTCAGAGTCCTGCCCTCAACCCGAGTGGCCCAGTCAGAGTCCTGCCCTCAACCCGAGTGGCCCAGTCAGAGTCCTGCCCTCAACCCGAGTGGCCCAGTCAGAGTCCTGACCTCAACCCGAGTGGCCCAGTCAGAGTCCTGGCCTCAACCCGAGTGGCCCAGTCAGTCCTGACCTCAACCTGATTGAGATGCTGTGGCGTGACCTCAAGAGAGCAGTTCATACCAGACATCCCAAGAATATTGCTGAACTGAAACAGTTTTGTAAAGAGAAATGGTCCTAAATTCCTCCTGACTGTTGTGCAGGTCTGATCTACAACTACAGAAAACGTTTGGTTGAGGTTATTGCTGCCAAAGGAGGATCAACCTGTTATTAAATACTTTTCCCTCTCTACACTGTGAATGTTTACACTGTGTGTTCTATAAAGACATGAAAACATATAATTGTTTGTGTGTTTTTAGTTTAAGCAGACTGTGTTTGTCTATTGTTGTGACTTAGATGAAGATCAGATCAAATTTTAAGACCAATTTATGCAGACGTCCAGGTAATTCCAAAGGATTCACATACTGTTCCTTGCCACTGTACAAACCTCAGTCAATGTGCTGTCTGGAGGAGCCATAACTACACCGTGTAACAATTCCCAGTCCACTTCCTGTAAGTGGTGGTAGAGTCACAGAGAGAGATAAGGGAGCAATCCTCGCAATGATTTTACCATTATGCTCCTTCCATGTCAAAATGACCACAGAACTCCCTCGACGATGATGATGGTAATGATGATGTCAGACACTGCTGCCACTCTTCCTCTTCTGAGTCACCATGGTAACCCTAAAGCACATGGTCTTTAAGGGAGTGTGTTTTTTCTCCCCAGCGTCAAGGCCTCTCAGTCACCTGCTAAGACCCAGACAGCAGACAAACCTGACGGTGAGTCTCTGCAGGTCAGAGTTCAAATGACAGGTTCTGGTAATTATAACATAAATCCAAGCCTTTTATTTATTCGTTAGATGCATTATAACATGTTTTATAAGCTTTAAAATATCTATTATAGCACATATTATAAGCATAGTTATACATTGTAACACGTGCTATAAGCATTCATACATTCCCATGGTTCCTTATAAGACACTATAGGAGTCTCCCTGTTGAATGCGTTGCATTAAAGCATTGCTCTGGGTTCTCCAGCCTCTAAGACTCCAGCTCCAGTCACGGCTGGTCCTCTGGTACGTCCTCCGTGGGTGACCGACCCAGGGTTCGCTGACCGTTACGCCCCAGACAAGACCAGTACGGTTCTGACCCAGCACAGGCAGCCGGCCCAGCCAACGCCCATGCAGAACCGCTCCTCTATCCTACAGGCGGCTCAGCAGGCACCCGAGGACAGCGGAAGTACCCCTCTCTGTGGAGCCTGCAACAAGATCATTAGGTGGGAACCCTAGGACTGTACTGGCCCCTGTCTGTTAGATTAATAACTACAAGGCCTTTAATTACTACTGCCCCCTGTTAGTAACTACAAGGCCTTTAATTACTACTGCCCCCTGTTAGTAACTACAAGGCCTTTATTTACTACTGCCCCCTGTTAGTAACTACAAGGCCTTTATTTACTACTGCCCCCTGTTAGTAACTACAAGGCTTTTAATTACTACTGCCCCCTGTCTGTTAGATTAATAACTACAAGGCCTTTAATTACTACTGCCCCCTGTCTGTTAGATCAATAACTACAAGGCCTTACATTACTACTGCCCCCTGTCTGTTAGATTAATAACTACAAGGCCTTTAATTACTACTGCCCCCTGTCTGTTAGATTAATAACTACAAGGCCTTTAATTACTACTGCCCCCTGTCTGTTAGATCAATAACTACAAGGCCTTACATTACTACTGCCCCCTGTCTGTTAGATTAATAACTACAAGGCCTTTAATTACTACTGCCCCCTGTTAATAACTACAAGGCCTTTAATTACTACTGCCCCTTGTTAATAACTACAAGGCCTTTAATTACTACTGCCCACTGTCTGTTAGATTAGTAACTACAAGGCCTTTATTTACTACTGCCCCCTGTCTGTTATATCTATGAACACTAGAGCCAGCAAAGCCTGAAATATCACACAATTCTTAACATATTGCATTTTTTTTTAACCAAAACTCTGAATGAAAAAGTAGCTCCATATCGGGTCAATACAACAACTGCTGTTCCTTACATCAGTCCTAAATGAAGAAGTAGTGTACTGTAGAGAGGATGAACTCCCACAAATATCATTTCATAATAATAATAATAATACTAATAATAATAATAATAATAACAGACTGGATTTATTTCATTGAACTGCTGACCATGTTTTTTTGTTTGTTTTTATTTCTTGTTTTTTTTACATTTAGTTTATTTTACCTTTAATTAACCAGGCAAGTCAGTTAAGAACAAATTCTTATTTTCAATGACAGCCTAGGAACAGTGGGTTAACTGCCTGTTCAGGGGCAGAACGACAGATTTGTACCTTGTCAGCTCGGGGGTTTGAACTTGCAACCTTTCGGTTACTACCTGACCAGGGAATAGTCTTTATATAACCTCATCATTATTCTTTGGAGAAGTTCTCTGCTGAACTGGAGCGGCCTAACACCGTTAGATTAGTAGCTGACAGTTAAGTGGATTCACACAGTAAGTCGTGTCAGTGACGATAGGATCACTATTCCCATTTAAAAGAGCTGTGTCCTAACAGGCACTGTAGAAACCTCTGTTACTCCCAGCTGGGCTCAACTAGCTAGTGTTGTGTGTGTGTGTGTGTGTGTGTGTGTGTGTCTCTCTCTCTGTGTGTGTGTCTCTCTCTCTGTGTGTGTCTCTCTCTCTGTGTGTGTGTCTCTCTCTCTGTGTGTGTGTCTCTCTCTCTGTGTGTGTGTCTCTCTCTCTGTGTGTGTGTGTGTGTCTCTCGGTGTGTGTGTGTGTCTCTCTCTCTGTGTGTGTGTCTCTCTCTCTGTGTGTGTGTCTCTCTCTCTCTCTCTCTGTGTGTGTCTCTCTCTGTGTGTGTGTCTCTGCGTTGTGTGTGTGTGTGTCTCTCTCTGTGTGTGTGTGTCTCTCTCTGTGTGTGTGTGTGTGTGTGTGTGTGTGTCTCTGTGTGTGTGTGTGTCTCTGTGTGTGTGTGTGTCTCTGTGTGTGTGTGTGTGTGTGTCTCTGTGTGTGTGTGTGTCTCTGTGTGTGTGTGTGTCTCTGTGTGTGTGTGTGTGTCTCTCTCTGTGTGTGTGTGCGTGTGTGTGTGTCTCTCTCTCTGTGCGTGCGTGCGTGTCTGTCTGTGTGTGTGTGTCTCTCTCTGTGTGTGTGTGTCTCTCTCTGTGTGTCTGTCTGTGTGTGTGTGTGTGTGTGTGTCTCTCTGTGTGTGCGTGCGTGTGTGTGTGTCTCTCTCTCTCTGTGTGTGTCTCTCTCTCTGTGTGTGTGTCTCTCTCTCTGTGTGTGTGTCTCTCTCTCTGTGTGTGTGTCTCTCTCTCTCTGTGTGTGTCTCTCTCTCTCTGTGTGTGTCTCTCTCTCTGTGTGTGTGTCTCTGCGTTGTGTGTGTGTGTGTGTCTCTCTCTCTGTGTGTGCGTGTGTGTCTAGGGGCCGGTACCTGGTGGCTCTGGGTCAGTCTTGGCACCCAGAAGAGTTCCAGTGTTCCCAGTGTAAGGTGATGTTGGACGAGGGAGGATTCTTTGAGGAGAAAGGCTCCATCTTCTGCACCAAGTGTTATGATAACCGCTACGCTCCCAACTGTGCCAAATGCAAGAAGACGATCGTAGGGGTGAGATCTGTCTTTCTACCATCATCCATGATAATACTGTTTTATATTTTTTATTTGTCACATGCGCTGAATACAACAGGTATAGTAGACCTTACAGTGAAATGCTGAATACAACAGGTGTAGTAGACCTCACAGTGAAATGCTGAATACAACAGGTGTAGTAGACCTTACAGTGAAATGATGAATACAACAGGTGTAGTAGACCTTACAGTGAAATGCTGAATACAACAGGTGTAGTAGACCTCACAGTGAAATGCTGAATACAACAGGTGTAGTAGACCTTACAGTGAAATGATGAATACAACAGGTGTAGTAGACCTCACAGTGAAATGATGAATACAACAGGTGTAGTAGACCTCACAGTGAAATGCTGAATAAAACAGGTGTAGTAGACCTTACAGTGAAATGCTGAATACAACAGGTGTAGTAGACCTCACAGTGAAATGCTGAATACAACAGGTGTAGTAGACCTCACAGTGAAATGCTGAATAAAACAGGTGTAGTAGACCTTACAGTGAAATGATGAATACAACAGGTGTAGACCTCACAGTGAAATGCTGAATACAACAGGTGTAGTAGACCTTACAGTGAAATGCTGAATACAACAGGTGTAGTAGACCTCACAGTGAAATGCTGAATACAACAGGTGTAGTAGACCTCACAGTGAAATGCTGACTTACAAACCCTTAACCTTTAGTGACACCCCATCCCGTGAACGGGGCCGTTGTCATCATCTGACACTAATTAGCATAACGCAACGAACATAAATCTTCCTAGAAAATATTCATATTCATGAAAATCACAAGTGAAATATATTGGAACACAGCTTAGCCTTTTGTTAATCATCCTGTCATCTCAGATTTTCAAAATATGCTTTACAGCCAAAGCTAGACAAGCATTTGTGTAAGTTTATCGTTCGCCTAGCATAGCATTATGCCTTGCTAGCAGCAGGCAACCTTGTCACGAAAATCAGAAAAGCAATCAAATTAAATTGTTTACCTTTGATGAACTTAGGATGTTTTCACTCACGAGACTCCCAGGTAGATAGCCAAAGTTCATTTCTTCCCAAAATATTATTTTTGTAGGCGAAATAGCTCCCTTTGTTCTTCACGTTTGGCTGAGAAATCGACCGGAAATTGCGGTCACCACAACGCCGAAAAATATTCCAAAATAGCTCCATAATATCGACACAAACATGGCAAACGTTGTTTAGAATCAATCCTCAAGGTGTTTTTCAAATATCTATTAGATAATATATCCACCGGGACAATTGGTTTCTCAGTAGAAGCGAATAATGGAATAATGGCTACCTCTGTACTTTACGCAAGATTTTCTCTCCGGGAGCATCATGTGACCACTTGCGCAATGTAGCCCCCTACGGGTATTCTTCAACATAAATGCGTAAAACTACGTTACAATGCTGTAGACACCTTGGGGAATACGTAGAAAGCGTAAGCTGGTTCATAGCACATTCAATGGGGACTCATTGGCTCGCAGCGCTTTCAAAACCTGGGGCACTTCCGGATTGGATTTTTTTTTCTCAGGCTTTCGCCTGCAACATCAGTTCTGTTATACTCACAGACAATATCTTTACAGTTTTGGAAACGTTAAGAGTGTTTTCTATCCAAAGCTGTCAATTATATGCATTTTCTAGCATCTTGTCCTGACAAAATATCCTGTTTTAAAACGGGAATGTTTTTTTTTCTCCAAAAATGAAAATACTGCCCCCTAGAGTCGAGTCGCAACAGGTTAACCAACAGTGCGGTTTTTAGAAAAATAAGAGTTAAGAAAATATTTACAAAATAAACTAAAGTCACACAAAATAACAATAACGAGGCGGGTACCGGTACAATATGCTGGTTAGTTGAGGTAATATGTACATGTAGGTAGTCAAGGTAATAATAACAGAGTCAATGTGGAGGCTATATACAGGGGGTACCGCTACAGAGTCAATGTGGAGGCTATATACAGGGGGTACCGGTACAGAGTCAATGTGGAGGCTATATACAGGTGGTACCGGTACAGAGTCAATGTGGAGGCTATATACAGGGGGTACCGGTACAGAGTCAATGTGGAGGCTATATACAGGGGTACCGGTACAGAGTCAATGTGGAGGCTATATACAGGGGTACCAGTACATAGTCAATGTGGAGGCTATATACAGGGGGTACCGGTACAGAGTCAATGTGGAGGCTATATACAGGGGGTACCGGTACGGAGTCAATGTGGAGGGTATATACAGGGGGTACCAGTACAGAGTCAATGTGGAGGCTATATACAGGGGGTACCGCTACAGAGTCGATATGCTGGTTAGTCATGGTAATTGAGGTAATATGTACATGCAGGTCGGGGTGAAGTGACTATGCATAGATAATAAACAGAGAGTAGCAGCAGTGTACAAAACAAATGGGGGGGGTCAGTGTAAATAGTCTGGTGGCCATTTTGATGAACTGTTCAGCAGTCTTATGTCTTGGGGATAGAAGATGTTAAGGAGCCGTTTGGACCTAGACTTGGCGCTACGGTACCGGTTGAGAACAGTCATAGAGAGAACAGTCTATGACTTGGATGGCTGGATTCTTTGACAATTTTTAGAGCCTTCCTTTGATGGCAGGAAGCTTGGCCCCAGTGATGTACTGGGCCGTATGCACTACCCTCTGTGGCGCCTTACGGTCAGATGCCGACCAGTTGCCATACCAGGCGGTGATGAAACCGGTCAGGATGCTCTCGATGGTGCAGCTGTAGAACTTTTTGAGGATCTGGGGACCAATGCCAAATCATTTCAGTCTCCTGAGGGAGAATAGGCAATGTCGTGCCCTCTTCACGACTGTCTTGGTGTGTTTGGACTATGATAGTTTGATGGTGATGTGGACTCCTAGGAACTTGAAGCTCTCAACCTGCTCCACTACAGCTCCGTCGATGAGAATGGTAGCATCATAGGCCGTTCTTTTCCTGTAGTCCACGATCATCTCCTTTGTCTTGCACCACACTGCCAGGTCTCTGACCTCCTCCCTATAGGCTGTCTCATTGTCGGTGATCAGAACGCTGTGTCGTCGGCAAAGTTAATGATGGTGTTGGAGTCGTGCTTGTCCACGCAGTCGTGGGTGAATAGGGAGTACATGAGGGGACTAAGCACGGACCCCTGAGGGGCCCCTGTGTTGGTGAGCAGCATGACAGATGTATTGTTGCCTACCCTCACCACCTTGGGGCGGCCAGTCAGAAAGTCCAGGATCCAGTTGCAGAGGGAGGGGTTTAGTCCCAGGGTCCTTGGCTTAGTGATGAGCTTTGAGGGCACTATGGTGTTGAATTCTGAGCTGTCGTCAATGAACAGCATTCTGACATAGGTGTTCCTTTTGTCCAGGTGTGAAAGGGTAGTGTGGAGTGAAATAGAGATTTCGTCATCTGTGGATTTGTTGGGCCGGTATGTGAATGGGAGTGAGTCTAGGGTTTCTGGGATGATGCTGTTGATGTGAGTTATGACCACTCTTTTCAAGGCATTTCATGGCTACAGATGTAAGTGCTACGGGACATTTGGGCAGGTCGCTTCCTTGGGCATATGGTGCTTTGTTTGAAACATGTAGGTAGTACAGACTCGGTCAGGGACAGTGAAGACACTTGCCAGTTGGTCAGCGCATACACGTCCTGGTGATCCTTCTGGCCTTGTGAAAGTTGACCTTTTTAAAGGTCACCTCACATCGGCTGCGGAGAGCGTGATCACACAGTCATCCGGAACAGCTGGTGCTCTCATGCATGTTTCAGTGTTGCTTGCCTCGAAGCACGCAAAGAGGTAATTTATCTCGTCTGGTAGGCTCGTGTCACTGGTCAGCTCACGGCTGGGCTTCCCTTTTGTAGTCCGTAATAATTTGCGAACCCGAGGAGCGTCATAGCCGGTGTCGTAGGATTCAAACTTAGTCCTGTAGTGACGCTTTGCCTGTTTGATGGTTCGTCGGAGAGCATAGCGGAATTTCTTATAACCTTCCGGGTTTGATTCCTGCTCCTTGAAAGCAGCAGCTCTAGCCTTTAGCTCAATGCGGATTCTGCCTGTAATCCATGGCTTCTGGTTGTGGTATGTACTGTATGTACGGTCACTGTGGCGACAACGGCCTCAATGCACTTATTGATGAAGCCGGTGACTGATGTGGTATACCCCTCGATGCTTATTGGATGAACACCGGAACATGTTCCAGTCTGTGATGGCAAAACAGTCCTGTAGCTTAGCCTCTGTGTCATCTGACCACTTTCGTATTGAGCGAGTCACCAGTACTTCCTGCTTTAGTTTTTGAATCAGGAGGATAGAATTATGTTCAGATTTGCCAAATGGAGGGCGAGGGAGAGCTTTGCATCTCTGTGTGGTGGGGAGTAAAGGTGGTCTAGAATTTTTTCTTTTCTCTCTGGTTGCACATGAGGAATGGATTTAAGTTTTCCTGCATTAAAACCCCCGGCCACTAGGAGCGCCGCCTCTGGATTTGCTTTTTCTTGTTTGATTATGGCCTTATACAGCTCGCTGAGTGCTGTCTTAGTGCCAGCATCGGATTGTAGTGGTAATTGTCAGCTAGGAAACATATATATGAAAACTCTCTTGGTAAATAGTGGGGTCTACAGCTTATCATGAGGTACTCTACCTCAGGCAAGCAAAACCTTGAGACTTCTTTTAATGTTAGGTTTTGCAGACCAGCTGTTATTGACAAATAGACACAGACCATCAACCCATCAAGTGTTACCGGAGGCAGCTGTTCTGTCTTGCCGATGCACCGAAAACCCAGCCAGCAAGTCAATTAAGAACAAATTCTTATTTACAACAGCCAAGAGTCTTGCTGTGGGGACGGGGCATAAAACAAACAAACACACCAAGACGAGAGGAATATGGACCACAAGCTAGTTTAGCAGGACACAATGTACCTGTAAGCTGAGGCCTGACCCCCCTTTCTTTCCTTCCTCTGTTTAGGATATCATGCATGCTCTGAAGATGACCTACCATGTCCAGTGTTTCATGTGTGCTGCCTGTAAGAGCCCCATCAGAAACCAGGCCTTCTATATGGAGGAGGGAGAACCTTACTGTGAGAGAGGTGAGGTTCTAATTTTTCAATCAAAACAGAGGGAAAATTGTTTGAGGTTAGAGAAATATTGAGTTAAACTACATGTACTACACATTCACAGACTTTTGGTGTGGACAGGTTGTCTCAGTGCTTTCTCTCGCTCCATCTACTGCTTCTATAAATGATTACTTCGTATGGGAGCATCTACTTAGCTGAAGTTTATGTTATGTGTTTGTCTATTAGTTTATAAACTGAGCAAAAAAAAGAAACGTCCCTTTTTCAGGACCCTGTCTTTCAAAGATAATTCGTAAGAATCCAAATAACTCCACAGATCTTCATTGTAAAGGGTTTAACTTCTTGAAACTCCCCATCCCGGATCCGGGATCGTGACTCAAGCCTCAGGCTCATTAGCATAACGCAACGTTAACGATTTCTGAAAATCGCAAATAAAATGAAAATAATGCGTCTGCTCTCAAGCTTAGCCTTTTCTTAACAACACTGTCATCTCAGA
Source organism: Oncorhynchus masou masou (assembly GCF_036934945.1). Taxonomy (NCBI): domain Eukaryota; kingdom Metazoa; phylum Chordata; class Actinopteri; order Salmoniformes; family Salmonidae; genus Oncorhynchus; species Oncorhynchus masou. The sequence continues at coordinate 4,646,891 of NC_088220.1, forward strand.
TTTTCAAAATATGCTTTTGAACCATAGAAATTGACTAATTTGTGTAAGAGTATGCAAAGCTAGCATAGCATTTTGTGTAGCATGTAGCACGCAACATTTTCACAAAAACCAGATAACCAAATAAATAAAATCATTTACCTTTGAAGAGCTTCTGATGTTATCAATGAGGAGACTCTCAGTCACATACCAAATGCGCAGTGTTTCCTGAAAGCGTCTGTGTGTAGGAGAAATCGTTCCGTTTTCTACATTGCGTCTGGCTACCGAAACGAACCGAAAATGCAGTCACCTACAACGTAAAACTTTTCCGGATTAACTACATAATATCGGCCGAAACATGGCAAACGTTGTTTGGAATCAGTCCTCAAGGTGTTTTTTCACATATCTCTTCATTGACATGCAGTTCGTGGAAGCTTGCTTTACTCTCTGTATCGTATGGAAAAATACTGGCAGGTGACTTTTGCGCACCAATTTCGGCGCAGGACACCGGGCGGACACGTGGTAAATGTGGTCTGTTATGGTCAATCTTCCAATGATCTGCCTACAAATACGTCACAATGCTGCAGACACCTTGGGGAAACGGCAGAAAGGGCAGACTTGCTCCTCTCGTGTTCACAGCCATATAAGGAGACCATGGAAAACAGAGCCTCAAAAATCCTTGTCATTTCCTGGATGCCATCTCATCTTGGTTTTGCCTGAAGCTCACGTTATAGGGCACGCACAGAGAAGATCTTTGTATTTCTGGACACGTCAGAGTGTTTTCTTTCGAACGGTAGCAATTATATGCATAGTCGAGCATCTTTTTGTGACAAAATATCTTGTTTAAAACGGGAACGTTTTTCATCCAAAAATGAAATAGCGCCCCCATAGATGTAAGAGGTTAAACACCGTTTCCCATGCTTGTTCAATGACCCATAAACAACTAATGAACATGCACCTGTGGAACGGTTGTTAAGACACTAACAGCTTACAGACGGTGGGCAATTAAGGTCACAGTTATGAAAACTTAGGACCCGAAAGAGGCCGTTCTACTGACTCTGAAATACACCAAAATAAAGATGCCCAGGGTCCCTGCTCATCTGCGTGAACATTCCTTAGGCATGCTGCAAGGAGGCATGAGGACTGCAGATGTGGCCAGGGCAATAAATTGCAATATCCGTACTGTGAGACGCCTAAGACAGCGCTACAGGCAGACTGGACGGACAGCTGATCGTCCTCGCAGTGGCAGACCACGTGTAACAACACCTGCACAGGATCGGTACATCCGAACATCACACCTGCAGGACAGATACAGGATGGCAACAACTGCCCGAGTTACACCAGGAACGCACAATCCCTCCATCAGTGCTCAGACTGTCTGCAATAGGCTGGACTGAGGGCTTGTAGGCCTGTTGTAAGGCAGGTCCTCATTAGACATCACCGGCAACAATGTCGCCTATGGGCACAAACCCACCGTCACTGGACCAGACAGGATTGGCAAGAAGTGCTCTTCACTGACGAGTCGTGGTTTTGTCTCACCAGGGGTGATGGTCGGATTCGTGTTTATAGTGGAAGGAATGAGTGTTTCACCGAGGCCTGTAATCTGGAGCGGGATCGATTTGGAGTTGGAGGGTCTGTCATGGTCTGGGGCGGTGTGTCACAGCATCATCGGACTGAGCTTGTTGTCATTACAGGGAAGACATCCTCCTCCCTCATGTTGTACCCTTCCTGCAGGCTCATCCTGACATGACCCTCCAGCATGACAATGCCACCAGCCATACTGCTCGTACTGTTTATGTCTCAGTTGTTGAATCTTGTTATGTTCATACAAATATTTACACATTTAAGTTTGCTGAAAATAAACGCAGTTGACAGTGAGAGGATGTCTCTGTTTTTTGTTGCTGAGTTTATAAATGGAGCTTCTGCTTTCTCTATTGTGCTGCTGTGATTGGTTTCATGGGTCATAATGCATCTCTCGACACACACGCTGTTGCTCTCTCACACACTCACACAGCTCAGGAGTGGGTTGTTTGTTATCAGAGGGAGTACTCAGAATAATGCCTTCAGAGTTGATAACATTTTGCAGCCTCAGCACCTCTCTGGGATTGTCCTGCTGTCTCTCACACACACACACACACACACACACACACACACACACACACGCTCTGAGTACTGTCTCTAAAGCCTGCCACTTTCTTCAAGTCCCTGAGATGGGGAAAAGAAAATGGGAAAAATCCATTTAAATCTGTGGAGCGATCTGTCGCTGTGGAGCGATCTGTCGCTGTGGAGCCGATCTGTCGCTGTGGAGCCGATCTGTCGCTGTGGAGCGATCTGTCGCTGTGGAGCGATCTGTCGCTGTGGAGCGATCTGTCGCTGTGGAGCGATCTGTCGCTGTGGAGCCGATCTGTCGCTGTGGAGCCGATCTGTCGCTGTGGAGCGATCTGTCGCTGTGGAGCGATCTGTCGCTGTGGAGCGATCTGTCGCTGTGGAGCGATCTCCTCTCTCTCATCCCTTCATCTCTGATCTCATCCCTTCCCTACACGCAGAGACATCACTGATCTCATCCCTTCCTTACACGCAGAGACATCACTGATCTCATCCCTTCCTTACATGCAGAGACATCACTGATCTCATCCCTTCCTTACATGCAGAGACATCACTGATCTCATCCCTTCCCTACATGCAGAGACATCACTGATCTCATCCCTTCCCTACACGCAGAGACATCACTGATCTCATCCCTTCCCTACATGCAGAGACATCACTGATCTCATCCCTTCCCTACACGCAGAGACATCACTGATCTCATCCCTTCCCTACACGCAGAGACATCACTGATCTCATCCCTTCCTTACATGCAGAGACATCACTGATCTCATAGCCTAGTGGTTAGAGGAGGGAGGCAGGTGGCCTAGTGGTTAGAGGAGGGAGGCAGGCAGGTGGCCTAGTGGTTAGAGGAGGGAGGCAGGTGGCCTAGTGGTTAGAGGAGGGAGGCAGGTGGCCTAGTGGTTAGAGGAGGGAGGGCAGTTAACCCACTGTTCAAACTTCCCCCTCCCTCTGTCTCTCCTCAACCCCCCTTCTTCCTGTCTCTCCTCAACCCCCCTTCTTCCTCTGTCTCTCCTCAACCCCCCTTCTTCCTCTGTCTCTCCTCAACCCCCCTTCTCTCCGTGCAGATTATGAGAAGATGTTTGGTACTAAGTGTCATGGCTGTGACTTTAAGATCGATGCTGGGGACCGCTTCCTAGAGGCCTTGGGACACAGTTGGCACGACACCTGCTTCGTCTGCGCTGTAAGTCTCCTGATTCACCTGGACCTCTGTCTATGTCACCTCTATCTACATTCATCTCTACCTGTCTACCTCCATCTACCTCTGTCTATGTCACCTCCATCTACATTCATCTCTACCTGTCTACCTCACCTCTATCTACATTCATCTCTACCTGTCTACCTCACCTCTATCTACATTCATCTCTACCTGTCTACCTCCATCTACCTCTGTCTATGTCACCTCCATCTACATTCATCTCTACCTGTCTACCTCACCTCTATCTACATTCATCTCTACCTGTCTACCTCCATCTACCTCTGTCTATGTCACCTCCATCTACATTCATCTCTACCTGTCTACCTCACCTCTATCTACATTCATCTCTACCTGTCTACCTCACCTCTATCTACATTCATCTCTACCTCTGTCTACCTCATCTCCATCTCCATTCATCTCTACCTCTGTCTACCTCATCTCCATCTCCATTCATCTCTACCTCTGTCTACCTCACCTCCATCTCCATTAGTCTCTACCTCTGTCTACCTCACCTCCATCTCCATTCATCTCTACCTCTGTCTACCTCATCTCCATCTCCATTCATCTCTACCTCTGTCTACCTCATCTCCATCTCCATCTCCATTCATCTCTACCTCTGTCTACCTCATCTCCATCTCCATTAGTCTCTACCTCTGTCTACCTCACCTCCATCTCCATTCATCTCTACCTCTGTCTACCTCATCTCCATCTCCATTCATCTCTACCTCTGTCTACCTCATCTCCATCTCCATTCATCTCTACCTCTGTCTACCTCATCTCCATCTCCATTCATCTCTACCTCTGTCTACCTCATCTCCATCTCCATTCATCTCTACCTCTGTCTACCTCATCTCCATCTCCATTCATCTCTACCTCTGTCTACCTCATCTCCATCTCCATTCATCTCTACCTCTGTCTACCTCATCTCCATCTCCATTCATCTCTACCTCTGTCTACCTCATCTGCATCTCCATTCATCTCTACCTCTGTCTACCTCATCTCCATCTCCATTCATCTCTACCTCTGTCTACCTCACCTCCATCTACATTCACCTGGACCTCTGTCTACCTCACCTCCATCTCCATTAGTCTCTACCGGTCTCTCCTGGACACGGTCCAACCTACGTCTCTACCTGTCTGTCCTGGACCTGGTCCAACCTACGTCTCTACCTGTCTGTCCTGGACCTGGTCCAACCAACGTCTCTACCTGTCTCTCCTGGACCTAGTCCAACCAACGTCTCTACCTGTCTCTCCTGGACCCAGTCCAACCTACGTCTCTACCTGTCTCTCCTGGACCCAGTCCAACCTACGTCTCTACCTGTCTCTCCTGGACCCGGTCCAACCTACGTCTCTACCTGTCTGTCCTGGACCTGGTCCAACCAACGTCTCTACCTGTCTGTCCTGGACCTGGTCCAACCAACGTCTCTACCTGTCTGTCCTGGACCTGGTCCAACCTACGTCTCTACCTGTCTGTCCTGGACCTGGTCCAACCAACGTCTCTACCTGTCTCTCCTGGACCTAGTCCAACCTACGTCTCTGCCTGTCTCTCCTGGTCCAACCTACGTCTCTACCTGTCTCTCCTGGTCCAACCTACGTCTCTACCTGTCTCTCCTGGACCTGGTCCAACCTACGTCTCTACCTGTCTCTCCTGGTCCAACCTACGTCTCTACCTGTCTCTCCTGGACCCGGTCCAACCTACAGTATGTTTCTACCTGTCTCCATTCTCTCTGTCTCTCTCTAGCTCGCTGTCGCTCTCTCTCTCTAGCTCGCTGTCGCTCTCTCTCTCTAGCTCGCTGTCGCTCTCTCTCTCTAGCTCGCTGTCGCTCTCTCTCTCTAGCTCGCTGTCGCTCTCTCTCTCTAGCTCGCTGTCGCTCTCTCTCTAGCTCGCTGTCGCTCTCTCTCTAGCTCGCTGTCGCTCTCTCTCTAGCTCGCTGTCGCTCTCTCTCTAGCTCGCTGTCGCTCTCTCTCTAGCTCGCTGTCGCTCTCTCTCTAGCTCGCTGTCGCAAGATCTCTCTAGCTCGCTGTCGCTCTCTCTCTAGCTCGCTGTCGCTCTCTCTCTAGCTCGCTGTCGCTCTCTCTCTAGCTCGCTGTCGCCCTCTCTCTCTAGCTCGCTGTCGCCCTCTCTCTCGCTCGCTGTCGCCTCTCTCTCTAGCTCGCTGTCGCCCTCTCTCTCTAGCTCGCTGTCGCCCTCTCTCTCTAGCTGGCTGTCGCCCTCTCTCTCTAGCTGGCTGTCGCCCTCTCTCTCTAGCTCGCTGTCGCCCTCTCTCTCTAGCTCGCTGTCGCCCTCTCTCTCTAGCTCGCTGTCGCCCTCTCTCTCTAGCTCGCTGTCGCCCTCTCTCTCTAGCTCGCTGTCGCCCTCTCTCTCTAGCTCGCTGTCGCCCTCTCTCTCTAGCTCGCTGTCGCCCTCTCTCTCTAGCTCGCTGTCGCCCTCTCTCTCTAGCTCGCTGTCGCCCTCTCTCTCTAGCTCGCTGTCGCCCTCTCTCTCTAGCTCGCTGTCGCCCTCTCTCTCTAGCTCGCTGTCGCCCTCTCTCTCTAGCTCGCTGTCGCTCTCTCTCTAGCTCGCTGTCGCTCTCTCTCTAGCTCGCTGTCGCTCTCTCTCTAGCTCGCTGTCGCTCTCTCTCTAGCTCGCTGTCGCTCTCTCTCTAGCTCTCTCTCTAGCTCGCTGTCGCTCTCTCTCTAGCTCGCTGTCGCTCTCTCTTTAGCTCGCTGTCGCTCTCTCTCTAGCTCGCTGTCGCTCTCTCTCTAGCTCGCTGTCGCTCTCTCTCTAGCTCGCTGTCGCTCTCTCTCTAGCTCGCTGTCGCTCTCTCTCTAGCTCTCTCTCTAGCTCGCTGTCGCTCTCTCTCTAGCTCGCTGTCGCTCTCTCTCTAGCTCGCTGTCGCTCTCTCTCTATCTCGCTGTCGCTCTCTCTCTAGCTCGCTGTCGCTCTCTCTCTAGCTCGCTGTCGCTCTCTCTAGCTCGCTGTCGCTCTCTCTCTAGCTCGCTGTCGCTCTCTCTCTAGCTCGCCGTCGCTCTCTCTCTAGCTCGCTGTCGCTCTCTCTCTCTCTGTATATCGCTGTCGCTCTCTCTCTCGCTGTATATCGCTGTCGCTCTCTCTCTCGCTGTATATCGCTGTCGCTCTCTCTCTATCTCGCTGTCGCTCTCTCTCTATCTCGCTGTCGCTCTCTCTCTAGCTCGCTGTCGCTCTCTCTCTAGCTCGCTGTCGCTCTCTCTCTAGCTCGCTGTCGCTCTCTCTCTAGCTCGCTGTCGCTCTCTCTCTAGCTCGCTGTCGCTCTCTCTCTAGCTCGCTGTCGCTCTCTCTCTAGCTCGCTGTCGCTCTCTCTCTCTCTGTAGCTCGCTGTCGCTCTCTCTCTCTGTATATCGCTGTCGCTCTCTCTCTCTCTGTATATCGCTGTCGCTCTCTCTCTCTCTGTATATCGCTGTCGCTCTCTCTCTCTCTATATCGCTGTCGCTCTCTCTCTCGCTGTATATCGCTGTCGCTCTCTCGCTCGCTGTCGCCCTCTCTCTCTAGCTCGCTGTCGCCCTCTCTCTCTATCTCGCTGTCTCTCTCTCTCTAGCTCGCTGTCTCTCTCTCTCTAGCTCGCTGTCTCTCTCTCTCTAGCTCGCTGTCTCTCTCTCTCTAGCTCGCTGTCGCTCTCTCTCTAGCTCGCTGTCGCTCTCTCTAGCTCGCTGTCGCTCTCTCTCTAGCTCGCTGTCGCCCTCTCTCTCTCTAGCTCGCTGTCGCCCTCTCTCTAGCTCGCTGTCGCCCTCTCTCTCTATCTCGCTGTCGCTCTCTCTCTAGCTCGCTGTCGCTCTCTCTCTAGCTCGCTGTCGCTCTCTCTCTAGCTCGCTGTCGCTCTCTCTCTAGCTCGCTGTCGCTCTCTCTCTAGCTCGCTGTCGCTCTCTCTCTAGCTCGCTGTCGCTCTCTCTCTAGCTCGCTGTCGCTCTCTCTAGCTCGCTGTCGCTCTCTCTCTAGCTCGCTGTCGCTCTCTCTAGCTCGCTGTCGCTCTCTCTAGCTCGCTGTCGCTCTCTCTAGCTCGCTGTCGCTCTCTCTCTAGCTCGCTGTCGCTCTCTCTCTAGCTCGCTGTCGCTCTCTCTCTAGCTCGCTGTCGCTCTCTCTCTAGCTCGCTGTCGCTCTCTCTCTCTCTGTATATCGCTGTCGCTCTCTCTAGCTCGCTGTCGCTCTCTCTCTCGCTGTATATCGCTGTCGCTCTCTCTGCTCGCTGTCGCTCTCTCTCTTGCTCGCTTTCGCCCTCTCTCTCTAGCTCGCTGTCGCCCTCTCTCTCTAGCTCGCTGTCGCCCTCTCTCTCTAGCTCGCTGTCGCCCTCTCTCTCTAGCTCGCTGTCGCCCTCTCTCTCTAGCTCGCTGTCGCCCTCTCTCTCTAGCTCGCTGTCGCCCTCTCTCTCTAGCTCGCTGTCGCCTCTCTCTCTAGCTCGCTGTCGCCCTCTCTCTAGCTCGCTGTCGCCCTCTCTCTCTAGCTCGCTGTCGCCCTCTCTCTAGCTCGCTGTCGCCCTCTCTCTAGCTCGCTGTCGCCCTCTCTCTCTAGCTCGCTGTCGCCTCTCTCTAGCTCGCTGTCTCTAGCTCGCTGTCGCCTCTCTCTCTAGCTCGCTGTCGCCCTCTCTCTCTAGCTCGCTGTCGCCCTCTCTCTAGCTCGCTGTCGCCCTCTCTCTCTAGCTCGCTGTCGCCCTCTCTCTCTAGCTCGCTGTCGCCCTCTCTCTCTAGCTGGCTGTCGCCCTCTCTCTCTAGCTGGCTGTCGCCCTCTCTCTCTAGCTGGCTGTCGCCCTCTCTCTCTAGCTGGCTGTCGCCCTCTCTCTCTAGCTGGCTGTCGCCCTCTCTCTCTAGCTGGCTGTCGCCCTCTCTCTCTAGCTGGCTGTCGCCCTCTCTCTAGCTCGCTGTCGCGCTCTCTCTCTAGCTCGCTGTCGCGCTCTCTCTCTAGCTCGCTGTCGCGCTCTCTCTCTAGCTCGCTGTCGCTCTCTCTCTCTCTAGCTCGCTGTCGCTCTCTCTCTAGCTCGCTGTCGTCTCTCTCTCTCTAGCTCGCTGTCGCTCTCTCTCTCTCTAGCTCGCTGTCGCTCTCTCTCTCTCTAGCTCGCTGTCGCTTTCTCTCTCTCTAGCTCGCTGTCGCTCTCTCTAGCTCGCTGTCGCTCTCTCTCTCTAGCTCGCTGTCGCTCTCTCTAGCTCGCTGTCGCTCTCTCTAGCTCGCTGTCGCTCTCTCTCTAGCTCGCTGTCGCTCTCTCTCTAGCTCGCTGTCGCTTCTCTCTAGCTCGCTGTCTCTCTCTCTAGCTCGCTGTCGCTCTCTCTCTAGCTCGCTGTCGCTCTCTCTCTAGCTCGCTGTCGCTAGCTCTCTCTAGCTCGCTGTCGCGCTCTCTCCTAGCTCGCTGTCGCTCTCTCTCTCTCTAGCTCGCTGTCGCTCTCTCTCTCTCTAGCTCGCTGTCGCTCTCTCTCTCTAGCTCGCTGTCGCTCTTCTCTCTCTAGCTCGCTGTCGCTCTCTCTCTCTCTAGCTCGCTGTCGCTCTCTCTCTCTCTAGCTCGCTGTCGCTCTCTCTCTCTCTCTCTAGCTCGCTGTCGCTCTTCTCTAGCTCGCTGTCGCTCTCTCTCTCTAGCTCGCTTTCTCTCTCTAGCTCGCTTCGCTCTCTCTCTAGCTCGCTGTCGCTCTCTCTCTAGCTCGCTGTCGCTCTCTCTCTAGCTCGCTGTCGCTCTCTCTCTAGCTCGCTGTCGCTCTCTCTCTAGCTCGCTGTCGCTCTCTCTCTAGCTCGCTGTCGCTCTCTCTCTAGCTCGCTGTCGCTCTCTCTCTAGCTCGCTGTCGCTCTCTCTCTAGCTCGCTGTCGCTCTCTCTCTCGCTCGCTGTCGCTCTCTCTCTCTCGCTCGCTGTCGCTCTCTCTCTGTATATCGCTGTCGCTCTCTCTCTCTCTAGCTCGCTGTCGCTCTCTCTCTCTAGCTCGCTGTCGCTCTCTCTCTCTAGCTCGCTGTCGCTCTCTCTCTCTAGCTCGCTGTCGCTCTCTCTCCAGCTCGCCGTCTCCAGTCTCCAGCTCGCTGTCGCTCTCTCTCCTAGCTCGCTGTCGCTCTCTCTCTAGCTCGCTGTCGCTCTCTCTCTAGCTCGCTGTCGCTCTCTCTCTAGCTGTCGCTCTCTCTCTAGCTCGCTGTCGCTCTCTCTCTAGCTCGCTGTCGCTCTCTCTCTAGCTCGCTGTCGCTCTCTCTAGCTCGCTGTCGCTCTCTCTCGCTCGCTGTCGCTCTCTCTCTGTATATCGCTGTCGTCTCTCTCTCTCTCTAGCTCGCTGTCGCTCTCTCTCTCTCTAGCTCGCTGTCGCTTTCTCTCTCTCTAGCTCGCTGTCGCTCTCTCTCTCTAGCTCGCTCTCTCTCTCTAGCTCGCTGTCGCTCTCTCTCTCTAGCTCGCTGTCGCTCTCTCTAGCTCGCTGTCGCTCTCTCTCTAGCTCGCTGTCGCTCTCTCTCTAGCTCGCTGTCGCTCTCTCTCTAGCTCGCTGTCGCTCTCTCTCTAGCTCGCTGTCGCTCTCTCTCTAGCTCGCTGTCGCTCTCTCTCTAGCTCGCTGTCGCTCTCTCTCTAGCTCGCTGTCGCTCTCTCTCTAGCTCGCTGTCGCTCTCTCTCTCGCTCGCTGTCGCTCTCTCTCTCTCGCTCGCTGTCGCTCTCTCTCTCTGTATATCGCTGTCGCTCTCTCTCTCTCTAGCTCGCTGTCGCTCTCTCTCTCTAGCTCGCTGTCGCTCTCTCTCTCTAGCTAGCTGTCGCTCTCTCTCTCTAGCTCGCTGTCGCTCTCTCTCTCTAGCTCGCTGTCGCTCTCTCTCTCTAGCTCGCTGTCGCTCTCTCCAGCTCGCCGTCTCCAGCTCGCCGTCTCCAGCTCGCTGTCGCTCTCTCTCTAGCTCGCTGTCGCTCTTCTCTAGCTCGCTGTCGCTCTCTCTCTAGCTCGCTGTCGCTCTCTCTCTAGCTCGCTGTCGCTCTCTCTCTAGCTCGCTGTCGCTCTCTCTCTAGCTCGCTGTCGCTCTCTCTCTAGCTCGCTGTCGCCTTCTCTCTAGCTCGCTGTCGCTCTCTCTCTCTAGCTCGCTGTCGCTCTCTCTCTAGCTCGCTGTCGCTCTCTCTCTAGCTCGCTGTCGCTCTCTCTCTAGCTCGCTGTCGCTCTCTCTCTAGCTCGCTGTCGCTCTCTCTCTAGCTCGCTGTCGCTCTCTCTCTCGCTCGCTGTCGCTCTCTCTCTCTCGCTCGCTGTCGCTCTCTCTGTATATCGCTGTCGCTCTCTCTCTCTCTAGCTCGCTGTCGCTCTCTCTTCTAGCTCGCTGTCGCTCTCTCTCTCTAGCTCGCTGTCGCTCTCTCTCTCTAGCTCGCTGTCGCTCTCTCTCTCTAGCTCGCTGTCGCTCTCTCTCTCTAGCTCGCTGTCGCTCTCTCTCTCTAGCTCGCTGTCTCTCTCTCTCCAGCTCGCCGTCTCCAGCTCGCTGTCTTTCTTCTCTCACCTAACCCCTTGCCTTTCTCCCTCCTCCGTCTCCCTCTCTCTCTCTCTCAGTTCTGCCAGATCAACCTGGAAGGAAAGACCTTTTACTCTAAGAAGGATAAGCCGCTGTGTAAAGGCCATGCCTTCGCTCCCGTCTGAGAGGGAGAGAGGTGGTTCAGACAGGAGACCTTCACCATTCTCTGAACCCTGAAGACCTTTAATCGCCACTCCACTGCAAACCAGGATCAGTGCATCAGATCCTCACTTATCGCTCAGCTACAGATAGATTCAGCTGTACCTCATCCTGCAACTTCTATCCCTGGACATTCCAAATGCACTCTGTACTGGCTCCCTTCACTAAGAGCTAAAGGAATGTACATGTTAACCTTTCTGACCTTAACCGCCTGGTTTCTCTACTGTTGTTACTCCTAGCAGGTTACTCTAGTATCAAATGGAATGGAATGACGAAGTGAGACATATTTTTAGTATTGAGTGTAGTGTTATTACAAACGGAGTCATTTCAAGCCTTAGCTTCTCTAACTCTATGTATTGTCAGTGAATATATATATATATATATAGTTGTTGACCATTACCACCATTATATATTTATATATATGTCATTCTTCCCTCTGATTGTGATGCTAACCATCTGTTGTTCACAGGTCATCCTTCACTCCAGTGTGCGATGGTCAACTGAGTTTGGGCCTGTTAGTCTGGTGAAATGTCAGGCCCTGTCTAATCTCAGCCTCGTTCATTTCACTTTTAAGTGGCCTTTTTAAAATATTTTTTAAAGTTGAACCAACCGTTTAGTGTGTCATTTTCTGAGATGTTACATTAACTGTCGCTGCACCACCATCCTCATTTAATGTCTCTGGTCCGTTCGACAACCCTTTGGTTACTGCAGTACTTAAGGTGATTTTAATGGGTCCCTTACTGCAGTACTTACGGTGATTTTAATGGGGACCCTTACTGCAGTACTTAAGGTGATTTTAATGGGGAACCTTACTGCAGTACTTAAGGTGATTTTAATGGGGAACCTTACTGCAGTACTTACGGTGATTTTAATGGGGACCCTTACTCCAATACTTAAGGTAATGTACGGGCAACATTACTGCAGTACTTAAGGTAATAGGAACTCAGTCATGTAAAACTAGTTACTGTACTTACTGTAATACACTCTCTGTGCACGTTCCAAATGGCGCACCCTATTCCTTATATAGTGCACTCATTTGTATGGGCTCTGGTAAAAAACACTAGTGCACTATAAATGAAATAGGGAGTCACTTCGGGACACAGCCATATTGCACTAGTCACTATAAAAACTGTCGGACACTCCATATTGACCCCAGGGACCCAGAATGCATCACTTCACATCAGCTATGTTATTAATTGAGTAATGTAAATCAGAATAGTACACCATAAAAAAGGAGTAGCGTTTTGAAGCAACACTATCAATGTACAGTATATGGAAAGAAACGCTGTTTACAGGGCTGGGAGTCAAATCCAGTTTAAACTGTGGCTCTTGAATGGAGAATAATCACATAGCCAATTATATTCTAGAATGTTCTAAATTCAGTTGGAATTGACCCCAACTCTGTGAAGGAATTTGTAGTCGTTTTGTTGTCCTGGGATTTGTAGTCGTTTTGTTGTCCTGGGATTTGCAGTCGTTTTGTTGTGCTGGGATTTGTTGTCGTTGTGTTGTCATGGGATTTGTAGTCCATTGTGTTGTCCTGGGATTTGTAGTCCATTGTGTTGTCCTGGGATTTGTAGTCATTCTACACAAGTGACTGTATGTATTGGACCAAATACTGTATGGTCAAGGTGTCTATTCAATCCAAATCCCGGAAGTTCAGCGTGATTGTTCCCGCGTGGGCTGAGACTGCATTCCTGGTAAATGATGTCGGCTCAATCCACAAATTTACATTCAGAGCGCGCAATCTGTATAATGTCAAACGACACATTGAATAGACCTCATGTCTCACAAGAGACCTGTAAGTAAGTAAGTAAGTACACTGAACAAAAATTTAAATGGTTTAATATACTGAACAAAAATATAAATGCAACAATTTTGAAGATTTTACTGAATTCCAGTTCATAGAAGGAAATCAGTCAATTGAAATAAATTCATTAGGCCCTAAATCTATGGATTACACAGGACTGGGCAGGGGCACAGCCTTGTTTGGGCCCCTGCCCAGGGCTTTATTTAAGACAAATACTCCTCAGTTTCATCAGCTGTCAGGGTGGATGGTCTCAAATGTTCCTGCAGGTGAAGAACCCGGATGTGGAGGTCCGGGGCTGGTGGTTGGACGTACTGCCAAATTCTCTAAAACGATGTTGGAGGCGGCTTATGGTAGAGAAATTAACATTCAATTCTCTGGCAACAGCTCTGGTAGACGTTCCTGCAGTCAACATGCCAATTACATGCTCCATTGTGTTGTGGGACGAAACGGCATTTTAGAGTGGCCTTTTCTTGTCCCCAGCACAAGGTGCACCTGTGTAATAATCATGCTGTTTAATCAGCTTCTTGATATGCCACATCTGGTCAGGTGGATGGGTTATCTCGGCATTGGAGAAATGCTGACTAAAAATGGGGATGTAAACAAATTTGTGCACAACATTTGAAAGAAATAAGCTTTTTTGTGAGTATGGAACATTTCTGGGATATTTTATTTCAACTCATGAAACCTGGGACACTTTACATGTTACGTTCATATTTTTTGTTCAGTATATTTATTTAATGGGTGTGTTTGAAAGGACTGTGTGTTTTGAAAGCTAAGTATTTTGTAATGTACTGTGTTCGCTGACTAGTGAGATTGGTTCACTTCTGCTATGTACTCATTCAACCTCTGCTCCAAGAACAATAGGATTATAATAACAGAATACTAACAAATATATATATATGTATTTTACTATTTGTTTTATATTAAAGTGTGGTATACCAAGTGCCTTCTCAAGCTTTACACACACTGAGCTTTAAAATAATTATTCAATTCTAACGAAAAACTGCTGTATTCATTTGTGTACACGCTAGAGATGTTTTTAGCGAAAGAATTGCTATCTTTGATCGGGGAGCTGTATTTGGTATCAGAACCAGCCAATCAATAAAACATGTCTGTATTCTTCCATCTTTTCATTCTCTTTGTCTCCTTGCATCCAGTATTAGTTTAATGTTAAAAAATGACCTAACCCTCAAATACAAATCGACCTTCGGGTCATGGTCTCCCCTCCCCCTTAGGGTGATGGTCTCTCCTCCCCCTTAGGGCCATGGTCTCCCCTCCCCCTTAGTAGGGCCATGGTCTCTCCTCCCCCTTAGGGCCATGGTCTCTCCTCCCCTTAGTAGGGCCATGGTCTCTCCTCCCCCTTAGGGCCATGGTCTCTCCTCCCCCTTAGTAGGGCCATGGTCTCCCCTCCCCCTTAGTAGGGCCATGGTCTCTCCTCCCCCTTAGTAGGGCCATGGTCTCTCCTCCCCCTTAGGGCCATGGTCTCTCCTCCCCTTAGTAGGGCCATGGTCTCCCCTCCCCCTTAGTAGGGCCATGGTCTCTCCTCCCCCTTAGTAGGGCCATGGTCTCCCCTCCCCCTTAGGGTGATGGTCTCTCCTCCCCCTTAGTAGGGCCATGGTCTCTCCTCCCCCTTAGGGCCATGGTCTCCCCTCCCCCTTAGTAGGGCCATGGTCTCCCCTCCCCCTTAGTAGGGCCATGGTCTCTCCTCCCCCTTAGGGCCATGGTCTCTCCTCCCCCTTAGAGCCATGGTCTCCCCTCCCCCTTAGTAGGGCCATGGTCTCCACTCCCCCTTAGTAGGGCCATGGTCTCTCCTTCCCCTTAGGGCCATGGTCTCTCCTCCCCCTTAGGGCCATGGTATCTCCTCCCCCTTATGGCCGTGGTCTCCCCTCCCCCTTAGGGCTGTGGTCTCCCCTCCCCCTTAGGGCCGTGGTCTCCCCTCCCCCTTAGGGCCGTGGTCTCCCCTCCCCCTTAGGGCCGGGGTCTCCCCCTCCCCCTTAGGGCCGGGGTCTCCCCCTCCCCCTTAGGGCCGTGGTCTCCCCTCCCCCTTAGGGCCGTGGTCTCCCCTCCCCCTTAGGGCCGTGGTCTCCCCTCCCCCTTAGGGCTGTGGTCTCCCCTCCCCCTTAGGGCCGTGGTCTCCCCCTCCCCTTAGGGCTGTGGTCTCCCCTCCCCCTTATGGCCGTGGTCTCCCCTCCCCCTTAGGGCTGTGGTCTCCCTCCCCCTTAGGGCCGTGGTCTCCCCTCCCCCTTAGGGCCGTGGTCTCCCCTCCCCCTTAGGGCCGGGGTCTCCCCTCCCCCTTAGGGCCGGGGTCTCCCCTCCCCCTTAGGGCCGTGGTCTCCCCTCCCCCTTAGGGCCGTGGTCTCCCCTCCCCCTTAGGGCCGTGGTCTCCCCTCCCCCTTAGGGCCGTGGTCTCCCCCCACCCCTTTCGGCCTTGGTCTCCCCTCCCCAGCCAGGTTCTCTAAATGTATAGGTAAACAAATGTGAGAATGTTTGATTTTGTAGTGATCTCTGCTATCTGACTGTAATGCAGCCTTGTCCGTGATGACTCCTGTCAGTTCTGCTTCTCCAGGTAGTGCACTATGAAGGGGGATAGGGTGCCATTTGGGGATACATCCCTAGTGTCTTCTGCTTGACTAAAAGCACAAAGTTAACAATTCACTCGTTGTTTTAACAATATATAATTTATTTACGTGGATTTCAGGTTGAATAACTATACATACCTTTCTGAAATGTCATCGTGAGGTACTGTATATACATAAGGCCAAGTAAACACTGAAACATTTAGAAACCATCATCATCATTGTCGTCTTCATCTGAAGAGTTACACAAAAAAACCTTCCAGCTCAACTCAAACGTTTTTTTGTTGTTGACAATTTCCACTGAGTATACCAAACATTAAGAACACCTAGAATGACCAGGTGAAAGCCATGATCCTTCACTGATGGCACTTGTTAAATCCACTGTCGATGAAGGGCAGGAGACGGGCTATTGAAGAAGGATTTTAAAGCCTTGAGACAATTGAGACATGGAATTGTGTTTGTGTGCCATTCAGAGGATGAATGGATGAGACAAAAGATTGAAGTGCCTTTAAACAGGGTGTAAGGTGCTCACTGGTTTGTGTCAAGAACTGCAACGCTGCTGAGTTTTCCACGGTCAACAGTTTCCTGTTTGTATCAAGAAGCCCGTGGAACGCTTTCGACACCTATGGTCCCATATCCCAACGAATTGGGTCTGTTTGACTGCAAAAGAACGCAACTCAATATTTAAAAGGTGTTCCTAATGTTTGGTACACTCAGTGACCAATAAGGGAGAGAATATTTTCTTTTCTTTTTTTAAACAACAGAAAAAGGAAATATAGAATTGCATAAGCGCTGTGTTGCGTGAGATACATAAAGCATTCTTTACTTGCTGAAAGGCAAGGAACATTGAATCAAGGAAATAAATAGAAAAAACATTCACAGGTACAGAAGTCAGATTATTTTCTGTTCACAAAAAAAAAGGAAATTGAATTCTGTCAGAGTAAAAACGTCAATAGCACACACACACACACACACACTTTCTTGACATTGAATAACAACAAATGAAGCTGAGGAAATATACAGTGTGTGAAGGTATCAGTTATTCCATCTAAGCAGAGTTGGAAAATCCTCTTGGTAAAAAGCTTTCATGTAATTTTAAGAAACTGTCAAACTGAACTTTCAATCGAAGAGAAGAGGAGAGAAAAGAAAGCTTTAATGAGAGATTGTTATTTGCCGTCCGTTATGGAAACTTGTGACCATTGTGTCACACAAAGGCTTGCATCCAAAAAAATTGCACCTTATTCCCTCTGTAGTGCATATGTTGGCCCTTGGTCAGTAAAGATGTGTACTACAAAGAGAACAGGGTGCCATTTGGGATACCTCCCATGTTAGATGTTATCTGTAGTGGACGTGTGAGAGCCTGTGTCCAATGTCCCCCCCCCTGGGTGGTGAGATACTCGGCTGTTATATGTGCTTAGAAAACGCATCGCTGTTCATCACGGAAAGGACGAGAACTACTACTCCCACGCAGATACACACTTATCATCTCACTATAGAACAGGATCATATATATGGTGGTCAGTCTATAGAACAGGATCATATATATGGTGGTCAGTCTATAGAACAGGATCATATATATGGTGGTCAGTCTATAGAATAGGGTGGTCAGTCTATAGAACAGGATCATATATATGGTGTTCAGTCTATAGAACAGGATCATATATATGGTGTTCAGTCTATAGAACAGGATCATATATATGGTGGTCAGTCTATAGAACAGGATCATATATATGGTGGTCAGTCTATAGAACAGGATCATATATATGGTGGTCAGTCTATAGAACAGGATCATATATATGGTGGTCAGTCTATAGAACAGGATCATATATATGGTGGTCAGTCTATAGAACAGGATCATATATATGGTGGTCAGTCTATAGAACAGGATCATATATATGGTGGTCAGTCTATAGAACAGGATCATATATATGGTGTTCAGTCTATAGAACAGGATCATATATATGGTGTTCAGTCTATAGAACAGGATCATATATATGGTGTTCAGTCTATAGAACAGGATCATATATATGGTGGTCAGTCTATAGAACAGGATCATATATATGGTGGTCAGTCTATAGAACAGGATCATATATATGGTGGTCAGTCCATAGAACAGGATCATATATATGGTGGTCAGTCTATAGAACAGGATCATATATATGGTGTTCAGTCTATAGAACAGGATCATATATATGGTGGTCAGTCTATAGAACAGGATCATATAGATGGTGTTCAGTCTATAGAACAGGATCATATATATGGTGGTCAGTCTATAGAACAGGATCATATAGATGGTGGTCAGTCTATAGAACAGGATCATATATAGGGTGGTCAGTCTATAGAATAGGGTGGTCAGTCTATAGAACAGGATCATATATATGGTGGTCAGTCTATAGAACAGGATCATATATATGGTGGTCAGTCTATAGAACAGGATCATATATATGGTGGTCAGTCTATAGAACAGGATCATATATATGGTGTTCAGTCTATAGAACAGGATCATATATATGGTGTTCAGTCTATAGAACAGGATCATATATATGGTGGTCAGTCCATAGAACAGGATCATATATATGGTGGTCAGTCTATAGAACAGGATCATATATATGGTGTTCAGTCTATAGAACAGGATCATATATATGGTGGTCAGTCTATAGAACAGGATCATATAGATGGTGTTCAGTCTATAGAACAGGATCATATATATGGTGGTCAGTCTATAGAACAGGATCATATAGATGGTGGTCAGTCTATAGAACAGGATCATATATATGGTGGTCAGTCTATAGAACAGGATCATATATATGGTGGTCAGTCTATAGAACAGGATCATATATATGGTGTTCAGTCTATAGAACAGGATCATATATATGGTGGTCAGTCCATAGAACAGGATCATATATATGGTGTTCAGTCTATAGAACAGGATCATATATATGGTGTTCAGTCTATAGAACAGGATCATATATATGGTGGTCAGTCTATAGAACAGGATCATATATATGGTGTTCAGTCTATAGAACAGGATCATATATATGGTGGTCAGTCTATAGAACAGGATCATATATATGGTGGTCAGTCTATAGAACAGGATCATATATATGGTGGTCAGTCTATAGAACAGGATCATATATATGGTGTTCAGTCTATAGAACAGGATCATATATAGGGTGGTCAGTCTATAGAACAGGATCATATATAGGGTGGTCAGTCTATAGAACAGGATCATATATATGGTGGTCAGTCTATAGAACAGGATCATATATAGGGTGGTCAGTCTATAGAACAGGATCATATATAGGGTGGTCAGTCTATAGAATAGGGTGTTCAGTCTATAGAACAGGATCATATATATGGTGTTCAGTCTATAGAACAGGATCATATATATGGTGTTCAGTCTATAGAACAGGATCATATATATGGTGTTCAGTCTATAGAACAGGATCATATATATGGTGTTCAGTCTATAGAACAGGATCATATATATGGTGGTCAGTCTATAGAATAGGGTGGTCAGTCTATAGAACAGGATCATATATATGGTGGTCAGTCTATAGAACAGGATCATATATATGGTGGTCAGTCTATAGAACAGGATCATATGTCAACAACTACAGACCAGTATCCCTTCTTTCTTTTCTCTCCAAAACTCTTGAACGTGCCGTCCTTGGCCAGCTCTCCCGCTATCTCTCTCAGAATGACCTTCTTGATCCAAATCAGTCAGGTTTCAAGACTAGCCATTCAACTGAGACTGCTCTTCTCTGCATCACGGAGGCGCTCCGCACTGCTAAAGCTAACTCTCTCTCCTCTGCTCTCATCCTTCTAGACCTATCAGCTGCCTTCGATACTGTGAACCATCAGATCCTGCTCTCCACCCTCTCCGAGTTGGGCATCTCCGGCGCGGCCCACGCTTGGATTGCGTCCTACCTGACAGGTCGCTCCTACCAGGTGGCGTGGCGAGAATCTGTCTCCCGCCACGCGCTTCTCACCACTGGTGTCCCCAGGGCTCTGTTCTAGGCCCTCTCCTATTCTCGCTATACACCAAGTCACTTGGCTCTGTCATAACCTCACATGGTCTCTCCTATCATTGCTATGCAGACGACACACAATTAATCTTCTCCTTTCCCCCTTCTGATGACCAGGTGGCGAATCGCATCTCTGCATGTCTGGCAGACATATCAGTGTGGATGACGGATCACCACCTCAAGCTGAACCTCGGCAAGACGGAGCTGCTCTTCCTCCCGGGGAAGGACTGCCCGTTCCATGATCTCGCCATCACGGTTGACAACTCCATTGTGTCCTCCTCCCAGAGCGCTAAGAACCTTGGCGTGATCCTGGACAACACCCTGTCGTTCTCAACCAACATCATGGCGGTGGCCCGTTCCTGTAGGTTCATGCTCTACAACATCCGCAGAGTACGACCCTGCCTCACACAGGAAGCGGCGCAGGTCCTAATCCAGGCACTTGTCATCTCCCGTCTGGATTACTGCAACTCGCTGCTGGCTGGGCTCCCTGCCTGTGCCATTAAACCCCTACAACTCATCCAGAACGCCGCAGCCCGTCTGGTGTTCAACCTTCCCAAGTTCTCTCACGTCACCCCGCTCCTCCGCTCTCTCCACTGGCTTCCAGTTGAAGCTCGCATCCGCTACAAGACCATGGTGCTTGCCTACGGAGCTGTGAGGGGAACGGCACCGCAGTACCTCCAGGCTCTGATCAGGCCCTACACCCAAGCAAGGGCACTGCGTTCATCCACCTCTGGCCTGCTCGCCTCCCTACCATTGAGGAAGTACAGTTCCCGCTCAGCCCAGTCAAAACTGTTCGCTGCTCTGGCCCCCCAATGGTGGAACAAACTCCCCTCACGACGCCAGGACAGCGGAGTCAATCACCACCTTCCGGAGACACCTGAAACCCCACCTCTTCAAGGAATACCTAGGATAGGATAAGTAATCCTTCTCACCACCCCCCCTTAATGATTTAGATGCACTATTGTAAAGTGGCTGTTCCACTGGATGTCAGAAGGTGAATTCACCAATTTGTAAGTCGCTCTGGATAAGAGCGTCTGCTAAATGACTTAAATGTAATGTAAATGTAATCATATATATGGTGGTCAGTCTATAGAACAGGATCATATATATGGTGGTCAGTCTATAGAACAGGATCATATATATGGTGGTCAGTCTATAGAACAGGATCATATATATGGTGGTCAGTCTATAGAACAGGATCATATATATGGTGGTCAGTCTATAGAACAGGATCATATATATGGTGTTCAGTCTATAGAACAGGATCATATATATGGTGGTCAGTCTATAGAACAGGATCATATATATGGTGGTCAGTCTATAGAACAGGATCATATATATGGTGTTCAGTCTATAGAACAGGATCATATATATGGTGGTCAGTCTATAGAACAGGATCATATATATGGTGGTCAGTCTATAGAACAGGATCATATATATGGTGTTCAGTCTATAGAACAGGATCATATATATGGTGGTCAGTCTATAGAACAGGATCATATATATGGTGTTCAGTCTATAGAACAGGATCATATATATGGTGGTCAGTCTATAGAACAGGATCATATATATGGTGTTCAGTCTATAGAACAGGATCATATATATGGTGTTCAGTCTATAGAACAGGATCATATATATGGTGGTCAGTCTATAGAACAGGATCATATATATGGTGTTCAGTCTATAGAACAGGATCATATATATGGTGTTCAGTCTATAGAACAGGATCATATATATGGTGGTCAGTCTATAGAACAGGATCATATATATGGTGTTCAGTCTATAGAACAGGATCATATATAGGGTGGTCAGTCTATAGAACAGGATCATATATATGGTGTTCAGTCTATAGAACAGGATCATATATATGTGGTCAGAAGGTGAATTCATCAATTTGTAAGTCGCTCTGGATAAGAGCGTCTGCTAAATGACTTAAATGTAAATGTAAATGTGGTCAGTCTATAGAACAGGATCATATATATGGTGGTCAGTCTATAGAACAGGATCATATATATGGTGTTCAGTCTATAGAACAGGATCATATATAGGGTGGTCAGTCTATAGAACAGGATCATATATAGGGTGGTCAGTCTATAGAACAGGATCATATATATGGTGGTCAGTCTATAGAACAGGATCATATAGATGGTGGTCAGTCTATAGAACAGGATCATATATAGGGTGGTCAGTTTACCTAGTTACCACTGGGTAGACCGGTCACACGTGATACAAGTCAGTATCAAACGTCTGGAGATGAAGTGGAAATCGGCCACTAGGGGGCAACGGTGAGCGTTGTTACCTTTAAGTAGGTTTGGGGTTTTGCTACATTGTTGTGGACGGGGATGGTGGATCAGCGTAAGCATCTGCCTCTGGTTTCAAAAGTTGCATTTTTGAATTCAGTGACAGGAAATTGTTTTATCCCAAATCTTAACCTTCATCTCAACCATTCAGATTTAGTGCCTAAATGTAACTCTGATTTTACACATTTGGAGTGAATGCCTAAACTTAATCTTAAACACTTTTGATGTTTGGAACAAATTCCAAATCGGACGTTTTTGAAAAAATGGATGAACATTTCTGATGTGAGGCAGAGCTTGTGTGTGTGTGTGTGTTGTGTGTTGTGTGTGTGTGTGTGTGTGTGTGTTGTGATACTGGTGTTCTATCTCCAGTCTTTACCAGTGTAGTGGCTAACACGGTACAGAGTTATATTTTGACGTTTCTTCTTCTTTTGGATCCATATTAAAATATAATGTACATTTCTATACAAAGTAGTGGTATAATAAAGTGTCTTATTACCAGTAAAACAAATAGTATGTTAAAACAACAATAACCATTTTTTTTGATGCAAATAGCATTATAGGGACGAAGAAATTTGGAAAACAGATTCATGGTACCGCGAGTACAAACCAACGAGTTACACTGAGACAATGTGGTAATTCATTCACTAACAATATAGGGCTTGTATCCCAAATGGCACCCCATTCCCTATATAGTAGTGCACTATTTTTGACCAGAGCCCTATGGGTGCCCTGGTCTGAAAGTAGTGCACTAAATAGGTAACTATGGTAATTCCCTCATGTTTTTCAGAAGATGAAGTGGCCTCAAATGGTATTCAGAAAACTTTGGTTACCAATTCTGCTGACAAACATTACGTAAAGTGATAACATTATTATTATTATAGAAAAGAAAAAACATATTTAACATATCTATTATAGAAAAGTATTTACATATTATACTGAACAAAAATATAAATGCAACATTTAAAGTATTTGTCCCATTTTTCATGAGCTTGAATTAAAAGATTCCAGAAATGTTCCATACGCACAAAAAACGATAGCTCTTTAAAAATGTGTCCACAAATCATTTTCTACCATCCCTGTTAGTGAGCTTTCCTCCTTTTCCAAGATAATCCATCCACCTAACCAGGTGTGGCATATCAAGAATCTGATTAAACAGCATGATCATTACACAGGTGCACCTTGTGCTGGGGACAATAAAAGGCCTATAAAAAGTGATTTTTGTTGTTGTTGTATTTCTGTCTGTAATAAAGTTTTTTGTGGGGGAAAAACTCCATAGATTAGGGCCTAATGATTTTATTTCAATTGACTGATTTCCTTCTATGAAATGTAACTCAGTAAAATCTTTAAAATTGTTGCATATTGCGTTTATAGTTTTGTTCAGTC
This sequence comes from Oncorhynchus masou masou, assembly GCF_036934945.1. NCBI lineage: Eukaryota > Metazoa > Chordata > Actinopteri > Salmoniformes > Salmonidae > Oncorhynchus > Oncorhynchus masou. Next base: position 4,669,862 of record NC_088220.1, read on the forward strand.
TACATTATGATGAAGTAGCTATTCCCACATAATGGAAAACACAAGGCTTATTCCTCCAGGGTGTTACTAGACTAGTCATGTTGTCAAAGAGCTTGAAGCATCAAAACCAGGAACTATGGACAGAGTCGTCTGTTTTGACTATGCTCTGTAATAATACATTGAACAGATATCATTGACCAGGGTTGTTATAAGAGGGAGTATTAGTGAAAGAATGCCAGCGTTCAAGGAATACTTGGGTAAGTCATGTGACCATCGTTGTTGTTCTAGGTAGAGAATAATGGAAAGAGCTTCTTTCTCACTGCCATTGTGTCCACAAGAAAATAAAACGACCTAAATATACATTCCAGGTAAACTGACTGGCAATCATGAAATATCCCTCCCTCCCACCTCCTCTCTCTCTCTCTCTCTCTCTGTGTCTCTCTCTCCCCGTCTCTCTCTGTGTCTCTCTGTCTCTCTCTGTGTGTGTCTCTGTCTCTCTGTGTCTCTCTCCCTCTCTCTCTGTCTCTCTCTCTCTCTGTGTGTCTCTGTCTCTCTCTCTCTCTCTCTCTCTCCCTGTCTCTATGTATCTCTCTCTGTCTCTCTCTAGCAAGTCTTAGGGAAGAGTATTTCACAGGCCAAAGAAAGGACCCAATTGTGAGGGTGAGTGAGGGGCAGGAACTGAAAGGATTGATTCCTGCAGTAGACGGGATGGACTTGTCTCTCTGTGTATTCTGTTGACAGGAGAGTCTATAGCTGTGTGTTCTGTTGACAGTAGAGTCTATAGCTGTGTATTCTGTTGACAGTAGTCTATAGCTGTGTGTTCTGTTGACAGTAAATATAGTCTATAGCTGTGTATTCTGTTGACAGGAGAGTCTATAGCTGTGTGTTCTGTTGACAGGAGAGTCTATAGCTGTGTGTTCTGTTGACAGTAGAGTCTATAGCTGTGTATTCTGTTGACAGGAGAGTCTATAGCTGTGTATTCTGTTGACAGTAGTCTATAGCTGTGTGTTCTGTTGACAGTAGAGTCTATAGCTGTGTGTTCTGTTGACAGTAGTCTATAGCTGTGTGTTCTGTTGACAGTAGAGTCTATAGCTGTGTATTCTGTTGACAGGAGAGTCTATAGCTGTGTATTCTGTTGACAGTAGTCTATAGCTGTGTGTTCTGTTGACAGTAGAGTCTATAGCTGTGTATTCTGTTGACAGTAGTCTATAGCTGTGTATTCTGTTGACAGGAGAGTCTATAGCTGTGTATTCTGTTGACAGGAGAGTCTATAGCTGTGTGTTCTGTTGACAGTAGAGTCTATAGCTGTGTGTTCTGTTGACAGTAAATATAGTCTATAGCTGTGTATTCTGTTGACAGGAGAGTCTATAGCTGTGTGTTCTGTTGACAGTAGTCTATAGCTGTGTATTCTGTTGACAGTAGTCTATAGCTGTGTGTTCTGTTGACAGTAAATATAGTCTATAGCTGTGTATTCTGTTGACAGTAGTCTATAGCTGTGTGTTCTGTTGACAGTAAATATAGTCTATAGCTGTGTATTCTGTTGACAGTAGTCTATAGCTGTGTATTCTGTTGAGAGTAGAGTCTATAGCTGTGTGTTCCGTTGACAGTAGTCTATAGCTGTGTATTCTGTTGACAGTAAATATAGTCTATAGCTGTGTATTCTGTTGACAGTAGAGTCTATAGCTGTGTGTTCTGTTGACAGTAGAGTCTATAGCTGTGTATTCTGTTGACAGAATCTATAGCTGTGTGTTCTGTTGACAGTAAATATAGTCTATAGCTGTGTATTCTGTTGACAGTAGAGTCTATAGCTGTGTATTCTGTTGACAGAGTCTATAGCTGTGTATTCTGTTGACAGTAAATATAGTCTATAGCTGTGTATTCTGTTGACAGTAGAGTCTATAGCTGTGTGTTCTGTTGACAGTAGAGTCTATAGCTGTGTATTCTGTTGACAGAGTCTATAGCTGTGTATTCTGTTGACAGTAAATATAGTCTATAGCTGTGTATTCTGTTGACAGTAGAGTCTATAGCTGTGTGTTCTGTTGACAGTAGAGTCTATAGCTGTGTGTTCTGTTGACAGAGTCTATAGCTGTGTGTTCTGTTGACAGTAAATATAGTCTATAGCTGTGTATTCTGTTGACAGTAGAGTCTATAGCTGTGTGTTCTGTTGACAGTAGAGTCTATAGCTGTGTATTCTGTTGACAGAATCTATAGCTGTGTGTTCTGTTGACAGTAAATATAGTCTATAGCTGTGTATTCTGTTGACAGTAGAGTCTATAGCTGTGTATTCTGTTGACAGAGTCTATAGCTGTGTGTTCTGTTGACAATAAATATAGTCTATAGCTGTGTATTCTGTTGACAGTAGAGTCTATAGCTGTGTGTTCTGTTGACAGTAGAGTCTATAGCTGTGTATTCTGTTGACAGAGTCTATAGCTGTATGTTCTGTTGACAGTAAATATAGTCTATAGCTGTGTATTCTGTTGACAGTAGAGTCTATAGCAGTGTGTTCTGTTGACAGTAGAGTCTATAGCTGTGTATTCTGTTGACAGAGTCTATAGCTGTGTGTTCTGTTGACAGTAAATATAGTCTATAGCTGTGTATTCTGTTGACAGTAGTCTATAGCTGTGTATTCTGTTGACAGAGTCTATAGCTGTGTATTCTGTTGACAGTAAATATAGTCTATAGCTGTGTATTCTGTTGACAGTAGAGTCTATAGCTGTGTGTTCTGTTGACAGTAGAGTCTATAGCTGTGTATTCTGTTGACAGTAGTCTATAGCTGTGTATTCTGTTGAGAGTAGAGTCTATAGCTGTGTGTTCCGTTGACAGTAGTCTATAGCTGTGTATTCTGTTGACAGTAAATATAGTCTATAGCTGTGTATTCTGTTGACAGTAGAGTCTATAGCTGTGTGTTCTGTTGACAGTAGAGTCTATAGCTGTGTATTCTGTTGACAGTAGTCTATAGCTGTGTATTCTGTTGAGAGTAGAGTCTATAGCTGTGTGTTCCGTTGACAGTAGTCTATAGCTGTGTATTCTGTTGACAGTAAATATAGTCTATAGCTGTGTATTCTGTTGACAGTAGAGTCTATAGCTGTGTGTTCTGTTGACAGTAGAGTCTATAGCTGTGTATTCTGTTGACAGAGTCTATAGCTGTGTGTTCTGTTGACAGTAAATATAGTCTATAGCTGTGTATTCTGTTGACAGTAGAGTCTATAGCTGTGTGTTCTGTTGACAGTAGAGTCTATAGCTGTGTGTTCTGTTGACAGAGTCTATAGCTGTGTGTTCTGTTGACAGTAAATATAGTCTATAGCTGTGTATTCTGTTGACAGTAGAGTCTATAGCTGTGTGTTCTGTTGACAGTAGAGTCTATAGCTGTGTATTCTGTTGACAGAATCTATAGCTGTGTGTTCTGTTGACAGTAAATATAGTCTATAGCTGTGTATTCTGTTGACAGTAGAGTCTATAGCTGTGTATTCTGTTGACAGAGTCTATAGCTGTGTGTTCTGTTGACAATAAATATAGTCTATAGCTGTGTATTCTGTTGACAGTAGAGTCTATAGCTGTGTGTTCTGTTGACAGTAGAGTCTATAGCTGTGTATTCTGTTGACAGAGTCTATAGCTGTATGTTCTGTTGACAGTAAATATAGTCTATAGCTGTGTATTCTGTTGACAGTAGAGTCTATAGCAGTGTGTTCTGTTGACAGTAGAGTCTATAGCTGTGTATTCTGTTGACAGAGTCTATAGCTGTGTGTTCTGTTGACAGTAAATATAGTCTATAGCTGTGTATTCTGTTGACAGTAGTCTATAGCTGTGTATTCTGTTGACAGAGTCTATAGCTGTGTATTCTGTTGACAGTAAATATAGTCTATAGCTGTGTATTCTGTTGACAGTAGAGTCTATAGCTGTGTGTTCTGTTGACAGTAGAGTCTATAGCTGTGTATTCTGTTGACAGTAGTCTATAGCTGTGTATTCTGTTGAGAGTAGAGTCTATAGCTGTGTGTTCCGTTGACAGTAGTCTATAGCTGTGTATTCTGTTGACAGTAAATATAGTCTATAGCTGTGTATTCTGTTGACAGTAGAGTCTATAGCTGTGTGTTCTGTTGACAGTAGAGTCTATAGCTGTGTATTCTGTTGACAGTAGTCTATAGCTGTGTATTCTGTTGAGAGTAGAGTCTATAGCTGTGTGTTCCGTTGACAGTAGTCTATAGCTGTGTATTCTGTTGACAGTAAATATAGTCTATAGCTGTGTATTCTGTTGACAGTAGAGTCTATAGCTGTGTGTTCTGTTGACAGTAGAGTCTATAGCTGTGTATTCTGTTGACAGAGTCTATAGCTGTGTGTTCTGTTGACAGTAAATATAGTCTATAGCTGTGTATTCTGTTGACAGTAGAGTCTATAGCTGTGTGTTCTGTTGACAGTAGAGTCTATAGCTGTGTGTTCTGTTGACAGAGTCTATAGCTGTGTGTTCTGTTGACAGTAAATATAGTCTATAGCTGTGTATTCTGTTGACAGTAGAGTCTATAGCTGTGTGTTCTGTTGACAGTAGAGTCTATAGCTGTGTATTCTGTTGACAGAATCTATAGCTGTGTGTTCTGTTGACAGTAAATATAGTCTATAGCTGTGTATTCTGTTGACAGTAGAGTCTATAGCTGTGTATTCTGTTGACAGAGTCTATAGCTGTGTGTTCTGTTGACAATAAATATAGTCTATAGCTGTGTATTCTGTTGACAGTAGAGTCTATAGCTGTGTGTTCTGTTGACAGTAGAGTCTATAGCTGTGTGTTCTGTTGACAATAAATATAGTCTATAGCTGTGTATTCTGTTGACAGTAGAGTCTATAGCTGTGTGTTCTGTTGACAGTAGAGTCTATAACTGTGTATTCTGTTGTCCCTTCTGGTTTAAAACGCTGCTTTCCACACCTCTGACCTTCCCTTCTGGTTTAAAACGCTGCTTTCCACACCTCTGACCTTCCCTTCTGCTTTAAGTTGCTGCTTTCCACACCTCTGACCTTCCCTTCTGGTTTAAAATGCTGCTCCAACAACCCTGACCTTCCCGTCTGGTTTAAAATGCTGCTTCAATAACTCTGACCTTCCCTTCTGGTTTAAATTGCTGCTCCAATAACATTGACCTTCCCTTCTGGTTTAAAACGCTGCTTTCCACACGTCTGACCTCCCCTTCTGGTTTAAAACGCTGCTTTCCACACCTCTGACCTTCCCTTCTGGTTTAAAACGCTGCTTTCCACACCTCTGACCTTCCCTTCTGCTTTAAAACACTGCTTTCCACACCTCTGACCTTCCCTTCTGGTTTAAAATGCTGCTCCAACAACTCTGAACTTCCCTTCTGGTCTAAAATGCTGCTCCAACAACCCCTCTCTCACTGGCTTAGTCTGCGTCCAAAATAGTGCCCTATGGTCTCTACAGGAAGCCATTTCGTACACACATACACTACCATTTAAAAGTTTGGGTCACTTAGAAATGTCCTTGTTTTTGAAAGAAAAGCACATTTTTTGACCATTCAAATATTTCAATAAAAAAATCTGCCGTTTCCAGCTACAATAGAAATGAGAGAGTTAGTTAGTTACTACAGCTACAATAGCAATGAGAGAGTAAATTAGTTACTACAGCTACAATAGAAATGAGAGAGTTAGTTAGTTACTACAGCTACAATAGACATGGGAGAGTTAGTTACTACAGCTACAATAGAAATGAGAGAGTTAGTTAGTTACTACAGCTACAATAGAAATGAGAGAGTTAGTTAGTTACTATAGCTACAATAGAAATGAGAGAGTAAATTAGTTACTACAGCTACAATAGAAATGAGAGAGTTAGCTGGTTACTACAGCTACAACGGTCATCAACAACGTCTACACTGTATTTCTGATCAATTTGATGTTATTTTAATGGACTAAAAAACATGTTTTTCTTTCAAAAACAAGGAATAAGGAAGTGGCCCCAAACCTTTGAACGGTAGTGTATATATATGAGAGAGAGAATATTCCCCATCTCACCTTAATAAAAGGAGGAATTTTATAAATACGTAATCTCACCATGAGACATTTGGTACTATTAAATTTGAGAGAGAAAAAAAGGAAAAATCTACATTAGGTGTTGAGCTTAGAGTAAAACAATTGTAGAAACCCCCTTCGGAAATGTATCTAACCGATAACTTTTCCTCTAAAAGACATACCCAAAAATAGAAAATATTGATTTGAGAGCATTAGAGCTGTGGAACGCCTCAACTGATAAATACAATTACAGACCCTGTCACTGTGGTGAAGTTTCACTTTGACTTGATACAGGACTGAGACAAAACATTCTAACAGTGTCTAGGAGATGTGTTCTTTAGGATCATGAGATGTGTTCTTTAGAATCAGGAGATGTGTTCTTTAGACTCATGAGATGTGTTCTTTAGAATCAGGAGATGTGTTCTTTAGGATCAGGAGATGTGTTCTTTAGAATCAGGTGATGTGTTCTTTAGGATCATGAGATGTGTTCTTTAGGATCATGAGATGTGTTCTTTAGAATCAGGAGATGTGTTCTTTAGAATCAGGAGATGTGTTCTTTAGGATCATGAGATGTGTTCTTTAGGATCATGAGATGTGTTCTTTAGAATGGGGAGATGTGTTCTTTAGAATCATGAGATGTGTTCTTTAGGATCATGAGATGTGTTCTTTAGGATCAGGAGATGTGTTCTTTAGGATCATGAGATGTGTTCTTTAGGATCATGAGATGTGTTCTTTAGAATCAGGAGATGTGTTCTTTAGAATCAGGAGATGTGTTCTTTAGGATCTTGAGATGTGTTCTTTAGGATCATGAGATGTGTTCTTTAGAGTCAGGTGATGTGTTCTTTAGGATCATGAGATGTGTTCTTTAGGATCATGAGATGTGTTCTTTAGAGTCAGGTGATGTGTTCTTTAGGATCATGAGATGTGTTCTTTAGAATCAGGAGATGTGTTCTTTAGAATCAGGAGATGTGTTCTTTAGGATCATGAGATGTGTTCTTTAGAATCAGGAGATGTGTTCTTTAGGATCATGAGATGTGTTCTTTAGAATCAGGAGATGTGTTCTTTAGGAGATGTGTTCATGAGATGTGTTTAGAATCAGAATGTGTTCTTTAGGAGATGTGTTCTTTAGAATCAGGAGATGTGTTCTTTAG
>NC_088220.1:4677488-4704564 GCF_036934945.1 Oncorhynchus masou masou
AGGGAGAAGAGAGGATGGGAGGGAGGGAGGGAGGGAGGGAGGGAAAGAGAGGATGGGAGGGAGGGAGGGCAGGAGGAAGAGGAGAGTAGTAGAAGACAGAGGGAACAACAAATGACAGGAGAATGAGAGACATACTGTTAGATAAAGAATTAATGAACTATGTGACTGCTGAACATTGTTACTGTTACTACTGCTAAGAGAAAAACCTTCACTAATCATTACTAACCACTAGTCAGATACTGATTAGGAAGTCTATGATTTAACATTAAAGAAAAAGGAAGTAAAGAGAGTTGCTGACTTCTCATCCATCTGCGGAGAGGAAGGAAGAGAAGGAGAGGAGGAGAAGGAGAGAAGGGAGAGAGGAGGAGAAGAAGAGGAGAGAGGAGGAGGGAGAAGGAGGAAGGAGAGAGGGAGGAAGAAGGAGGAGGAGAAGAAGAAAGGAGAGGGAGGGAGAAGAGGAGAAGAAGAGGAGAAGAAGAGGGGAGGAGGAGGAGAAGAAGAGGGGGAGAAGGAGAGGAGAAAGAAGAGAAGGAGAGAGGAAGAGAAGGAGAGGAGGAGAAGGAAGGAGAGGAGGAGAAGGAGAGGGAGGAGAAGAAGAGAAGGAGAGGGAGAAGGGAGGGAGAGGAAGGAAGGAGAAGAAGAAGGAGAGGGAGGAGAAGAAGAGAAGAAGAGGAGGAAGGAGAGAGGGAGGAAGGAAGGAGGAGGAGGAGAAGGGAGAGGGAGGGAGAAGAGAAGGAAGGAGAGGGAGGAGAAAGGAGAGGGAGGGAGAAGGAAGGGAGAGGAGGAGAGGAGAGGAGGAGAAGAGGAGAGGGAGGAGAGGAGAGAGGAGGAGAAGGAGAGAGGAGGAGAAGAAGAGAAGGAGAGAGGGGAGAAGAAGAGAAGGGGGCGGAGAGAGGAGGAGAAGAAGAGAAGAAGAAGGGGAGAGGAGAGGAAGAGAAGGAGAAGGAGAGAGAGGAGAAGGGGAGGAGAAGAAGAGGAGGAGAGAGGAGGAGAAGAAGAGGAGGGAGGAGGGAGGGAGAAGAAGAGAAGGAGAGGAGGAGAAGAAGAGGAGGAGAAGAAGAAAAGGAGAGAGGAGGAGAAGAAGAGAAGAAGAGAGATGGAGAAGGAGAGAGAAGGAGGAGAGAAGGAGGAGAAGAAGAGGAGGAGAAGAAGAGAAGGAGAAGAAGAGAAGAAGAGGAGGAGAGAGGAGGAGAAGAGGAGGAGAAGAAGAGAAGGAGAGAGAAGGAGAAGAAGAGAAGGAGAGAGAAGGAGAAGAAGAGAAGGAGAGAGAAGGAGGAGAGAGGAGGAGAAGAAGAGGAGGAGAAGAAGAGAAGGAGAGAGGAGGAGAAGAAGAGAAGGAGAGAGGAGGAGAAGAAGAGAAGGAGAGAGAAAGAGAAGAGAAGGAGGAGAAGGAGAAGAGAAGGAGAGAGAAGGAGAAGGAGAAGGGAGAGAAGGAGAAGAGAAGGAGAGAAAGGAGAAGAGAAGGAGAGGAAGGAGAAGAGAAGAGAAGAGAAGGAGAAGGAGGAGAAGGAGAAGAAGAGAGGAGGAAAGAAGAGAGGAGGAGAAGGAGAGAGGAGGAGAAGAAGAGAAGGAGGAGGAGAAGAAGAGAGGGAGGAGAAGAAGAGAAGGAGAGGAGAAGAGGAGAGAGGAGGAAGGAGAGAGGAGGAGAAGGACAGAAGAGGGAGGAGAAGGAGAAGGAGAGAAGGAGAGGAAAAAAAGGGAGAGAGAAGGAGAAGAAGAGAAGGAGGAGAAAAGGAGAAGAGAGAACAGAAAAAGAAGATGGGGGAAAAACAAGTTTAACAACAGTTTTGTTAGGAATTTGTCAAATCGACAATAGTTGCAGAGAACAGTCAACAGTGAGGAGACAGAGTCGTTGTGGGATGCAGAGTATCGTGCAGCGGGGTGAAAACACACACAGGTTTTCATTGTTGACGGGTTCTGTCAGAGTGACACACACTGCACGGGGCTGTGTGACACATCTGGAACGTGTCCCCGTCTCCCTCTCCCTGATTCCGAACAGATCCGGTTCAAGTTGATGTCTGCATTGAGTGTTTGCCTAAATTCTAAAACTATTTATTTATTTCTCCTTTGTTTAAAAACACTTTCTTTTTTTCTTTTTTTACAATTATCTGACCTGTATATTTAAATCCATCAAATGGTGTACAATTCCAATATCTACGCAGAAAGTAAAGTTATTTAGACCAGAAAAGCTAAATGATGTCCTTGCGTTCTATAACAATGTCGTAATAAATGGTGTGTGATTGGACTGATGACATCATGACAGCTCTGTGCAAATACACCAGACCTGCTAGTGTACAACATGCCTCGTCACACAAACAATCTATTGTGCCCATAAACTAGATTACTACTGTGTAGTGGAAAGTCCTCAAAATCAACCTGGTCTTCTGAAGAAAGTAAAAATCTGCCAGAAGTTGGGATATATTCCATTTCAACTCAGGAAGTAAGCTGCAATTCCAATTTTCCTCAAAGCTACCGATGAGAAACAGTTGGAATTTCGTTTACTTCCTGAATGGAAATGGAATTCAGCCGAACCCGTATAGAGCAGCTGTGTTGAAATGGAATTGAGCGAACCCTATAGAACGCTGTGTTGAAGTAGATTGGCCGACCTATAGAACGCTGTGTTGAAATGGAATTGAGCCGAACCCTATAGAACGCTGTTTGAAATGGAATTGAGCCGAACCCTATAGAACGCTGTGTTGAAATGGAATTGAGCCGAACCCTGTAGAACGCTGTGTTGAAATGGAATTGAGCCGAACCCTGTAGAACGCTGTTTGCTTATTTACACGTCAAGCAAAAGTCAAATTAACTTTGACGCGTCAGCTAGCTATCTTTAGCTAGGTACCTGTCTGGAAGCAATGCAACCAGCCTTAAAACAATGACCAGAAACTGCAATCATTTTCAATATTCTTAGCAATGACTAAGTATTAGCTAGGCAGCCACTTGTTCATGAATTTAACTGGCCAGCTAGATAACGAAGTAAACAAGCTAGCCAGTTACCTAGCTGTTGCCGACTAAAGTTAATGTGACCATTACCAGCCAAATACAAAAACTGTCTTATAAATTAGAGCTATTTTAGACGACAACGTCTGGCTAGATAGTTATAGCTACTGGATCCCAGATATCACAGATATCATTTTGATATGTTTGGGGAAAACATTGTCTGCATCCATCAGCGATCTTTTTTTCCTGACCAACACCGTCCCAGAGTCTGACTCGTTTGGCAACGGCATGTACGTAAGACAAAACATGACCAGCATCATAACGAACTGGTGAATCGCTGTTAGATATTACATATGAGTGATGGTGTAATAAATATGTAATAACTGAAAAAAAAACACATTTATGAACGTGTTCAATTATTAAAATGTGACATTCAGTCATATTCAGGTGCTTGATTGGTCAACAAGCTGATGGGTAAAATAGTGTTATTTGGCGTCCATCTTTTTTAAATGAAAAACGCCAACACCCAAATGGTATCCCAAATAACCCTGCCTTGTAGCACGTCACAGATTCGTTCTGAACAGGAACAGTAGGAGTTATCCTCTGTCATGAAGAAAACAGCTGTGTGAAGGAGTGGCAGTTTAGTATCCTGCTGAATAATGTGGAGGGGAACCTAATCCACAAAACATACTGGAGGACAGACGGCTGGAGGACAGGCGGCTGGAGGACAGGCGGCTGGAGGACAGGCGGCTGGAGGACAGGCGGCTGGAGGACAGGCGGCTGGAGGACAGCGGCTGGAGGACAGCGGCTGGAGGACAGGCGGCTGGAGGACAGGCGGCTGGAGGACAGACGGCTGGAGGACAGACTGCTCCTTTAAACTTCAAAGTACTTTAAGTGTGTAATTTAAAAGAAACTTTTCAAAAACAACTTTATACTGCATCTTTAAAACTGTTTACAACTGTTTACAACAATTGTATGACTCTTCATAGATGAGATTCATATGGTCTTGTAAAAAACACTGGTTGAAGTTTGAGCTTTTTCACTCATTTTCTCTTTATCAGTAATGCTGTGCTTGAGACACAGAATACAGACGTGGCCTCAACTGTTCATAACAACTTGCTGGTGTTTCTAACCTTTATCTCTCTCTATGACGTGTTTCAGACCGTGGAAGAATGAGCGCTATACAGGCCAGGGGTTGAGGTCCGTGTGACGCAGCACCACCACAGTAAAGCCACTGACAGCTCAGCAGATTCTAAACGGAGGGATCCTGAGCACGGCTGAATACAGCCACAGACAGCATCTAGACCTTCCAAAAGTCAGAGCTTAACCCATCCTATCCCTTCCCCAACCTTAAACCGGACCGTGAACCAAGTATCAGGCATGGAACAAGGTTGGCAAACTCCTTCAAACTTTCCCAAACTGCCAGGTTATCTAGAAATCCTGATCAGAGGACTCTGGATGTCCTACCATTCCCTCCTGATCAGGACTCTGCATGTCCTACAGACTCCCTCCTGATCAGAGGACTCTGGATGTCCTACAGACTCCCTGATCAGAGGACTCTGGATGTCCTACAGACTCCTGATCAGAGGACTCTGGATGTCCTACAGACTCCTCCTGATCAGAGGACTCTGGTGTCCTACAGACTCCCTGATCAGAGGGACTCTGGATGTCCTACAGACTCCTCCTGATCAGAGGACTCTGGATGTCCTACAGACTCCCTCCTGATCAGAGGACTCTGGATGTCCTACAGACTCCCTCCTGATCAGAGGACTGGATGTCCTACAGACTCCCTCCTGATCAGAGGACTCTGGATGTCCTACCGACTCCCTCCTGATCAGAGGACTCTGGATGTCCTACAGACTCCTCCTGATCAGAGGACTCTGGATGTCCTATCAGACTCTGGATGTCCTCCCTCCTGATCAGAGGACTCTCCTGATCAGAGGACTCTGGATGTCCTACAGACTCCCTCCTGATCAGAGGACTCTGGATGTCCTACAGACTCCCTGATCAGAGGACTCTGGATGTCCTACAGACTCCCTCCTGATCAGAGGACTCTGGATGTCCTACAGACTCCCTGATCAGAGGACTCTGGATGTCCTACAGACTCCCCTGATCAGAGGACTCTGGATGTCCTACAGACTCCCTCCTGATCAGAGGACTCTGGATGTCCTACAGACTCCCTCTGATCAGAGGACTCTGGATGTCCTACAGACTCCCTCCTGATCAGAGGACTCTGGATGTCCTACAGACTCCTGATCAGAGGACTCTGGATGTCCTACAGACTCCCTCCTGATCAGAGGACTCTGGATGTCCTCAGAGGACCTAGACTCCTGATCAGAGGACTCTGGATGTCCTACAGACTCCCTCCTGATCAGAGGACTCTGGATGTCCTACAGACTCCCTGATCAGAGGACTCTGGATGACTCCCTGATCAGAGGACTCCCTATCAGAGGACTCTGGATGTCCTACAGACTCCCTGATCAGAGGACTCTGGATGTCCTACAGACTCCTCCCTGATCAGAGGACTCTGGATGTCCTACAGACTCCCTCCTGATCAGAGGACTCTGGATGTCCTACAGACTCCCTCCTGATCAGAGGACTCTGGATGTCCTACAGACTCTCTGATCAGAGGACTCTGGATGTCCTACAGACTCCTCCTGATCAGAGGACTCTGGATCAGATCAGGACTCTGGATGTCCTACAGACTCCCTGATCAGAGGACTCTGGATGTCCTACAGACTCCTCCTGATCAGAGGACTCTGGATGTCCTACAGACTCCCTCCTGATCAGAGGACTCTGGATGTCCTACAGACTCCCTCCTGATCAGAGGACTCTGGATGTCCTACAGACTCCCTGATCAGAGGACTCTGGATGTCCTACAGACTCCCTCCTGATCAGAGGACTCTGGATGTCCTACAGACTCCCTGATCAGAGGACTCTGGATGTCCTACAGACTCTCTGATCAGAGGACTCTGGATGTCCTACAGACTCCCTGATCAGAGGACTCTGGATGTCCTACAGACTCCCTCCTGATCAGAGGACTCTGGATGTCCTACAGACTCCCTCCTGATCAGAGGACTCTGGATGTCCTACAGACTCCCTCCTGATCAGAGGACTCTGGATGTCCTACAGACTCCCTCCTGATCAGAGGACTCTGGATGTCCTACCGACTCCCTCCTGATCAGAGGACTCTGGATGTCCTACAGACTCCCTGATCAGAGGACTCTGGATGTCCTACAGACTCCCTGATCAGAGGACTCTGGATGTCCTACAGACTCCCTCCTGATCAGAGGACTCTGGATGTCCTACAGACTCCCTCCTGATCAGAGGACTCTGGATGTCCTACAGACTCCCTCCTGATCAGAGGACTCTGGATGTCCTACAGACTCCCTCCTGATCAGAGGACTCTGGATGTCCTACAGACTCCCTCCTGATCAGAGGACTCTGGATGTCCTACAGACTCCCTCCTGATCAGAGGACTCTGGATGTCCTACAGACTCCCTGATTGAAGGAATCTTCCAAAAGGGTTTGTATAAAAGCCTGGACATTCCCCAACCCCCCATCTGGAACAGTAACACCTGGTCAGACCACCCTGTGTAGTTTAAGGCCCCCCCCCATCTGGAACAGTAACAGCTGGTCAGACCACCCTGTGGAGTTTAAGGCCCCCCCCCATCTGGAACAGTAACACCTGGTCAGACCACCCTGTGTAGTTTAAGCCCCCCTCCCCCCATCTGGAACAGTAACAGCTGGTCAGACCACCCTGTGTAGTTTAAGCCCCCCCCTCCCCCCCATCTGGAACAGTAACACCTGGTCAGACCACCCTGTGTAGTTTAAGGCCCCCCTCCCCCCATCTGGAACAGTAACACCTGGTCAGACCACCCTGTGTAGTTTAAGCCCCCCTCCCCATCTGGAACAGTAACACCTGGTCAGACCACCCTGTGTAGTTTAAGCCCCCCCTCCCCCCATCTGGAACAGTAACACCTGGTCAGACCACCCTGTGTAGTTTAAGCCCCCCTCCCCCCATCTGGAACAGTAACAGCTGGTCAGACCACTCTGTGTAGTTTAAGGCCCCGTACTTTGTAAGTAGGGCACGACCTTGACCAGAGCTATATACTGAGTGTACAAAACATTAAGGACACCTTCCTAATATTGAGTTGCAAACGCACCCACCTCTTTTCCCTCAGAACAGTCAATGGGATACTGGCAAAGAGAATGTTCTCTCTCTCTCTAGCCAATAAGACAAAGAGAATGTTCTCTCTCTAGCCACAAGGCAAAGAGAATGTTCTCTCTCTCTAGCCAATAAGGCAACGAGAATGTTCTCTCTAGCCAATAAGACAACGAGAATGTTCTCTCTAGCCAATAAGACAAAGAGAATGTTCTCTCTCTCTAGCCAATAAGACAAAGAGAATGTTCTCTCTCTAGCCAATAAGACAAAGATAATGTTGTCTCTCTCTCTAGCCAATAAGACAAAGAGAATGTTGTCTCTCTCTAGCCAATAAGGCAAAGAGAATGTTCTCTCTCTCTCTAGCCAATAAGGCAAAGAGAATGTTCTCTCTCTAGCCAATAAGACAACGAGAATGTTCTCTCTCTCTCTAGCCAATAAGACAAAGAGAATGTTCTCTCTCTCTAGCCAATAAGGCAAAGAGAATGTTCTCTCTAGCCAATAAGACAAAGAGAATGTTCTCTCTCTCTCCTAGCCAATAAGACAAAGAGAATGTTCTCTCCTAGCCAATAAGGCAACGAGAATGTTCTCTCTCTAGCCAATAAGACAACGAGAATGTTCTCTCTCTAGCCAATAAGACAAAGAGAATGTTCTCTCTCTAGCCAATAAGACAAAGAGAATGTTCTCTCTCTCTAGCCAATAAGACAAAGATAATGTTGTCTCTCTCTCTAGCCAATAAGACAAAGAGAATGTTCTCTCTCTCTAGCCAATAAGACAAAGATAATGTTGTCTCTCTCTAGCCAATAAGACAAAGAGAATGTTCTCTCTCTCTAGCCAATAAGACAAAGATAATGTTGTCTCTCTCTCTAGCCAGTAAGACAAAGATAATGTTGTCTCTCTCTCTAGCCAGTAAGACAAAGATAATGTTGTCTCTCTCTCTAGCCAATAAGACAAAGAGAATGTTCTCTCTCTCTCTAGCCAATAAGACAAAGAGAATGTTCTCTCTCTAGCCAATAAGACAAAGTGAATGTTCTCTCTCTCTCTAGCCAATAAGACAAAGTGAATGTTCTCTCTCTCTCTCTAGCCAATAAGACAAAGGGAATGTTCTCTCTCTCTCTAGCCAATAAGACATAGTTGAAGCATTCGGCTGATGGAAATCCATTTTATTTCCTGTATTCTACTCAACAGTCTGGTCCCAACAGACCAGGAAAATACATCTTCTGATTCATACGACAACTTAACCATCCCTCTTGTGCAGTCAGCAATTTATACTCCCCAGAGAGTTACCTGAGAGAGTTACCTGAATGACTTGTTTAACTCAAATCCCGTGAAAACATTTGGTCTGTCCTCTCAGAGGAGGAGTCGTGTTTGGTCTGTCCTCTCTCTCTCTCTCTCAGAGGAGGAGTCGTGTTTGGTCTGTCCTCTCAGAGGAGGAGTCGTGTTTGGTCTGTCCTTTCTCTCTCTCTCTCTCAGAGGAGGAGTCGTGTTTGGTCTGTCCTCTCAGTGGAGGAGTCGTGTTTGGTCTGTCCTCTCAGAGGAGGAGTCGTGTTTGGTCTGTCCTCTCAGTGGAGGAGTCGTGTTTGGTCTGTCCTCTCAGAGGAGGAGTCGTGTTTGGTCTGTCCTCTCAGAGGAGGAGTCGTGTTTGGTCTGTCCTCTCAGAGGAGGAGTCGTGTTTGGTCTGTCCTCTCAGACGAGGAGTCGTGTTTGGTCTGTCCTCTCAGACGAGGAGTCGTGTTTGGTCTGTCCTCTCAGACGAGGAGTCGTGTTTGGTCTGTCCTCTCAGACGAGGAGTCGTGTTTGGTCTGTCCTCTCAGAGGAGGAGTCGTGTTTGGTCTGTCCTCTCAGAGAAGGAGTCGTGTTTGGTCTGTCCTCTCAGAGGAGGAGTCGTGTTTGGTCTGTCCTCTCAGAGGAGGAGTCGTGTTTGGTCTGTCCTCTCAGAGGAGGAGTCGTGTTTGGTCTGTCCTCTCAGAGGAGGAGTCGTGTTTGGTCTGTCCTCTCAGAGGAGGAGTCGTGTTTGGTCTGTCCTCTCAGAGAAGGAGTCGTGTTTGGTCTGTCCTCTCAGAGGAGGAGTCGTGTTTGGTCTGTCCTCTCAGAGGAGGAGTCGTGTTTGGTCTGTCCTCTCAGAGGAGGAGTCGTGTTTGGTCTGTCCTCTCAGAGAAGGAGTCGTGTTTGGTCTGTCCTCTCTCTCTCAGAGGAGGAGTCGTGTTTGCATGTTTGGTTGTGTTTGTTTGTTTGTTTGTGTACCTACCCGTTGTGTGGCTGTAGCATGTTGGCGGGGGGCGCTGAGGCCGGGGTGTTTACTTTAGGGGCGTATGTCACTGGTTTAATGACCGTGTTACCGCCGCCTGGCGTGAATGGTCGCGCCATCTTGTTGATAGCGGTGCTGGGGGCGAAGGAGTATTTGGGCTGAACCGAGGTGGGGGCGAGTGAATCCTACAGGGTGTGAGAGGGGAGACAGGGGGAAAAAACACAGCAAATAACATGCAGTTAAGACAAACACACATGTGCATTTGTGCATTAATTGTGCGGTCCCTAGATAAGCATACGTGTGTACTATACACACACACACACACACACACTCCCATATCTGCTGCTTGGAAACCAGCTCGGTTGAGGAGGAGGTATGTCGTTAAGAGAAGTTAGCCTAAACAGGGCTCATTACATCATAATTACAGTCTGTGTTGCAAGAACGAGGCCTTGCCAAGGCCAGCTCCGTGTCTCTCTCCGTGGAGGGAGGAGAGCGCTCAACACATCCAACTGGGACACTTCCCAACTACTTCTGGCCCATTGACTACCCAGAGTAGTGCACTACTTCTGACTCATTGACTACCCAGAGTAGTGCACTACTTCTGACTCATTGACTACCCATAGTAGTGCACTACTTCTGACTCATTGACTACCCAGAGTAGTGCACTACTTCTGACTCATTGACTACCCAGAGTAGTGCACTACTTCTGACTCATTGACTACCCAGAGTAGTGCACTACTTCTGGCCCATTGACTACCCATAGTAGTGCACTACTTCTGACTCATTGACTACCCAGAGTAGTGCACTACTTCTGACTCATTGACTACCCAGAGTAGTGCACTACTTCTGACCCATTGACTACCCAGAGTAGTGCACTACTTCTGACCCATTGACTACCCAGAGTAGTGCACTACTTCTGACCCATTGACTACCCAAGAGTAGTGCACTTCCTCTTCCTCTGTCAGCTTGGCTAGGATCTTCCTCTGTCAGCTTGGCTATGACACTTAACACACTTAAATAGATAACAAAATGTTCACTGAACGTTTTGAGTTGTACAGTGTTTTCTTCTGCTGGGATGTCTCATTAGTGTCAGAGAGACTAGGACACCCACGTTTACTTGTACGGTCCTCAATTCAAATAATACAGGCATTTATATACTAGGGCTCGAACTATGAACTTTGCACGATAATGAATAAATTGGGTCGAAATGAAAGTTTATGTTGCCTTTGACATATTCTTGAGTCTGGGATTGTGCAAAGCTCTTTAGGGCCACACACACACACACATCTGTTTAACTAATAATATAATCATTTCATTCAATACATCAAACTCCTGTCTGCTGCTTAGGCAATGTGTGCTACGAGCCAGCAGACAGCCTGATTGGGGATTGAATCACTATGATGGAGTTCATTTAACTGTGGTGGTGGTGGAGGTGGTGGAGGAGGAGATGGTAGGAGGAGGAGATGGAGGAGATGGTGTAGGAGGAGGAGATGGTAGGAGGAGGAGGAGGTAGGAGATGGTGGAGGTAGGAGGAGGAGATGGTGGAGGAGGAAGAGGAGGAGATGGTGGAGGTAGGAGGAGATGGTGGAGGAGGAAGAGGAGGTAGGAGGAGGAGGTAGGAGGTAGGAGGTAGGAGGTGGTGGTAGGAGGAGGAGATGGTGGTATGTCGTTAAGGGAGGCCATTAGAAGACAAACAAAGTGATTCCCTCTCATCTGACACCACAATGTAATATTAACAGCCTGAAGGGGGCAACTTTCTAAGCACTGTCATAGACAGGATAATATATCATAATGGACTATGGACCAGACAGGACAGTTTCTTTACTGCCTAGTGAAGACCTGGCAGGACAGTTTCTTTACTGCCTAGTGAAGACCTGGCAGGACAGTTTCTTTACTGCCTAGTGAAGACCAGACAGGACTGTTTCTTTACTGCCTAGTGTAGACCAGACAGGACAGTTTCTTTACTGCCTAGTGAAGACCTGGCAGGACAGTTTCTTTACTGCCTAGTGAAGACCTGGCAGGACAGTTTCTTTACTGCCTAGTGAAGACCTGGCAGGACAGTTTCTTTACTGCCTAGTGAAGACCTGGCAGGACAGTTTCTTTACTGCCTAGTGAAGACCTGGCAGGACAGTTTCTTTACTGCCTAGTGAAGACCTGGCAGGACAGTTTCTTTACTGCCTAGTGAAGACCTGGCAGGACTGTTTCTTTACTGCCTAGTGAAGACCAGACAGGACTGTTTCTTTACTGCCTAGTGTAGACCTGGCAGGACTGTTTCTTTACTGCCTAGTGAAGACCTGGCAGGACTGTTTCTTTACTGCCTAGTGAAGACCTGGCAGGACAGTTTCTTTACTGCCTAGTGAAGACCTGGCAGGACAGTTTCTTTACTGCCTAGTGAAGACCTGGCAGGACAGTTTCTTTACTGCCTAGTGAAGACCTGGCAGGACTGTTTCTTTACTGCCTAGTGAAGACCAGACAGGACAGTTTCTTTACTGCCTAGTGAAGACCTGGCAGGACAGTTTCTTTACTGCCTAGTGAAGACCAGACAGGACAGTTTCTTTACTGCCTAGTGTAGACCTGGCAGGACTGTTTCTTTACTGCCTAGTGAAGACCTGGCAGGACTGTTTCTTTACTGCCTAGTGTAGACCTGGCAGGACTGTTTCTTTACTGCCTAGTGAAGACCAGACAGGACTGTTTCTTTACTGCCTAGTGAAGACCTGGCAGGACAGTTTCTTTACTGCCTAGTGAAGACCAGACAGGACAGTTTCTTTACTGCCTAGTGTAGACCTGGCAGGACTGTTTCTTTACTGCCTAGTGAAGACCTGGCAGGACTGTTTCTTTACTGCCTAGTGAAGACCTGGCAGGACAGTTTCTTTACTGCCTAGTGAAGACCTGGCAGGACAGTTTCTTTACTGCCTAGTGAAGACCTGGCAGGACTGTTTCTTTACTGCCTAGTGAAGACCAGACAGGACAGTTTCTTTACTGCCTAGTGAAGACCTGGCAGGACAGTTTCTTTACTGCCTAGTGAAGACCTGGCAGGACAGTTTCTTTACTGCCTAGTGAAGACAGGGATCTGTTGATTCTCATTGCAGAAGCATCACAATGTTTCAGGAGGTGTGAGGTTAAGACAACACAGACATTAAATTTGGGATGCAGACCTGACAGAGTAGTGCACTATACAGGGAATAAGGGTGGTGTTTAGGATGCATACCTGATAGAGTAGTGCACTATACAGGGAATAAGGGTGGTGTTTGGGATGCAGACCTGACAGAGTAGTGCACTATACAGGGAATAAGGGTGGTGTTTAGGATGCATGCCTGATAGAGTAGTGCACTATACAGGGAATAAGGGTGGTGTTTGGGATGCAGACCCTGATAGAGTAGTGCACTATACAGGGAATAAGGGTGGTGTTTGAGATGCAGGCCTGATAGAGTAGTGCACTATACAGGGAATAAGGGTGGTGTTTGGGATGCAGACCCTGATAGAGTAGTGCACTATACAGGGAATAAGGGTGGTGTTTGGGATGCAGACCCTGATAGAGTAGTGCACTATATAGGGAATAGGGGTGGCGTTTGGGATGCAGGCCTGATAGAGTAGTGCACTATACAGACACTCTTACCTTCTGATCGCCACCAGCATGGAAAGCTCTGAAAGAAAATGTTGGAAAATAAGTGTTAGAAAGTCACAGTAGTAGATCCTATAAAACATTAATTTATACTGAACAAAAAATATAAAACCGCAACATTTAAAAAGTGTTGGTCGCAGGTTTCATGAGCTGAAAGAAAATAACAGAAATGTTCCATATTATTTCTTTCAAATGTTGTGAACAAATTGTTTTACCATCCCTGTTAGTGAGCATTTCTCCTTTACCAAGATAATCCATCCACCTGTGGCATATCAAGAAGCTGATTAAACAGCGTGATCATTACACAGATGCACCTTGTGCTGGGGGACAAGAAAAGGCCACTCTAAAATGTGCCGTTTTGTCAGACAGGTGGAAAGCCAGTATGAGGGTTAGCACATCAGGCTAGAATGAAAGGCGTCCGGGAGAGAAAACATATGTATGAGTTCCAAAACTACATACTCAAAACCCACGAAGAAGAATTACTCAAGGAGGCAGAGATGCACCAAATAACACTGAGTTCATCCATGTTCAACAGAATACAACCAGTGAAAGTCAGGCTAATACAATGAACTCAAACAGCAATACGTTTCTGCCTTATGCTTTCATCAGTGCAAACAAATTAACAAGACACGTAATTAAACATCCGCTGTGCGCATCAGGTACAAGAGGATAGTTAGAGACTGACCTTGTATGTTTCTTGTAGAGTTATCTACAGGCACCAGCAGTCCACCCCCCACACACACCTCACTCTCTGAGCTTTTAAACCCACTCGACTATTTCATATCTATTGCTTCTGATATTGCTACGAAGCCCAGGCGGCTGTGAATTGTCCATGTTTATTAATCATCTTCTATAATATTCAGGAAATCTCGATTGAGTGCCTGTAGACAACACTACAAGAAAAATAAAGGTCAGCGTGTAGTTTATAGTATGTACAGTATAAACCAGACAGTCAGTGTGTGGTGTATAGTTTGTTTTTATTATAACATGGTTAGTTTTGAAGAAGCCGCTTGATGCAGAGTAAATGTTATCAAATACGCTTAGTTACCAACAGTATTACTTCAACAGAGGCCCCATGTACCTCATTATTACTTCAACAGAGGCCCCAGGTACCTCATTATTACTTCAACAGAGGCCCCAGGTACCTCATTATTACTTCAACAGAGGCCCCAGGTACCTCATTATTACTTCAACAGAGGCCCCAGGTACCTCATTATTACTTCAACAGAGGCCCCAGGTACCTCATTATTACTTCAGAGGCCCCAGGTAACTCATTATTACTTCAGAGGCCCCAGGTACCTCATTATTACTTCAACAGAGGCCCCAGGTACCTCATTATTACTTCAACAGAGGCCCCAGGTACCTCATTATTACTTCAACAGAGGCCCCAGGTACCTCATTATTACTTCAACAGAGGCCCCAGGTACCTCATTATTACTTCTACAGAGGCCCCAGGTACCTCATTATTACTTCAACAGAGGCCCCAGGTACCTCATTATTACTTCAACAGAGGCCCCAGGTACCTCATTATTACTTCAACAGAGGCCCCAGGTACCTCATTATTACTTCAGAGGCCCCAGGTACCTCATTATTACTTCAACAGAGGCCCCAGGTACCTCATTATTACTTCAACAGAGGCCCCAGGTACCTCATTATTACTTCAACAGAGGCCCCAGGTACCTCATTATTACTTCTACAGAGGCCCCAGGTACCTCATTATTACTTCTACAGAGGCCCCAGGTACCTCATTATTACTTCAACAGAGGCCCCAGGTACCTCATTATTACTTCAACAGAGGCCCCAGGTACCTCATTATTACTTCAACAGAGGCCCCAGGTACCTCATTATTACTTCAACAGAGGCCCCAGGTACCTCATTATTACTTCTACAGAGGCCCCAGGTACCTCATTATTACTTCAACAGAGGCCCCAGGTACCTCATTATTACTTCAACAGAGGCCCCAGGTACCTCATTATTACTTCAGAGGCCCCAGGTAACTCATTATTACTTCATCAGAGGCCCCAGGTACCTCATTATTACTTCAACAGAGGCCCCAGGTACCTCATTATTACTTCAACAGAGGCCCCAGGTACCTCATTATTACTTCAACAGAGGCCCCAGGTACCTCATTATTACTTCAACAGAGGCCCCAGGTACCTCATTATTACTTCAACAGAGGCCCCAGGTACCTCATTATTACTTCAACAGAGGCCCCAGGTACCTCATTATTACTTCAACAGAGGCCCCAGGTACCTCATTATTACTTCAACAGAGGCCCCAGGTACCTCATTATTACTTCTACAGAGGCCCCAGGTACCTCATTATTACTTCTACAGAGGCCCCAGGTACCTCATTATTACTTCTACAGAGGCCCCAGGTACCTCATTATTACTTCAGAGGCCCCAGGTACCTCATTATTACTACAACAGAGGCCCCAGGTACCTCATTATTACTTCTACAGAGGCCCCAGATACCTCATTATTACTTCAGAGGCCCCAGGTACCTCATTATTACTTCAGAGGCCCCAGGTACCTCATTTTACTACAGAGGCCCCAGGTACCTCATTCTTACTTCAACAGAGGCCCCAGGTACCTCATTAGTACTTAACACTGAGGCCCTGTGTACCTCATTATTACTTAACACTGAGGCCCTGTGTACCTCCATCATTCTGAAATGGAAGTTTGGAACAACCAAGACTCTTCATAGAAGATTGCTCGGCCAAACTGAGCAATTGGGGGAGAAGGGACTTGGTCACGGAGGTGACTAAGAACCCGATGGTCACCGACAGAGCTCCAGAGTTCCTCTGTGGAGATGGGAGAACCTTCCAGAAAGACAACCATCTCTGCAGCACTCCACCAATCAGGCCTTTATGGTAGTGGCCAGACAGAAGCCACTTCTCAGTAAAAGGCACATGACAGCCCACTTGGAGTTTGCCAAAAGGCACCTAAAGGACTCTGACCATGAGAAACAAGATTCTCTGGTCTGATGACACCAAGAATAAACTCTTTGGCCCAAATGCCAAGTGCCACATCTGGAGGAAACCTGGCACCATCCCTATGGTGAAGCATGGTGGTGGCAGCATCATGCTGTGGGAATGTTTTTCAGCAGCAGGACTGGGAGACTAGTCAGAATTGAGGAAAAGTTGAACGAAGCAAAGTACAGAGAGATCCTTGATGAGAACCTGCTCCAGAGCACTTAGGACCTCAGACTGGGGGGGGAAGGTTCACCTTCCAACAGGACAACAACCCTAAGCACACAGCAAAGACAACGAGGTACATAGGGCCTCAGAGGTGGGAGTGGCATTGGGACAAGTCTCAATGTCCTTGAGTGGCCCAGCCAGAGCCGGGACTTGAACCCGATCGAACATGTCTCGAGAGACCTGAAAATAGCTCTGCAGCAACGCTCCCCATCCAACCTGACAGAGCTTGAGAGGATCTGCAGAGAAGAATGGGAGAAACTCCCCAAATACAGGTGTCCCAAGCATGTAGCGTCATACCCAAGAAGACTCGAGGCTGTAATCGCTGCCAAAGGTGCTTCAACAAAGTACTGAGTAAAGGGTCTCAATACTTATATAAATGTGATATTTCAGTTTTTCCTTTGTCATTATGAGGTATTGTGTGTAGATTGATGAGAGGAAAAAACAATTTAATCCACTTTAGAATAAGACTAATGTAACAAAATGTGGAAAAAGTCAAGGGGTCTGAATACTTTCCGAATGCACCGTATGTGAGAATGGTGTTCATTGACTACAGCTCGGCGTTCAACACCATAGTGCCCACAGCTCGTCAAAGCTCACCGCTAAGGACCCTGGGATTTAACACCTCCCTCTGGAACTGGATCCTGGACTTCCTGACGAGCCGCCCCCACTGGGGAGGGTAAGCAACAATCACATCCGCCATGCTGCCCTTCAACACAGGGGGGCTCTCAGGGGTGTGTGCTTAGTCCCTTCCTGTACTCTCAGGTCACGCAAGACACCATCATCAAGCTTGCTGACGACACGACAACGGCAGGCCTGATCACCCGCGACGGTGTGTCATCTTTGCACTACACATGATCATTTATTTGATCTCATATTTAAAGTCATACGGCTCTATATCAGGCGGTGTGGAAGGAAAGCCCGGAAAATAGTTCAAAAGACTCCAGCCACCATAGTCATACTGTTCTCTCGGGCATCCCGCACAGCGAAGCAACAAGTCTGGCACCAACAGGCTCCCGAACAGCTTCTCTCCCCAAACCATAAGACTGCTAAATAGCTAACAAAATGCTACACAGACAATCTGCATGGACCCTTCGGTTTTAACATGAAAACTGGAAAATGTTGGACCGGGGCTCTCTCCCTCCGTCTCTATCATACTTCCTTCCTGTGATTCTGCATACCACACATTATCACACTCAGGCCTGGCAGCATGCTGATAGGAAACCAATCCATTCTACAAGTCCAACAAGTCTGTATCAGATAGGAAACAGGAGGGAGAAGAGAGTTAACAAGAGACAGCGGTAGAGAATGGTAGAGGCTGATACAAGTATGTCAGAGCTCTAAGAAACAAAATGTCAAGTTTAGTGGAGATTAATACTAAAGTACTTCAACAACAGTCTTCAAGTGACTGGCCGTACCCACACTAGCGTACTACATCCTTAAACTGCATTTACTCATCATTGTTTTCTATTCACCGCATACCGTTTAATAAAAGGAACGCTGTAGTGGCTCCTGATTTGCTGAGCAGGTGGGGCGGGGCCGAGTGCGGGTGGATGCATCACATTAAACCAGCCTAATGGTCATAGACCGACTCAGGCTGGTCATAGTCAGGCTGGTCATAGTCAGGCTGGTCAGAGTCAGGCTGGTCAGAGTCAGGCTGGTCATAGTCAGGCTGGTCAGACTCAGGCTGGTCATAGTCAGGCTGGTCAGAGTCAGGCTGGTCAGAGTCAGGCTGGTCATAGTCAGGCTGGTCATAGTCAGGCTGGTCATAGTCAGGCTGGTCAGAGTCAGGCTGGTCAGAGTCAGGCTGGTCAGAGTCAGGCTGGTCATAGTCAGGCTGGTCATAGTCAGGCTGGTCAGAGTCAGGCTGGTCAGAGTCAGGCTGGTCAGAGTCAGGCTGGTCAGAGTCAGGCTGGTCAGAGTCAGGCTGGTCAGAGTCAGGCTGGTCATAGTCAGGCTGGTCATAGTCAGGCTGGTCAGAGTCAGGCTGGTCAGAGTCAGGCTGGTCAGAGTCAGGCTGGTCAGAGTCAGGCTGGTCATAGTCAGGCTGGTCAGAGTCAGGCTGGTCAGAGTCAGGCTGGTCAGAGTCAGGCTGGTCAGAGTCAGGCTGGTCAGAGTCAGGCTGGTCAGAGTCAGGCTGGTCAGAGTCAGGCTGGTCAGAGTCAGGCTGGTCATAGTCAGGCTGGTCATAGTCAGGCTGGTCATAGTCAGGCTGGTCAGAGTCAGGCTGGTCATAGTCAGGCTGGTCATAGTCAGGCTGGTCAGAGTCAGGCTGGTCAGAGTCAGGCTGGTCATAGTCAGGCTGGTCATAGTCAGGCTGGTCATAGTCAGGCTGGTCAGAGTCAGGCTGGTCAGAGTCAGGCTGGTCATAGTCAGGCTGGTCATAGTCAGGCTGGTCAGAGTCAGGCTGGTCAGAGTCAGGCTGGTCAGAGTCAGGCTGGTCATAGTCAGGCTGGTCATAGTCAGGCTGGTCAGAGTCAGGCTGGTCAGAGTCAGGCTGGTCATAGTCAGGCTGGTCATAGTCAGGCTGGTCATAGTCAGGCTGGTCAGAGTCAGGCTGGTCAGAGTCAGGCTGGTCAGAGTCAGACTATCACATTAGACGTATACCATAGCCCTTATAACCAGGTAGCCTAGTGGTTAGAGTGTAGAGGTGGCAGGTAGCCTAGTGGTTAGAGTGTAGAGGGGGCAGGTAGCCTAGTGGTTAGAGTGTAGAGGAGGCAGGTAGCCTAGTGGTTAGAGTGTAGAGATCAAATCAAATTTGATTTGTCACATACACATGGTTAGCAGATGTTAATGCGAGTGTAGCGAAATGCTTGTGCTTCTAGTTCCGACAATGCAGTAATAACCAACAAGTAATCAAACTAACAATTCCAAAACTGCTGTCTTATACACAGTGTAAGGGGATAAAGAATATGTACATAAAGATATATGAATGAGTGATGGTACAGAGCAGCATAGGCAAGATACAGTAGATGGTATCGAGAACAGTATATACATATGAGATGAGTATGTAAACAAAGTGGCATAGTTAAAGTGGCTAGTGATACATGTATTACATAAGGATGCAGTCGATGATATAGAGTACAGTATATACGTATGCATATGAGATGAATAATGTAGGGTAAGTAACATTATATAAGGTAGCATTGTTTAAAGTGGCTAGTGATATATTTACATAATTTCCCATCAATTCCCATTATTAAAGTGGCTGGAGTTGAGTCAGTGTCAGTGTGTTGGCAGCAGCCACTCAATGTTAGTGGTGGCTGTTTAACAGTCTGATGGCCTTGAGATAGAAGCTGTTTTTCAGTCTCTCGGTCCCAGCTTTGATGCACCTGTAGGTAGCCTAGTGGTTAGAGTGTAGAGGTGGCAGGGAGCCTAGTGGTTAGAGAGTAGAGGTGGCAGGGTGGCCTAGTGGTTAGAGCGTAGAGGTGGCAGGTAGCCTAGTGGTTAGAGCGTAGGGGTGGCAGGTAGCCTAGTGGTTAGAGTGTAGAGACGGCAGGTAGCCTAGTGGTTAGAGCGTAGAGACGGCAGGTAGCCTAGTGGTTAGAGCGTAGAGACGGCAGGTAGCCTAGTGGTGAGAGTGTAGAGGTGGCAGGTAGCCTAGTGGTGAGAGTGTAGAGGTGGCAGGTAGCCTAGTGGTTAGAGTGTAGAGGGGGCAGGGTAGCCTAATGGTTAGAGAGTAGAGGTGGCAGGTAGCCTAGTGGTGAGAGTGTAGAGGTGGCAGGTAGCCTAGTGGTTAGAGTGTGGAGGTGGCAGGTAGCCTAGTGGTTAGAGAGTAGAGGTGGCAGGTAGCCTAGTGGTTAGAGCGTAGAGGTGGCAGGTAGCCTAGTGGTTAGAGGGGGAAGTGGCAAGTCGCCTAGTGGTTAGAGGTAGAGGCGGCAGGTAGCCTAGTGATTAGAGCGTTGGACCAGTTAACCGAAAGGTTGCTGGATCGAATCCCGAGCTGACAAGATAAAAATCTGTTGTTCTGCCCCTGAGTAAAACAGTTAACCCCTGACCCCGAAGACGTAGATTAAGGCAGCCCCCCGTACTTCTCTGATTCAGAGGGGTTAAATGCAGAAGACACATTTCAGTTGGACAGCTGACTAGGTATATGCACCTTGCTCATTCACACCTCATGCCCAAATCACTGGCTGTCTCAGTAGCCTGCGCTCTATAAAGTTTACTACATTAAGTTCATTTTAAGTTGTGAGATTTGGTTCATGTAGAGACAACATTACGATGTTGCTACCACACAGTAACCGAAAACCTGATTGTATTTGCAGCAAAATATTCGCCATAAGTTTCCCAGGACGTTCCACAAAACGAATTTGCATGTGAAAATATGCAGCAAATTGGCCATACAAATTGTAGATCACTATGTAGGGAATAGGTTACCATTTGGGATGCACAACTGTGCGACTGCCAAACACCAGTCAGTGATCAGAGATATTTCTCTGCATTCTTTTCTTTTCAAGGTCACATACGTCATCTCACACACACCACACACACACACACACACACACACACACACACACACAGTAGAACAGTTGAATAGAGCCCTATTGTGTTTCTCTAGATGATCAGTGATAGATTTCTGGGTAAAGCAAGTTCCTTCACTAGGCTGTGCACTTTCTACTGGTTGAGTCCAAAATGGCACCCTATTCCCTATTATAGTGGACTACAAAAAGCACACCCCACTATGTTCTTCTACCTCACTTCAAAGTTCTCTATGGCCAATAAATATGTGGACACCTGCTCGTGGAACAACTCATTCCACAATCATGGGCATGAATATGGAGTTGGTCCCCCCCTTTGCTGCTATAACAGCCTCCACTCTTCTGGGAAGGCTTTCCACTAGATGTTGGAACATTGCTGCTATAACAGCCTCCACTCTTCTGGGAAGGCTTTCCACTAGATGTAGGAACATTGCTGCTATAACAGCCTCCACTCTTCTGGGAAGGCTTTCCACTAGATGTTGGAACATTGCTGCTATAACAGCCTCCACTCTTCTGGGAAGGCTTTCCACTAGATGTAGGAACATTGCTGCTATAACAGCCTCCACTCTTCTGGGAAGGCTTTCCACTAGATGTTGGAACATTGCTGCTATAACAGCCTCCACTCTTCTGGGAAGGCTTTCCACTAGATGTTGGAACACTGCTGCTATAACAGCCTCCACTCTTCTGGGAAGGTTTTCCTCTAGAGGTTGGTACATTGCTGCTATAACAGCCTCCACTCTTCTGGGAAAGCTTTCCACTAGATGTAGGAACATTGCTGCTATAACAGCCTCCACTCTTCTGGGAAGGCTTTCCTCTAGATGTTGGAACATGGCTGCTATAACAGCCTCCACTCTTCTGGGAAAGCTTTCCACTAGATGTAGGAACATTGCTGCTATAACAGCCTCCACTCTTCTGGGAAGGTTTTCCTCTAGATGTTGGAACATGGCTGCTATAACAACCTCCACTCTTCTGGGAAGGCTTTCCACTAGATGTTGGAACATTGCTGCTATAACAGCCTCCACTCTTCTGGGAAGGCTTTCCTCTAGATGTTGGTACATTGCTGAGGGGACTTTCTTCCATTCAGCCACATGAGCATTAGTGAGGCAAAACACCAGTCTCAACGTCAACAGTGAAGAGGCGACCCCCGGGATTCTGGCCCTCGAGGCAGAGTTGCAAAGAAAAAGCCATATCTCAGACTGGCCAATAAAAAGAAAAAGAACAGACACTGGCCAGAGGAACTCTGCCTAGAAGGCCAAAATCCCAGAGTCGCCTCTTCACTGTTGATGTTGAGACGGGTGTTTTACGAGTGCTATTTAATGAAGCTGCCACTTGAGGACTTGTGAGGCATCTGTTTCTCAAACTAGACACTCTAATGTACCTGTCCTCTTGCTCAGTTGTGCACCGGAGCCTCCTACTCCTCTTTCTATTCTGGGTAGAGACAGTTTGCTCTGTTCTGTGAAGGGAGTAGTACACAGCGTTGAACAAGATCTTCAGTTTGGCAATTTCTCACATGGAATAGCCTTAATTTCTCAGAACAAGAATAGACTGACGAGTTGCAGAAGAAAGGTCTTTGTTTCTGGCCATTTTGAGCCTGTAATCGATCCCACAAATGCTGATGGTACTTGTTACTCAACTAGTCTAAAGATGGCCAGTTTAATTGCTTATTTAAATAAGCAAACATTTTCAGCTGTGCTAACATATTTGAAAAAGGGTTTTCTAATAATCAATTAGCCTTGTGATGGTTGCTGATAATGGGCCTCTGTACACATTCCATTAAAAATCTGACATTTCAAGTCATTTTCAACATTAACAATGTCTACTGTTTTTCTGATCCATTTGCTTTTCCTTCAAAAACGAGAATTTCTAAGTGACCCCAAACTTTTGAATGGTAGTGTGTACAATCTCACAATCTCACACACGTAAACAAATTAAAAACATGGCCAAAAGATTGGCCACAAAAAAAGTATACATAAACATCCCTTTTTCAGGACCCTGTCTTTCAAAGATAATTCGTAAGAATCCAAATAACTTCACAGATCTTCATTGTAAAGGGTTTAAACACCGTTTCCCATGCTTGTTCAATGAACCATAAACAACTAATGAACATGCACCTGTGGAACGGTCGTTAAGACACTAACAGCTTATAGATGGTAGGCAATTAAGGTCACAGTTATGAAAACGTAGGACACTAAAGAGACCTTTCTACTGACTCTGAAAAACACCAAAAGAATGATGCCCAGGGTCCCTGCTCATCTGCATGAACGTTCCTTAGGCATGCTGCAGGAGGCATGAGGAATGCAGATGTGGCCAGGGCAATAAATTGCAATGTCTTTACTGTGAGACGCCTAAGACAGCGCTACAGGGAGACAGGACGGACAGCTGAATGTCCTCGCAGTGGCAGACCACGTGTAACAACACCTGCACAGGATCGGTACATCCGAACATCACACCTGCGGGACAGGTACAGGATGGCAACAACTGCCCGAGTTACACCAGGAACACACAATCCCTCCATCAGTGCTCAGATTCTCAACCTCTGCGGACAGAGGCTGGACTAAGGGCGTGTAGGCCTGTTGTAAAGCAGGTCCTCACCAGACATCACCGGCAACAACGTTGCCTATGGGCACAACCCACCGTCGCTGGAGCAGACAGGACTGGCAAAAAGTGCTCTTCACTGACAAGTCACGGTTTTGTCTCACCAGGGGTGATGGTCGGACTGTGTGATTTCCTGCAAACAGGAATGTCAGTGTTCTGCCATAGCCAGCGAAGAGCCCGGATCTCAATCCCATTGAGTACGTCTGGGACCTGTTGGATCAGAGGGTGAGGACTAGGGCCATTCCCCCCAGAAATGTCAGGGACCAGTTGGATCGGAGGTTGAGAACTAGGGCAATTCCCCCCAGACATGTCAGGGAACTTGCAGATGCCTTGTTGGAAGAGTGGGGTAACATCTCACAGCAAGAACTGGCCAATCTGGTGCAGTCCATGAGGAGGAGATGCACTGCAGTACTTAACACCAGCTTTGTTCAGGGACACATTACTCCATTTCTGTTAGTCACATGTCTGTGGAACTTGTTCAGTTTATGTCTCAGTTGTTGAATCTTGCTTTGTTCATACAAATATTTCCACATGTTAAGTTTGCTGAAAATAAATGTAGTTGACAGTGAGAGGACGTTTCTTTTCTTTTTTTTTTCTGAGTTCACTCTCACACAGAGAGACCACCTCCCCTTTTTCAACATTGTTATTTTACAGCCTAATTCTAAAATAGATGTCTCCTTTGCCAAGATAACACATCCACTGGACATATCAAGAAGCTGATTAAACAGCATGCACACAGGTGCACCTTGTGTTTGGGACAATAAATGGGCACTCTAAAATGTACACAATGCCACAGATGTCTAAAGTTTTGAGGGAGTGTGCATTTGGCATGCAGACTGCAGGAATGTCAGCCAGAACTGTTGCCAGAGAATTTAAATTAATTTATCTACCATAAGCAACCTCCAACTGCCTGTTCAGGGGCAGAACGGCAGATTTGTACCTTGTCAGCTCGTTTGAACTTGCAACCTTCCGGTTACTAGTCCAACGCTCTAACCACTAGGCTACCCTGCCACCCGATGTTGTGGGACAACATTAAAAAGGCCACAATCAACTCTATGCGAAGGATATGTTGGGCTGCATGAAAGCAAATGGTTGTCACACCAGAAAACTGACTGTTTCTGATCCACTGCCCTACTCTTTTTAAGGCATCTGTGGCCAACAGATGCATCTGTATTCCCAGTCATGTGAAATCCATAGATTAGGGCCTGATTTTAATTTGGCCGATTTCCTTATATGAAATGTAATTCAGTACAATCGTTTGTTTTTCCGTTTATATTTAGCTGATGCTTTCATCCAAAACGACTTAGACTCGTGTGTTCATACACGTTACGTATGGGATGGTCCCGGGAATCGAACCCACTGCCCCTGGCATTACAAGCTCCATAAATCTACCGACTGAGCTACAAAAGGACCACATTCTAAAACCTGTATAATACTTAATCAGATCCATGGAATATAAAACTAGGCCACAAATCAAAACCAAAGCCAATACACCATCGTTCAGTCATAAAACTGTCCTCTAAGTCATCTGAAAACCAAACTGTGGAAGCCCTCCAAACCCTGAGAGACACAGGATAGAACAGCCCATATCAAGCATTAAGAGATGTGCTTCAGCCTAATGCAACAGGAGCAGCTTATTGTCTGTTGTGACAGAGGGGTGAGGAAGAGGGGGTGAGGAAGAGGTGTGAGAGGAAGAGGGGGGTGATGAACAGAGAGGGGTGAGGAAAGAGAGGGGTGAGTGTCATGGGAAGGAGGAAGAATGAGTCATTTACAATAGTTCTTTAGAAGGGGTTGGGTAATACAGGAAGGAAACCGTGGAGAGAGAGAGCAAGATGTCTTTAGTGTGATATAAAAAGATTCACTCTGACTAGTACGGATCTGCCTAATCAATTACAAGCGTCGCCAACGACTTAGAAGCGCAACACACAATCACACATAAAAACAAAGAATGGACAGTGGTGACCCATATATTCACAACATCGTCAACAGTCGTGACCCATATATTCACATCATCAACCCATATATTCACAACATCGTCAGAGGCGACCCATATACTCACAACTTCATCAGAGGCGACCCATATATTCACAACTTCATCAACCCATATATTCACAACTTCATCAACCCATATATTCACAACTTCATCAACCCATATATTCACAACTTCATCAACCCATATATTCACAACTTCATCAACCCATATATTCACAACATCATCAACAGTGTGTAGCACAGACACACATTACAGTTAAACACTTCTATCCAGAGCAACTTACATAAGTGAGTGCATAAATTTTCATACTAGTCCCCAGTGGAAATCGAACCCACAACCCTGGCATTACAAACGCCGTTCTCTACCCACTGAGCCAAATAGGACCGAACACACACACACACACACACACACACACACACACACACACACACGTCAGTCTCAGCGAGAGACAAAATAAGGACAAGCACAATGTTAGTTTAAAGAGGTGTTGGCACAGGGTGACTTCATTACTGTCCACTAACTTGTTGAAATGTGTTTTAGTTATATCCTGTTTTGGCCAGGCAGTTTTATGAAAAGTACTCTGCCAAATTTGAAAACAATCTGAACGTGACCATGAATCTAAAAAAAACGATGGTCTTTCACCTTAGTCTGGTCTGACTGGAGACATCAGCTTCACCCAAAAACTAGTGCCCTATATAGGGAATAGGGTGCCATTTAGGATCAATCATTCCACTACAGCATCAGAGGAGGCTGAAGGGCGGGAGGTTACAGGAAGAACAGAGCATCTAGTTTAGAGGGACTAACTAACCCTGCTAGTACCCAACAGTACTATCTAGCTCCAGTAGACCCCCCTCACCAACAGTACCATCTGAGCTCTAGACCCCCCTTACCAACAGTACTATCTAGCTCCAGCAGACCCCCCTCTACCAACAGTACTATCTAGCTCCAGACATCACCTCTTCACTCAACAGCATTATCTAGCCCCAGCAGACCCCCCTCACCAACAAGGGCCTATCTAGCTCCAGTAGACCCCCCTTCACCAACAGTACTATTCTAGCTCCAGTAGACTTCCTCACCAACAGTACTATCTAGCTCCAGTAGACCCCCCTCACCAACAGTACTATCTAGCTCCAGTAGACCCCCCCCTTCACCAACAGTACTATCTAGCTCCAGTAGACTTCACCAACAGTACTATCTAGCTCCAGTAGATGTTCCCCTCACCAACAGTACTATCTAGCTCCAGTAGACCCCCCTTCACCAACAGTATTATCTAGCTCCAGACTTCTTCGTAATTAACAGTACTATCTAGTCTCCAGTAGACTCCCCCTCACCAACAGTACTATCTAGCTCCAGTAGACCCCCCTTCACCAACAGTACTATCTAGCTCCAGTAGACCCCCCTCACCAACAGTACTATCTAGCTCCAGTAGACCCCCCCTTCACCAACAGTACCATCTAGCTCCAGTAGACCCCCCCTCTCACCAACAGTACCATCTAGCTCCAGTAGACCCCCCTTCACCAACAGTACTATCTAGCTCCAGTAGACCCCCCTTCACCAACAGTACTATCTAGCTCCAGTAGACCCCCCTTCACCAACAGTACTATCTAGCTCCAGTAGCCCCCCTCACCAACAGTACTATCTAGCTCCAGTATACCCCCCTTCACCAACAGTACTATCTAGCTCCAGTAGCCCCCCCTCACCAACAGTACTATCTAGCTCCAGTAGCCCCCCCCTCACCAACAGTACTATCTAGCTCCAGTAGCCCCCCTCACCAACAGTACTATCTAGCTCCAGTAGACCCCCCTTCACCAACAGTACTATCTAGCTCCAGTAGCCCCCCTC
>NC_088220.1:4704664-4867164 GCF_036934945.1 Oncorhynchus masou masou
CATCATACTGTCAGTATTCTGTCTACCTCCATCATAATGTCAGTACTCTGTCTACCTCCGTCATACTGTCAGTACTCTGTCTACCTCCCATCATACTGTCAGTACTCTGTCTACCTCCCATCATACTGTCAGTACTCTGTCTACCTCCATCATACTGTCAGTACTCTGTCTACCTCCCATCATACTGGCAGTACTCTGTCTACCTCCATCATACTGTCAGTACTCTGTCTACCTCCCATCATACTGGCAGTACTCTGTCTACCTCCAACATACTGTCAGTACTCTGTCTACCTCCATCATACTGTCAGTATTCTGTCTACCTCCATCATACTGTCAGTAC
The DNA here is from genome assembly GCF_036934945.1 of Oncorhynchus masou masou. Lineage (NCBI taxonomy): Eukaryota > Metazoa > Chordata > Actinopteri > Salmoniformes > Salmonidae > Oncorhynchus > Oncorhynchus masou. The sequence goes on from NC_088220.1 coordinate 4,705,005, forward strand.
TCTGTCTACGTCCCATCATACTGTCAGTACTCTGTCTACCTCCCATCATACTGTCAGTACTCTGTCTACCTCCATCATACTGTCAGTACTCTGTCTACCTCCATCATACTGTCAGTACTCTGTCTACCTTCCATCATAATGTCAGTACTCTGTCTACCTCCATCATACTGTCAGTACTCTGTCTACCTTCCATCATATTGTCAGTACTCTGTCTACCTCCCATCATACTGTCAGGACTCTGTCTACCTCCATCATACTGTCAGTACTCTGTCTACCTCCCATCATACTGTCAGTACTCTGTCTACCTCCCATCATACTGTCAGTACTCTGTCTACCTCCATCATACTGTCAGTACTCTGTCTACCTCCCATCATACTGCCAGTACTCTGTCTACCTCCTACATACTGTCTATCCATCATACTGTACTCTGTCTACCTCCATCATACTGTCAGTAGTCTGTCTACCTTCCATCATAATGTCAGTATTCTGTCTACCTCCATCATAATGTCAGTTCTCTGTCTACCTCTGTCATACTGTCAGTACTCTGTCTACCTCCCATCATACTGTCAGTACTCTGTCTACCTCCCATCATACTGCAGTACTCTGTCTACCTCCCATCATACTGTCAGTACTCTGTCTAACTCCATCATACTGTAGTACTCTGTCTACCTCCATCATACTGTCAGTACTCTGTCTACCTCCCATCATACTGTAGTACTCTGTCTACCTCCCTTCATACTGTCAGTACTCTGTCTACCTCCCATCATACTGTCAGTACTCTGTCTACCTCCATCATACTGTCAGTACTCTGTCTACCTCCATCATACTGTCAGTACTCTGTCTACCTCCCATCATACTGTCAGTACTCTGTCTACCTCCATCATACTGTCAGTACTCTGTCTACCTCCCATCATACTGTCAGTACTCTGTCTACCTTCCATCATAATGTCAGTACTCTGTCTACCTCCATCATACTGTCAGTACTCTGTCTACCTTCCATCATACTGTCAGTACTCTGTCTACCTCCATCATACTGTCAGTACTCTGTCTACCTCCATCATACTGTCAGTACACTGTCTACCTCCCATCATACTGTCAGTACTCTGTCTACCTCCCATCATACTGTCAGTACTCTGTCTACCTCCATCATACTGTCAGTACTCTGTCTACCTCCATCATACTGTCAGTACTTGTCTACCTCCATCATACTGTCAGTACTCTGTCTACCTCCATCATACTGTCAGTACTCTGTCTACCTCCATCATACTGTCAGTACTCTGTCTACCTCCATCATACTGTCAGTACTCTGTCTACCTCCCATCATACTGTCAGTACTCTGTCTACCTCCCATCATACTGTCAGTACTCTGTCTACCTCCATCATACTGTCAGTATTCTGTCTACCTCCATCATACTGTCAGTACTCTGTCTACCTCCCATCACACTGCAGTATTCTGTCTACCTTCCATCATACTGTCAGTACTCTGTCTACCTCCATCATACTGTCAGTACTCTGTCTACCTCCATCATACTGTCAGTACTCTGTCTACCTCCATCATACTGTCAGTATTCTGTCTACCTTCCATCATAATGTCAGTACTCTGTCTACCTCCATCATACTGTCAGTATTCTGTCTACCTCCATCATAATGTCAGTACTCTGTCTACCTCCCATCATACTGTCAGTACTCTGTCTACCTCCCATCATACTGTCAGTACTCTGTCTACCTCCCATCATACTGTCAGTACTCTGTCTACCTCCATCATAATGTCAGTACTCTGTCTACCTCCATCATACTGTCAGTACTCTGTCTACCTCTCCATCATACTGTCTGTCTACCTCCATCATACTGTCAGGACTCTGTCTACCTCCCATCATACTGTCAGTACTCTGTCTACCTCCCATCATACTGTCAGTACTCTGTCTACCTCCATCATAATGTCAGTACTCTGTCTACCTCCATCATACTGTCAGTACTCTGTCTACCTCCATCATAATGTCAGTATTCTGTCTACCTCCATCATAATGTCTGTACTCTGTCTACCTCCGTCATACTGTCAGTACTCTGTCTACATCCCATCATACTGTCAGTACTCTGTCTACCTCCCATCATACTGCAGTACTCTGTCTACCTCCCATCATACTGTCAGTACTCTGTCTACCTCCATCATACTGTCAGTACTCTGTCTACCTCCATCATAATGTCAGTACTCTGTCTACCTCCATCATACTGTCAGTACTCTGTCTACCTCCATCATACTGTCAGTACTCTGTCTACCTCCATCATACTGTAGTACTCTGTCTACCTCCCTTCATACTGTCAGTACTCTGTCTACCTCCATCATACTGTCAGTACTCTGTCTACCTCCATCATACTGTCAGTACTCTGTCTACCTCCATCATACTGTCAGTACTCTGTCTACCTCCATCATACTGTAGTACTCTGTCTACCTCCCTTCATACTGTCAGTACTCTGTCTACCTCCCTTCATACTGTCAGTACTCTGTCTACCTCCATCATACTGTCAGTACTCTGTCTACCTCCATCATACTGTCAGTACTCTGTCTACCTCCCTTCATACTGTCAGTACTCTGTCTACCTCCCTTCATACTGTCAGTACTCTGTCTACCTCCATCATACTGTCAGTACTCTGTCTACCTCCTGTCAGTACTCTGTCTATCATACTGTCAGTACTCTGTCTACCTCCCATCATACTGTCAGTACTCTGTCTACCTTCCATCATAATGTCAGTACTCTGTCTACCTCCATCATACTGTCAGTATTCTGTCTACCTCCACATAATCCCATCATACTGTCAGTACTCTGTCTACCTCCCTTCATACTGTCAGTACTCTGTCTACCTCCATCATAATGTCAGTACTCTGTCTACCTCCATCATACTGTCAGTACTCTGTCTACCTCCATCATACTGTCAGTACTCTGTCTACCTCCATCATACTGTCAGTACTCTGTCTACCTCCCATCATACTGTCAGTACTCTGTCTACCTTCCATCATACTGTCAGTACTCTGTCTACCTCCCATCATACTGTCAGTACTCTGTCTACCTCCCATCATACTGTCAGTACTCTGTCTACCTTCATCATACAGTCAGTACTCTGTCTACCTCCATCATACTGTCAGTACTCTGTCTACCTCCATCATACTGTCAGTACTCTGTCTACCTCCATCATACTGTCAGTACTCTGTCTACCTTCCATCATACTGTCAGTACTCTGTCTACCTTCATCATACTGTCAGTACTCTGTCTACCTCCCATCATACTGGCAGTACTCTGTCTACCTCCAACATACTGTCAGTACTCTGTCTACCTCCATCATACTGTCAGTATTCTGTCTACCTCCATCATACTGTCATCTCTGTCTACCTATCATACTGTCAGTACTCTGTCTACCTCCCATCATACTGTCAGTACTCTGTCTACCTCCCATCATACTGTCAGTACTCTGTCTACCTCCATCATACTGTCAGTACTCTGTCTACCTCCATCATACTGTCAGTACTCTGTCTACCTCCCATCATACTGTCAGTACTCTGTCTACCTCCATCATACTGTCAGTACTCTGTCTACCTCCATCATACTGTCAGTACTCTGTCTACCTCCATCATACTGTCAGTACTCTGTCTACCTCCATCATACTGTCAGTACTCTGTCTACCTCCCATCATACTGTCAGTACTCTGTCTACCTCCCATCATACTGTCAGTACTCTGTCTACCTCCATCATACTGTCAGTACTCTGTCTACCTCCCATCATACTGTCAGTACTCTGTCTACCTTCCATCATACTGTCAGTACTCTGTCTACCTCCCATCATACTGTCAGTACTCTGTCTACCTCCATCATACTGTCAGTACTCTGTCTACCTCCCATCATACTGTCAGTACTCTGTCTACCTCCATCATACTGTCAGTACTCAGTCCACATACTGTCAGTACCTGTCTACCTCCCATCATACTGTCAGTACTCTGTCTACCTCCATCATACTGTCAGTACTCTGTCTACCTCCATCATACTGTCAGTACTCTGTCTACCTCCATCATACTGTCAGTACTCTGTCTACCTCCATCATACTGTCAGTACTCTGTCTACCTCCCATCATACTGTCAGTACTCTGTCTACCTCCATCATACTGTCAGTACTCTGTCTACCTCCCATCATACTGTCAGTACTCTGTCTACCTTCCATCATAATGTCAGTACTCTGTCTACCTCCATCATACTGTCAGTACTCTGTCTACCTCCATCATACTGTCAGTACTCTGTCTACCTCCCATCATACTGTCAGTACTCTGTCTACCTCCCATCATACTGTCAGTACTCTGTCTACCTCCATCATACTGTCAGTACTCTGTCTACCTCCCATCATACTGTCAGTACTCTGTCTACCTCCATCATAATGTCAGTACTCTGTCTACCTCCCATCATACTGTCAGTACTCTGTCTACCTCCCATCATACTGTCAGTACTCTGTCTACCTCCATCATACTGTCAGTACTCTGTCTACCTCCATCATAATGTCAGTACTCTGTCTACCTCCATCATACTGTCAGTACTCTGTCTACCTCCATCATACTGTCAGTACTCTGTCTACCTCCATCATACTGTCAGTACTCTGTCTACCTCCATCATACTGTCAGTACTCTGTCTACCTCCATCATACTGTCAGTACTCTGTCTACCTCCCATCATACTGTCAGTACTCTGTCTACCTCCATCATACTGTCAGTACTCTGTCTACCTCCATCATACTGTCAGTACTCTGTCTACCTCCATCATACTGTCAGTACTCTGTCTACCTCCCATCATACTGTCAGTACTCTGTCTACCTCCCATCATACTGTCAGTACTCTGTCTACCTCCATCATACTGTCAGTACTCTGTCTACCTCCATCATACTGTCAGTACTCTGTCTACCTCCATCATACTGTCAGTACTCTGTCTACCTCCATCATACTGTCAGTACTCTGTCTACCTCCATCATACTGTCAGTACTCTGTCTACCTCCCATCATACTGTCAGTACTCTGTCTACCTCCATCATACTGTCAGTACTCTGTCTACCTCCATCATACTGTCAGTACTCTGTCTACCTCCATCATACTGTCAGTACTCTGTCTACCTCCATCATACTGTCAGTACTCTGTCTACCTCCCATCATACTGTCAGTACTCTGTCTACCTCCATCATACTGTCAGTACTCTGTCTACCTCCCATCATACTGTCAGTACTCTGTCTACCTCCCATCATACTGTCAGTACTCTGTCTACCTCCATCATACTGTCAGTACTCTGTCTACCTCCATCATACTGTCAGTACTCTGTCTACCTCCATCATACTGTCAGTACTCTGTCTACCTCCATCATACTGTCAGTACTCTGTCTACCTCCATCATACTGTCAGTACTCTGTCTACCTCCATCATACTGTCAGTACTCTGTCTACCTCCATCATACTGTCAGTACTCTGTCTACCTCCCTTCATACTGTCAGTACTCTGTCTACCTCCATCATACTGTCAGTATTCTGTCTACCTCCATCATACTGTCAGTACTCTGTCTACCTCCCATCATACTGTCAGTACTCTGTCTACCTCCATCATACTGTCAGTACTCTGTCTACCTCCATCATACTGTCAGTACTCTGTCTACCTCCCATCATACTGTCAGTACTCTGTCTACCTCCATCATACTGTCAGTACTCTGTCTACCTCCCATCATACTGTCAGTACTCTGTCTACCTCCATCATACTGTCAGTACTCTGTCTACCTCCCATCATACTGTCAGTACTCTGTCTACCTCCCATCATACTGTCAGTACTCTGTCTACCTCCATCATAATGTCAGTACTCTGTCTACCTCCCATCATACTGTCAGTACTCTGTCTACCTCCATCATACTGTCAGTACTCTGTCTACCTCCCATCATACTGTCAGTACTCTGTCTACCTCCATCATAATGTCAGTACTCTGTCTACCTCCATCATACTGTCAGTACTCTGTCTACCTCCATCATACTGTCAGTACTCTGTCTACCTCCATCATACTGTCAGTACTCTGTCTACCTCCATCATACTGTCAGTACTCTGTCTACCTCCCATCATACTGTCAGTACTCTGTCTACCTCCCATCATACTGCCAGTACTCTGTCTACCTCCATCATACTGTCAGTACTCTGTCTACCTCCATCATACTGTCAGTAGTCTGTCTACCTTCCATCATAATGTCAGTACTCTGTCTACCTCCATCATACTGTCAGTATTCTGTCTACCTCCATCATACTGTCAGTATTCTGTCTACCTCCGTCATAATGTCAGTACTCTGTCTACCTCCGTCATACTGTCAGTACTCTGTCTACCTCCATCATACTGTAGTACTCTGTCTACCTCCCATCATACTGTCAGTACTCTGTCTACCTCCATCATACTGTCAGTACTCTGTCTACCTCCATCATACTGTCAGTACTCTGTCTACCTCCATCATACTGTCAGTACTCTGTCTACCTCCATCATACTGTCAGTACTCTGTCTACCTCCATCATACTGTCAGTACTCTGTCTACCTCCCTTCATACTGTCAGTACTCTGTCTACCTCCATCATACTGTCAGTACTCTGTCTACCTCCATCATACTGTAGTACTCTGTCTACCTCCCTTCATACTGTCAGTACTCTGTCTACCTCCATCATACTGTCAGTACTCTGTCTACCTCCATCATACTGTCAGTACTCTGTCTACCTCCATCATACTGTCAGTACTCTGTCTACCTCCCATCATACTGTCAGTACTCTGTCTACCTCCATCATACTGTCAGTACTCTGTCTACCTCCCTCATACTGTCAGTACTCTGTCTACCTCCATCATACTGTCAGTACTCTGTCTACCTCCATCATACTGTCAGTACTCTGTCTACCTCCATCATACTGTCAGTACTCTGTCTACCTCCATCATACTGTCAGTACTCTGTCTACCTCCATCATACTGTCAGTACTCTGTCTACCTCCCTTCATACTGTCAGTACTCTGTCTACCTCCCATCATACTGTCAGTACTCTGTCTACCTCCATCATACTGTCAGTACTCTGTCTACCTCCCATCATACTGTCAGTACTCTGTCTACCTCCCATCATACTGTCAGTACTCTGTCTACCTCCCATCATACTGTCAGTACTCTGTCTACCTCCATCATACTGTCAGTACTCTGTCTACCTCCATCATACTGTCAGTACTCTGTCTACCTCCATCATACTGTCAGTACTCTGTCTACCTCCATCATACTGTCAGTACTCTGTCTACCTCCCATCATACTGTCAGTACTCTGTCTACCTCCCATCATACTGTCAGTACTCTGTCTACCTCCATCATACTGTCAGTACTCTGTCTACCTCCATCATACTGTCAGTACTCTGTCTACCTCCATCATACTGTCAGTACTCTGTCTACCTCCATCATACTGTCAGTACTCTGTCTACCTCCATCATACTGTCAGTACTCTGTCTACCTCCCATCATACTGTCAGTACTCTGTCTACCTCCCATCATACTGTCAGTACTCTGTCTACCTCCATCATACTGTCAGTACTCTGTCTACCTCCCATCATACTGTCAGTACTCTGTCTACCTCCATCATACTGTCAGTACTCTGTCTACCTCCATCATACTGTCAGTACTCTGTCTACCTCCATCATACTGTCAGTACTCTGTCTACCTTCCATCATAATGTCAGTACTCTGTCTACCTCCATCATACTGTCAGTACTCTGTCTACCTTCCATCATAATGTCAGTACTCTGTCTACCTCCATCATACTGTCAGTACTCTGTCTACCTCCATCATACTGTCAGTACTCTGTCTACCTCCATCATACTGTCAGTATTCTGTCTACCTCCCATCATACTGTCAGTACTCTGTCTACCTCCCATCATACTGTCAGTACTCTGTCTACCTCCATCATACTGTCAGTACTCTGTCTACCTCCATCATACTGTCAGTACTCTGTCTACCTCCCATCATACTGTCAGTACTCTGTCTACCTCCATCATACTGTCAGTACTCTGTCTACCTCCATCATACTGTCAGTACTCTGTCTACCTCCCATCATACTGTCAGTACTCTGTCTACCTCCCATCATACTGTCAGTACTCTGTCTACCTCCATCATACTGTCAGTACTCTGTCTACCTCCCATCATACTGTCAGTACTCTGTCTACCTCCATCATACTGTCAGTACTCTGTCTACCTCCCATCATACTGTCAGTACTCTGTCTACCTCCATCATAATGTCAGTACTCTGTCTACCTCCATCATACTGTCAGTACTCTGTCTACCTCCATCATAATGTCAGTACTCTGTCTACCTCCATCATACTGTCAGTACTCTGTCTACCTCCATCATAATGTCAGTACTCTGTCTACCTCCCATCATAATGTCAGTACTCTGTCTACCTCCATCATAATGTCAGTACTCTGTCTACCTCCATCATACTGTCAGTACTCTGTCTACCTCCATCATACTGTCAGTACTCTGTCTACCTCCATCATACTGTCAGTACTCTGTCTACCTCCCATCATACTGTCAGTACTCTGTCTACCTCCATCATACTGTCAGTACTCTGTCTACCTCCATCATACTGTCAGTACTCTGTCTACCTCCATCATACTGTCAGTACTCTGTCTACCTCATACTGTCAGTACTCTGTCTACCTCCATCATACTGTCAGTACTCTGTCTACCTCCCATCATACTGTCAGTACTCTGTCTACCTCCATCATACTGTCAGTACTCTGTATACCTCCATCATACTGTCAGTACTCTGTCTACCTCCATCATACTGTCAGTACTCTGTCTACCTCCATCATACTGTCAGTATTCTGTCTACCTCCATCATAATGTCAGTACTCTGTCTACCTCCATCATACTGTCAGTACTCTGTCTACCTCCATCATACTGTCAGTACTCTGTCTACCTCCATCATACTGTCAGTACTCTGTCTACCTCCATCATACTGTCAGTACTCTGTCTACCTCCATCATAATGTCAGTACTCTGTCTACCTCCCATCATACTGTCAGTACTCTGTCTACCTCCATCATACTGTCAGTACTCTGTCTACCTCCCATCATACTGTCAGTACTCTGTCTACCTCCATCATACTGTCAGTACTCTGTCTACCTCCATCATACTGTCAGTACTCTGTCTACCTCCATCATACTGTCAGTATTCTGTCTACCTCCATCATACTGTCAGTACTCTGTCTACCTCCCATCATACTGTCAGTACTCTGTCTACCTTCATCATACTGTCAGTACTCTGTCTACCTCCCATCATACTGTCAGTACTCTGTCTACCTCCCATCATACTGTCAGTACTCTGTCTACCTCCATCATACTGTCAGTACTCTGTCTACCTCCATCATACTGTCAGTACTCTGTCTACCTCCATCATACTGTCAGTACTCTGTCTACCTCCCATCATACTGTCAGTACTCTGTCTACCTCCATCATACTGTCAGTACTCTGTCTACCTCCCATCATACTGTCAGTACTCTGTCTACCTCCCATCATACTGTCAGTACTCTGTCTACCTCCATCATACTGTCAGTACCCTGTCTACCTCCCATCATACTGTCAGTACTCTGTCTACCTTCATCATAATGTCAGTACTCTGTCTACCTCCCATCATACTGTCAGTACTCTGTCTACCTCCATCATACTGTCAGTACTCTGTCTACCTCCCATCATACTGTCAGTACTCTGTCTACCTCCATCATACTGTCAGTACTCTGTCTACCTCCATCATACTGTCAGTACTCTGTCTACCTCCCATCATACTGTCAGTACTCTGTCTACCTCCATCATACTGTCAGTACTCTGTCTACCTCCATCATACTGTCAGTATTCTGTCTACCTTCCATCATAATGTCAGTACTCTGTCTACCTCCATCATACTGTCAGTATTCTGTCTACCTCCATCATACTGTCAGTACTCTGTCTACCTCCCATCATACTGTCAGTACTCTGTCTACCTCCCATCATACTGTCAGTACTCTGTCTACCTCCATCATACTGTCAGTACTCTGTCTACCTCCCATCATACTGTCAGTACTCTGTCTACCTCCATCATACTGTCAGTACCCTGTCTACCTCCCATCATACTGTCAGTACTCTGTCTACCTTCATCATACTGTCAGTACTCTGTCTACCTCCATCATACTGTCAGTACTCTGTCTACCTCCATCATACTGTCAGTACTCTGTCTACCTCCCATCATACTGTCAGTACTCTGTCTACCTCCATCATACTGTCAGTACTCTGTCTACCTCCATCATACTGTCAGTACTCTGTCTACCTCCATCATACTGTCAGTACTCTGTCTACCTCCCATCATACTGTCAGTACTCTGTCTACCTCCATCATACTGTCAGTACTCTGTCTACCTCCATCATACTGTCAGTACTCTGTCTACCTCCATCATACTGTCAGTACTCTGTCTACCTCCATCATACTGTCAGTACTCTGTCTACCTCCATCATAATGTCAGTACTCTGTCTACCTCCCATCATACTGTCAGTACTCTGTCTACCTCCCATCATACTGCCAGTACTCTGTCTACCTCCATCATACTGTCAGTACTCTGTCTACCTCCATCATACTGTCAGTATTCTGTCTACCTTCCATCATAATGTCAGTACTCTGTCTACCTCCATCATACTGTCAGTATTCTGTCTACCTCCATCATAATGTCAGTACTCTGTCTACCTCCCATCATACTGTCAGTACTCTGTCTACCTCCCATCATACTGTCAGTACTCTGTCTACCTCCATCATACTGTCAGTACTCTGTCTACCTCCATCATACTGTCAGTACTCTGTCTACCTCCATCATACTGTCAGTACTCTGTCTACCTCCATCATACTGTCAGTACTCTGTCTACCTCCATCATACTGTCAGTACTCTGTCTACCTCCATCATAATGTCAGTACTCTGTCTACCTCCATCATACTGTCAGTACTCTGTCTACCTCCCATCATACTGTCATTACTCTGTCTACCTCCATCATAATGTCAGTACTCTGTCTACCTCCATCATACTGTCAGTACTCTGTCTACCTCCATCATACTGTCAGTACTCTGTCTACCTCCCTCATACTGTCAGTACTCTGTCTACCTCCCATCATACTGTCAGTACTCTGTCTACCTCCATCATACTGTCAGTACTCTGTCTACCTCCATCATACTGTCAGTACTCTGTCTACCTCCATCATACTGTCAGTACTCTGTCTACCTCCATCATACTGTCAGTACTCTGTCTACCTCCCATCATACTGTCAGTACTCTGTCTACCTCCATCATACTGTCAGTACACCTCCATCATACTGTCAGTACTCTGTCTACCTCCATCATACTGTCAGTACTCTGTCTACCTCCCATCATACTGTCGGTACTCTGTCTACCTCCATCATACTGTCAGTACTCTGTCTACCTCCCATCATACTGTCAGTACTCTGTCTACCTCCCATCATACTGTCAGTACTCTGTCTACCTCCATCATACTGTCAGTACTCTGTCTACCTCCCCATCATACTGTCAGTACTCTGTCTACCTCCATCATACTGTCAGTACTCTGTCTACCTCCATCATACTGTCAGTACTCTGTCTACCTCCATCATACTGTCAGTACTCTGTCTACCTCCATCATACTGTCAGTACTCTGTCTACCTCCATCATACTGTCAGTACTCTGTCTACCTCCATCATACTGTCAGTACTCTGTCTACCTCCCATCATACTGTCAGTACTCTGTCTACCTCCCATCATACTGTCAGTACTCTGTCTACCTCCATCATACTGTCAGTACTCTGTCTACCTCCATCATACTGTCAGTACTCTGTCTACCTCCATCATACTGTCAGTACTCTGTCTACCTCCATCATACTGTCAGTACTCTGTCTACCTCCATCATACTGTCAGTACTCTGTCTACCTCCATCATACTGTCAGTACTCTGTCTACCTCCATCATACTGTCAGTACTCTGTCTACCTCCCATCATACTGTCAGTACTCTGTCTACCTCCATCATACTGTCAGTACTCTTGTCTACCTCCATCATACTGTCAGGACTCTGTCTACCTCCCATCATACTGTCAGTACTCTGTCTACCTCCCATCATACTGTCAGTACTCTGTCTACCTCCATCATACTGTCAGTACTCTGTCTACCTCCCTTCATACTGTCAGTACTCTGTCTACCTCCATCATACTGTCAGTACTCTGTCTACCTCCATCATACTGTCAGTACTCTGTCTACCTCCATCATACTGTCAGTACTCTGTCTACCTCCATCATACTGTCAGTACTCTGTCTACCTCCCATCATACTGTCAGTACTCTGTCTATCCCATCATACTGTCAGTACTCTGTCTACCTCCATCATACTGTCAGTACTCTGTCTACCTCCCATCATACTGTCAGTACTCTGTCTACCTCCATCATACTGTCAGTACTCTGTCTACCTCCATCATACTGTCAGTACTCTGTCTACCTCCATCATACTGTCAGTACTCTGTCTACCTCCCATCATACTGTCAGTACTCTGTCTACCTCCATCATACTGTCAGTACTCTGTCTACCTCCCATCATACTGTCAGTACTCTGTCTACCTCCATCATACTGTCAGTACTCTGTCTACCTCCATCATACTGTCAGTACTCTGTCTACCTCCATCATACTGTCAGTACTCTGTCTACCTCCCATCATACTGTCAGTACTCTGTCTACCTCCATCATACTGTCAGTACTCTGTCTACCTCCCATCATACTGTCAGTACTCTGTCTACCTCCATCATACTGTCAGTACTCTGTCTACCTCCATCATACTGTCAGTACTCTGTCTACCTCCCATCATACTGTCAGTACTCTGTCTACCTCCCATCATACTGTCAGTACTCTGTCTACCTCATCATACTGTCAGTACTCTGTCTACCTCCATCATACTGTCAGTACTCTGTCTACCTCCCATCATACTGTCAGTACTCTGTCTACCTCCATCATACTGTCAGTACTCTGTCTACCTCCCATCATACTGTCAGTACTCTGTCTACCTCCATCATACTGTCAGTACTCTGTCTACCTCCCATCATACTGTCAGTACTCTGTCTACCTTCATCATACTGTCAGTACTCTGTCTACCTCCCATCATACTGTCAGTACTCTGTCTACCTCCATCATACTGTCAGTACTCTGTCTACCTTCCATCATAATGTCAGTACTCTGTCTACCTCCATCATACTGTCAGTACTCTGTCTACCTCCATCATACTGTCAGTACTCTGTCTACCTCCCATCATACTGTCAGTACTCTGTCTACCTCCCATCATACTGTCAGTACTCTGTCTACCTCCATCATACTGTCAGTACTCTGTCTACCTCCATCATACTGTCAGTACTCTGTCTACCTTCCATCATACTGTCAGTACTCTGTCTACCTCCATCATACTGTCAGTACTCTGTCTACCTCCATCATACTGTCAGTACTCTGTCTACCTCCATCATACTGTCAGTAGTCTGTCTACCTCCATCATACTGTCAGTACTCTGTCTACCTCCATCATACTGTCAGTACTCTGTCTACCTCCCATCATACTGTCAGTACTCTGTCTACCTCCCTCCCATCATACTGTCAGTACTCTGTCTACCTCCCATCATACTGTCAGTACTCTGTCTACCTCCATCATACTGTCAGTACTCTGTCTACCTCCATCATACTGTCAGTACTCTGTCTACCTGCATCATACTGTCAGTAGTCTGTCTACCTCCATCATACTGTCAGTACTCTGTCTACCTCCATCATACTGTCAGTACTCTGTCTACCTCCATCATACTGTCAGTACTCTGTCTACCTCCCATCATACTGTCAGTACTCTGTCTACCTCCATCATACTGTCAGTACTCTGTCTACCTCCATCATACTGTCAGTACTCTGTCTACCTCCATCATACTGTCAGTACTCTGTCTACCTCCATCATACTGTCAGTACTCTGTCTACCTCCATCATACTGTCAGGACTCTGTCTACCTTCATCATACTGTCAGTATTCTGTCTACCTCCATCATACTGTCAGTACTCTGTCTACCTCCCATCATACTGTCAGTACTCTGTCTACCTCCATCATACTGTCAGTACTCTGTCTACCTCCATCATACTGTCAGTACTCTGTCTACCTCCATCATACTGTCAGTACTCTGTCTACCTCCCATCATACTGTCAGTACTCTGTCTACCTTCATCATAATGTCAGTACCCTGTCTACCTCCCATCATACTGTCAGTACTCTGTCTACCTCCCATCATACTGTCAGTACTCTGTCTACCTCCATCATACTGTCAGTACTCTGTCTACCTCCATCATACTGTCAGTATTCTGTCTACCTTCCATCATAATGTCAGTACTCTGTCTACCTCCATCATACTGTCAGTATTCTGTCTACCTCCATCATAATGTCAGTACTCTGTCTACCTCCCATCATACTGTCAGTACTCTGTCTACCTCCCATCATACTGCCAGTACTCTGTCTACCTCCATCATACTGTCAGTACTCTGTCTACCTCCATCATACTGTCAGTATTCTGTCTACCTTCCATCATAATGTCAGTACTCTGTCTACCTCCATCATACTGTCAGTATTCTGTCTACCTCCATCATACTGTCAGTATTCTGTCTACCTCCATCATAATGTCAGTACTCTGTCTACCTCCGTCATACTGTCAGTACTCTGTCTACCTCCATCATACTGTCAGTACTCTGTCTACCTCCATCATACTGTCAGTACTCTGTCTACCTCCATCATACTGTCAGTACTCTGTCTACCTCCATCATACTGTCAGTACTCTGTCTACCTCCATCATAATGTCAGTACTCTGTCTACCTCCATCATACTGTCAGTACTCTGTCTACCTCCATCATACTGTCAGTACTCTGTCTACCTCCCATCATACTGTCAGTACTCTGTCTACCTCCCATCATACTGTCAGTACTCTGTCTACCTCCATCATACTGTCAGTACTCTGTCTACCTCCCATCATACTGTCAGTACTCTGTCTACCTCCCCATCATACTGTCAGTACTCTGTCTACCTCCATCATACTGTCAGTACTCTGTCTACCTCCATCATACTGTCAGTACTCTGTCTACCTCCCATCATACTGTCAGTACTCTGTCTACCTCCATCATACTGTCAGTACTCTGTCTACCTCCATCATACTGTCAGTACTCTGTCTACCTCCATCATACTGTCAGTACTCTGTCTACCTCCATCATACTGTCAGTACTCTGTCTACCTCCCATCATACTGTCAGTACTCTGTCTACCTCCCATCATACTGTCAGTCCTCTGTCTACCTCCATCATACTGTCAGTACTCTGTCTACCTCCATCATACTGTCAGTACTCTGTCTACCTCCCATCATACTGTCAGTCCTCTGTCTACCTCCATCATACTGTCAGTACTCTGTCTACCTCCCATCATACTGTCAGTACTCTGTCTACCTCCCATCATACTGTCAGTACTCTGTCTACCTCCATCATACTGTCAGTACTCTGTCTACCTCCCCATCATACTGTCAGTACTCTGTCTACCTCCCATCATACTGTCAGTACTCTGTCTACCTCCATCATACTGTCAGTACTCTGTCTACCTCCCATCATACTGTCAGTACTCTGTCTACCTCCCATCATACTGTCAGTACTCTGTCTACCTCCATCATACTGTCAGTACTCTGTCTACCTCCCATCATACTGTCAGTACTCTGTCTACCTCCATCATACTGTCAGTACTCTGTCTACCTCCCATCATACTGTCAGTACTCTGTCTACCTCCATCATACTGTCAGTACTCTGTCTACCTCCCATCATACTGTCAGTACTCTGTCTACCTCCATCATACTGTCAGTACTCTGTCTACCTCCATCATACTGTCAGTACTCTGTCTACCTCCCATCATACTGTCAGTACTCTGTCTACCTCCCATCATACTGTCAGTACCCTGTCTACCTCCCATCATACTGTCAGTACTCTGTCTACCTTCATCATACTGTCAGTACTCTGTCTACCTCCCATCATACTGTCAGTACTCTGTCTACCTTCCATCATAATGTCAGTACTCTGTCTACCTCCATCATACTGTCAGTACTCTGTCTACCTTCCATCATACTGTCAGTACTCTGTCTACCTCCCATCATACTGTCAGTACTCTGTCTACCTCCATCATACTGTCAGTACTCTGTCTACCTCCCATCATACTGTCAGTACTCTGTCTACCTCCATCATAATGTCAGTACCCTGTCTACCTCCCATCATACTGTCAGTACTCTGTCTACCTCCCATCATACTGTCAGTACTCTGTCTACCTCCATCATACTGTCAGTACTCTGTCTACCTCCATCATAATGTCAGGACTCTGTCTACCTTCGTCATACTGTCAGTACTCTGTCTACCTCCCATCATACTGTCAGTACTCTGTCTACCTCCCATCATACTGTCAGTACTCTGTCTACCTCCATCATACTGTCAGTACTCTGTCTACCTCCATCATAATGTCAGTACTCTGTCTACCTCCATCATACTGTCAGTACTCTGTCTACCTCCATCATACTGTAGTACTCTGTCTACCTCCCTTCATACTGTCAGTACTCTGTCTACCTCCATCATACTGTCAGTACTCTGTCTACCTCCATCATACTGTAGTACTCTGTCTACCTCACTTCATACTGTCAGTACTCTGTCTACCTCCCATCATAATGTCAGTACTCTGTCTACCTCCATCATACTGTCAGTATTCTGTCTACCTCCATCATAATGTCAGTACTCTGTCTTCCTCCGTCATACTGCAGTACTCTGTCTACCTCCATCATACCGTCACATTGTAGTCTACATACCATCATATTTGAGAGCCTCAGCATCTGTCTCTTTCACAGCCTTGGATTGGACCCATCTCCTGTAAAACACATGACACATTGTCTTACTGATACGATATTAGTTATTTTACTAAGAGACTACTATTACTAACTACTATTACCTTGACAATACTATTACTAACTACTATTACCTTGACAATACTATTACTAAGACATTACCATTACTTACTACTGTTACTAAGCTAATACTATTACTAACTACTATTACTAAGACATTACAATTACTTACTACTGTTACTAAGATAATACTATTACTAACTACTATTACTAAGACATTACCATTACTTAGTGCTGTTACTAAGATAATACTATTACTAACTACTATTACTAAGACATTACCATTACTTACTACTGTTACTAAGATAATACTATTACTAACTACTATTACCAAGATATTACCATTACTTACTACTGTTACTAAGATAATACCATTACTAACTACTATTACCAAGATATTCTTATTACTACCTACTATTACCAATATATTCCTATTACCACCTACGTTTACCAATATATTACTGTTACTAACTACTATTACCAAAATATTACTGTTACTAACTACTATTACTAAGACAAAACTATTACTAACTACTAATTCTACCTAGTATTACTAAGATATTACTATTACTAACTACTGTTACTAAGACAATACTATTACTAACTACTATTACTAAGACATTACTAATACTAACTACTAATTCTACCTATTATTACTAAGATATTCTTATTACTACCGACTATTACCAAGATATTACTATTACTAACTACTATCACTAAGACAATACTATTACTAACTACTAATTCTACCTAGTATTATTAAGATATTACTATTACTAACTACTGTTACTAAGACAATACTATTACTAACTACTATTACTAAGACATTACTTTTACTAACTACTAATTCTACCTATTATTACTAAGACATTCTTATTACTACCTACTATTACCAAGATATTACTATTACTAACTACTATTACTAAGACAATAGTATTACTAACTACTAATTCTACCTAGTATTACTAAGATATTACTATTACTAACTACTATTACTAAGACAAAACTATTACTAACTACTAATTCTACCTAGTATTACTAAGATATTACTATTACTAACTACTGTTACTAAGATATTACTATTACTAAATACTATTACTAAGACAATAGTATTACTAACTACTAATTCTACCTAGTATTACTAAGATATTACTATTACTAACTACTGTTACTAAGACAATACTACTACTAACTACTATTACTAAGACAAAACTATTACTAACTACTAATTCTACCTAGTATTACTAAGATATTACTATTACTAACTACTGTTACTAAGACAATACTATTACTAACTACTATTACTAAGACATTACTAATACTAACTACTAATTCTACCTATTATTACTAAGATATTTATATTACTACCTACTATTACCAAGATATTACTATTACTAACTACTATTACTACGACATTACTATTGCTAACTACTATTACTAAGACATTACTATTACTAACAACTATTACTAAGACAATACTATTACTAACTACTATTACTAAGACATTATGTCACGCCTTGGTCTTAGTATTTTGTGTTTTAGTTAATTAGTTGGTCAGGCCAGGGTGTGACATGGGTTTATGTTATTGTGTTGTCGTATTGGGGTTTTTGTAGGCATTGGGATTGTGGTTGATTAGGGGTGTGTTTAGTTTAGGTTTGGCTGCCTGAGGCGGTTCTCAATCAGAGTCAGGTGATTCCTGTTGTCTCTGATAGGGAACCGTATTTAGGTAGCCTGGGTTTCACTGTGTATTTCGTGGGTGATTGTTCCTGTCTCTGTGTAGTTTCACCAGATAGGCTGTAATTAGGTTTCACGTTCCGTTTTGTTGTTTTGTATTTATTAGTTATTTCATGTTCCGTTTTTTCTACATTAAAGACATGAGTAACCAACACACTGCATTTCGGTCCGACTCTCATTCAACAAACGAAGAACGCCGTTACACATTACTAATACTAACTACTATTACTAAGACATTACTAATACTAACTACTATTACTAAGACATTACTAATACTAACTACTATTACTAAGACATTACTAATACTAACTACTATTACTAAGACAATACTATTACTAACTACTATTACTAAGACAATACTATTACTAACTACTATTACTAAGACATTACTATTACTAACTACTATTACTAAGACAATACTATTACTAACTACTATTACTAAGACATTACTATTACTAACTACTATTACTAAGACAATACTATTACTAACTACTAATTCTACCTATTATTACTATTACTAGATATTACTATCACTAACTACTATTACTAAGACATTACTATTACTAACCACTATTACTAAGACATTACTATTACTAACTACTATTACTAAGACAATACTATTACTAACTACTATTTCTAACTACTATTACCAAGACATTAATATTACTAAGACATTACTATATGGTGAATGTAGAATACAGATTTAAACAGATCACGTCACCTATCTAGAGGATCTGAGTCAAACGTCTCTGCAAAATGTGCTTCTTCTGGAACCTGAACAAGTCTGTAGGTAGCCTGAAAGAGAGAGAGGGGAGAGAGAGGGGGGGATAGAGAGAGAGAGAGAGAGAGAGAGAGAGAGAGAGAGAGAGAGAGAGAGAGAGAGAGAGAGAGAGAGAGAGAGAGAGAGAGAAGAGAGAGAAGGGAGAGAGAGAGAAAGACAGAGAGAGAGAGAGAAGAGAGAGAGAGAAGTGAGAAAGAGAGAAGGGAGAGAGAGAGAGAGAGAGAGAGAGAGAGAGAGAAGCGAGAGAAGGGAGAGAGACAGAAGAGAGATAGAGAGAGAGAAGAGAGAGAAGTGAGAAAGAGAGAAGGGAGAGAGACAGAGAGAGAGATACGAGAGACATAAAGAGAGACAGAGACAGAGAGAGATGAGAGAGAGAGACAGAGAGAGAGAGGGGTAAACAACAGTTTATAGGTTAACAGGGTAGTTAAAGAGTAAAGAGGTCAGTGTCAGCTCAGTTAATAAAACAACGACAGGAGAACAGCACTCAATAATTCTTATAATATGGCACATGTAGTAGACACTATAGTAATCCAGTCCATATATCTAATTTGAATGAGAGTAATCCAGGTCATATATCTAGTATGAATGACAGTAATCCAGGTCATATTTCTAGTTTGAATGACAGTAATCCAGTCCATATTTCTAGTATGAATGACAGTAATCCAGGCCATATTTCTAGTATAAATGACAGTAATCCAGGCCATATATCTAGTTTGAATGATATTAGCAGAGCCTGACCTGAACTGGATCCGCCGGGATTAAACACACACAGGCAAGCAGCAGGCGGCCGAACATCATGTCTGTTTCACACGCACGCACACAGGTACACAGACACACACACACACACACACACACACACACACACACACACACACACACACACACACACACACACACACACACACACACACACACACACACACACACACACACACACACACACACACACACACACACACAATACATAACCATGTTTCCCTCTCGTCAAGGGTTACGTCGCTTGCTACTAGATAACAGATACTGTATTAACACAACAGATCCTATAACCTACAAACCCCGCCACTCCAAAAAGATACAGTACGTAATCACCACGTGTGTAAAAAGAAAACATAGAGGTGTTTACCTGTTAATACACTTATAATAATTGTGAGTGTTTACCTGGTCAGACGAGGTTCTCAGAGACTGGTGGCTCGGTGGGAAACAGACTTCCTCAAAGTGTTCTAGTAATTACAGCTGGACTCTGACCCTCCTCAGTCAGTCAGCCATCTCTTAGCAACCAATGAGCTTTGTCACCATTAAGGCATTAAGAGCAGCAATGCACTGTGGGATTGACATCAGGTGCTGCTGTTTCATCTGTATTGGTCATCATTATTTAGTGACGTAAAACCAGTTTAATCTGTATTGGTCATCATTATTTAGTAAAGTAAAACCAGTTTAATCTGTATTGGTCATCATTATTTAGTAAAGTAAAACCAGTTTAATCTGTATTGGTCATCATTATTTAGTAAAGTAAAACCAGTTTAATCTGTATTGGTCATCAGTATTTAGTGACGTAAAAGGTTACGTACCACAGTTATGTGGGGCAGCAGGGTAGCCTAGTGGTTAAGAGCGTTGGACTAGTAACCAGGAGGTTGCAAGTTCAAACCCCCGAGCTGACAAGGTACAAATCTGTCATTCTGCCCCTGAACAGGCAGTTAACCCACTGTTCCTAGGCCACCATTGAAAATAAGAATTTGTTTTTAACTGACTTAAAACCTCTTGATGCTATGGGGGTGCTATTTCATTTTTGGATAAAAAGACGTACCCGTTTTAAGCGCAATATTTTGTCACAAAAAGATGCTCGACTATGCATATAATTGGTAGCTTTGGAAAGACAACACTCTGACGTTTCCAGAACTGCAAAGATATTCTCTGTGCGTGCCCTAGAACGTGAGCTACAGGCAAAACCAAGATGAAACGGCATCCAGGAAATGAGCAGGATTTTTGAGGCTCCGTTTTCCATTGTCTCCTTATATGGCTGTGAATGCGAGAGGAATGAGCCTGCCCGTTCTGTCGTTTCCCCAAGGTGTCTGCATCATTGTGACGTATTTGTAGGCATATCATTGGAAGATTGACCATAAGAGACCACATTTACCAGGTGTCCGCCCGGTGTCCTGCGCCGAAATTGGTGCGCAAACCTCAGCTGCAAGTATTTTTCCATGGAATTCAGAGAAGAAAGCAGGCTTCCACGAACGATATATCAATGAAGAGATATGTGAAAAAACACCTTGAGGATTGATTCCAAACAACATTTGCCATGTTTCGGTCGATATTATGGAGTTAATTCGGAAAAAGTTTGACGTTGTTGGTGACTGAATTTTTGGTTCGTTTCGGTAGCCGAATGTGATGTACAAAACGGAGCGATTTCTCCTACACAAAGATTCTTTCAGGAAAAACTGAACATTTGCTATGTAACTGAGAGTCTCCTCATTGAAAACATCCGAAGCTCTTCAAAGGTAAATTATTTTATTTATTTGGTTATCTGGTTTTTGTGAAAATGTTGCGTGCTAAATGCTACTCAAAATGCTAAGCTAGCTTTGCATACTCTTACACAAATTAGTGAATTGCTATGGTTCAAAAGCATATTTTGAAAATCTGAGATGACAGTGTGGTTAAGAAAAGGCTAAGCTTGAGAGCAGACGCATTATTTTCATTTTATTTGCGATTTTCAGAAATCGTTAACGTTGCGTTATGCTAATGAGCCTGAGGCTTTATTCACGATCCCGGATCCGGGATGGGGAGTTTCAAGAGACTAGTTAAACAAGGGTAAAAAAAAAAAAAAAAAAAAAAAAATTGTGAGCTATATGGACCACTCCATTATATTTGTGTCAATCCGCGGAGGGGGGGATACATCCGACGTGAGGATTTACTCCCGTGTACACCTGTGTCACGGTTCGGTCCGCCCCTATGTATAGACCCCATGGCAGCAGCACACGTTCTCCACATCATTGAGGCGCCTCTAGCACCGTAGAGGATTGGAGTTATTCATATAGCTCATAACCTTCATTATGCTTCACAATATTGGATCACTCCAATTTATTGGTATACCCGTACCAGATTAGTCGATGGGGAGATTAACAAGTTTATCTTTCATTTGGTGTATTGGACTTGTTAATGTGTGAAATTTGCATATTTCCCAAAAATATTTTTGAATTTCGCATGCTGCCTTTTCAGCGGAATGTTGTCGAGCGGAACCCCTAGCCATAAGAAGCTTAGCTTAGTGATGAGCTTTGAGGACACTATGGTTTTTAACGCTGAGCTGTAGTCAATTAATAGCATTCTCAGGTGTGAAAGGGCAGTGTGGAGTGCAATAGAGAATGCATCATCTGTGGATCTGTTGGGGCGAGTCTAGGGTTGCTGGGATAATGGTGTTGATGTGAGCCATGACCAGCCTTTCAAAGCATTTCATGATTATGGGTCGGTTGTCATTTAGGCAAGTTTACCTTAGTCCCTGTGCCCAAGAATACTATGGTGGTCTACTTGAAGGATGTTGGTATTACAAACTCAGTCAGGGAGAGGTTGAAAATGTCAGTGAAGATACTTGCCAGTTGGTCAGCTCATGCTCGGAGTACACGTCCTGGTAGTCCATCTGCCCCTGCGGCTGGGTGAATGTTGACCCGTTATAAGGTCTTACTCACATTGGCTGTGGTAAGCAGGATCACACAGTCGTCCGGAACAGCTGATGCTCTCATGCATGTTTCAGTGTTACTTGCCTCGAAGCGAACATAGAAGTTATTTAGCTCGTCTGGTAGGCTCGTGTCACTGGGCAGCTCTCGTTTGTGCTTCCCTTTGTAGTCTGTTATAGTTTGCAAGCCCTGCCACATCCAACGAGAGTATGAGCCGGTGTCATACGATTTGCTCTTAGTGTGCAAAGCCGTCGACACACTTATTGATGAAGCCAGTGCTTGATGTGATGTACTGCTCAATGCCATTTGAAGAATCCCAGAACATATTCCAGTCTGTGCTAGCAAAACCATTCTTGTTAGTAGAGACCTTGAAGAGTATTAATATTAAAATAAAAAGTACCAATTTAAAAGACTAAAAAGAAAAAAGATAGATAAAAAATAATCTGTGCTCAAACAAGTGGTTGATATGTGTCACACCCTGACCATAGTTTGCTTTGTATGTTTCTATGTTTTGTTTGGTCAGGGTGTGATCTGAGTGGGCATTCTATGTTACATGTCTAGTTTGTCTATTTCTATGTTTGGCCTGATATGGTTCTCAATCAGAGGCAGGTGTTAGTCATTGTCTCTGATTGGGAACCATATTTAGGTAACCTGGTGTTGGGTTTTGTGGGTGATTGTTCTTGTCTCTGTGTTTGCACCAGATAGGGCTGTTTCGTTTTTTTTTACATTTCTTGTTTTGTTAGTTTATTCATGTATAGTGTCTATATTAAAGAACCATGAATAACCACCATGCTGCGTTTTGGTCCGCCTCTCCTTCACCACATGAAAACCATTACAGAATCACCCACCACAACAGGACCAAGTGGCGTGGTGACAGGCAGCGGCAGCATGAGCTACGAAGTCTGGAGTATACGACTAGGTGTTACGTTCCCCAGTTTATGTGTTGTAGTTTGTATGTTTGCATGTGTTTATTTCAGGAAATGGCTTCCTGAAATCCATCAAGCAGCTGATTGGTCGACTCCAGGGCTAATTGGAGAGCTGACCCCGCCCCCTCGTCAAGACGCAGCTGTCTCCAATTACCTATACCAGAAGCTATATAAAAGCCAGTGTTCTGTGCAGGAGGAGAGAATTTTGCTGGAGGTAGATTTGCTAGAGAGATTTTTGCTGGGAGGTCATTGCAGAGATTTTACCAGAGAGATTTTGCCAGAGATTTTGCTGGGCTGAGAGTTGGTATGTTTTGTGAGTTTGTTGCTCAGATAGAGCTTATTTGATGTCCTTTGTTTCTTAGTTTGTTTGTGAAATTGTTTAATATTCTGTTTCATTTGTTCCCAGGGGGAAGGGGAAGGCACCTAGGGAGTGCTTAGGCAAGAGGCCCGCGGGCATACATATACCCGTAGCATATTCGCTGTCTAGGCACACTAGGTAAGTCCTGGGCGGACCACCCCCGTGTATTTTGGTTAGGGCACCAGGTGATGCTAAATTAGGTAAGTAGTGGGTAGGCAGGTAAGATAGGAGAGGGGGGGCTTTGAGATGTACTTTCTTTGCTTTGGTTCCGTCCAGCCCCTTTTCCCCATATTACCGTGTGAAGGAATAAAGTCCTGGTAAACGGTACCACATTCTGTCTGTTGTCATCCTTACTCGCACCTACAGTCCATACCTTTTTCACTTCACGGAGAGTTTAGTTGTAGCAGGGTGTTGCGTTCCCTCTTCATATAGGCGTGCGTAACATAATGGGGGCTCATCCGGGATTTTTCCATTAAACCCACCGGACCCTGCTGCTCTGAGCTCTCTGTGGTTAGTGATTGAGGTGTGATGGTAGGTTGTGAGTTTGGATGACTTTTTTAGTTAGTGTGTTCAGGAGACTGCATTGTATAAGATGGCTGCCTCATCTCCAAGTTTTTTGAAGCGCCCTCTATTGATTGTTTGGTGAGGTTTCGTAAAGTAGACCTTATAGCTATAGCTGACCATTATGGATTTGTTGTCCCTGAGAAAGCCCTAAAGGCTGAGCTTTTGGTGCTAGTCAGGGAGGGTTTAGTGAGAGAACGGATTCTCTCATTGCAAGGAGAGGAGACGGGTAGACCATCTGATGCCAAGTCGGAGGACAGGGCGGAGGAAGGGGTTCCTCGTACGCCTTTTACATTGCCCCGATTTGATCCTTTATCTTCTGCTTCGGCTCGTTCAGATGGGACTGCTAGGCTGAAGGTGAGGCTGGCTCGGTTAGAAATGGAGCAAAAAGATAAAGAGAGACAGATGAATTTTGAACTTGAAATTAGGAAAATAGAAGCTGACAAGGAGGTGAGGATCCGACAACTGGAGCTAGACGCTGCCTCCAGTGCGACTCCACAAGCTGCTCATCATCAAGCCCACTTCGATGTGAGTAAAAACATAGCTCCATTCCGAGAGTCGGAAGTTGATTCTTATTTCTCTGCGTTTGAGCGTGTGGCCGCTGCACTGCATTGGCCACTTGAGGTTTGGCCGCTCCTGTTACAAAGTAAATTGTCTGGGAAAGCCCAGGAAGTAGTAGCTGCTCTCTCCCTGGAAGACAGTTTACACTACGATACAGTTAAAACTACCGTGTTGCGGGCTTATGAGTTGGTGCCTGAAGCTTATAGGCAGCGCTTCAGGAACCACAAAAAAAACATCTCACCGTACATTTGTTGAATTTGCTAGGGACAAAGAGTCTTTGTTTAGTCGTTGGTGTTCAGCCAACAAAGCTAACACCTTTGCTGATATTCGGGAGTTGGTGCTGTTGGAGGACTTTAAAAGCAACCTCCCAGATAGAATTGAGTTCATTTAAATGAACAGAAAGTGGCGACATTGGCCCAAGCAGCAGTGTTGGCAGATGAGTACGCTTTGACACACAAGACTGTCTTTGATGCACCACGTTTTGAAGGCCGGACGATTACGTCATCAGTTCCTCGTTCAGGTCGCTTTTCCTCTAACAACCCTAAGCCTTTTCATGAAATCCGTGAACGTTTTTACTGTCACTAAAAGGGTCACGTGATTGCGGACTGCCCGGTTTTGAAAAATAAACCGCAACAGTCCCAGTCACCGTCCCCAAAAATGAAAAGTTTGGGTTTAGTCAAGTCTTTGGCTCGTCCCTTGGATCGAGTTATTGATTCAGCATTTGAGAAACCAGATCCTGTCTATGCTCTGTTTATCTCTGCCGGTTGTGTTTCCTTAACAGGAGAACAAGCTGATCAAAAGTCTTTCCAAATCCTACGAGACACCGGGGCGGCGCAGTCAGTAATCATTACTGATGCTTTACCCTGGTCTCCTGAAACGTATTGTGGCTCGCGGATGACGGATCACCACCCCCCCCCCCCCTTAATGATTTAGATGCACGATTGTAAAGTGGCTGTTCCACTGGATGTCAGAAGGTGAATTCACCATTGATTTGTAAAACTGTCGCTCTCCTTCTCACCACCCCTTAATGATTTAGATGCACGATTTGTAAGTCGCTCTGGATAAGAGCGTCTGCTAAATGACTTAAATGTAAATGTAAATGTCATATTACAGGGGATAGAGAGACAAACCGTACCTGTACCATTACACTGGGTCCACTTAGTGTCAGACTTGGTATCAGGGCGTTTCCGTGTTGGTGTAGTGTCTACACTGCCAGTATCAGGAGTCAAATTGCTACTAGGGAATGATATTGCTGGTGGTAATGTCACTCCTGTGTTAGAGGTAGTAGACAACCCAGAAATCAGAACTTCAGATGAGAAATTGGTTCAAGCATTTCCACATGTTTTTCCTGCTTGTGTGTTAACGAGGGAACAATCTCGCAAGCTAGGAGATGTGGTGGATTTGGCTAGTTCCATTTTTGAGAACGTTGAGGTAGAAGACAATGCCCCGATTATGCCTTCTGCAATGCCGACAGTTTTTACCCCCGTAAAAACTAAGGCAGGTGAAAACAAAATCGCGCCCCAATTACATGACATTCTTTTGTCTGTCACCCCCGAGAAGGTGATTGAATGTCAAAAAGAAGACACCAGTCTTCGCAAGTGTTTTGCTTCGGTAATTTCCATTGAGGAAGCTAAAACTAGAGAGACCGCCTACTTTATGGAAGCAAGAGTTTTGATGCGGAAATGGGAATCTCATGACACCATTAATGACTGGAGTGAAGTGTGTCAAGTGGTTGTTCCTACACCGTTCCGACAGCAGGTGCTGTCACTCGCTCATGACCAGGCGTGGTCTGGACATTTGGGGATCACAAAGACTTATAACTGGGTCCTTCGTCATTTCTTCTGGCCAGGTTTGAAGTCTGACGTGGTCCAATTTTGTAAAACATGTCACGTATGTCAACTCACTGGGAAAGCGAATCAAACAGTTCCTCGAGCGCCGCTCTGCCCGATTCCTGTGGTGGGGGAACCGTTTGAAAGAGTGATAATTGATTGTGTAGGTCCATTGCCGAAAACCAGGTCAGGTAACCAGTTCCTACTAACAATAATGTGCAGTGCTACTCGATACCCAGAGGCTATTCCTCTCCGTACTATAACGGCTAAGACTGTGGTGAAGGCACTAGTGAAGTTCATCTCTACGTTTGGACTCCCTAAAGTAATCCAAACTGATCAGGGATCTAACTTCATGTCTAAACTGTTTTCAAATGCGTTAAAGACATTGTGTATTTCCCATCAGGTCTCCAGTCCGTATCATCCAGAGAGTCAAGGGGCTCTAGAACGCTGGCATCAGACACTGAAGGCAATGCTACGCAAGTATTGTATGGATACCAGTACTGATTGGGATGAGGGGGTGCACTTTGTCCTATTTGCTATAAGGGAAACGATACAAGAGTCCTTAGGGTTCAGCCCTGCTGACCTTGTGTTTGGACACACCCCACGGGGTCTGCTGAAAGTTTTGAAGGAGCATATCTTATCTCCTACACCCAGTATTGCCCCTAAAAATGTTTTGGATTATGTCAGTAAGATGCGGGAGAGACTGCACGCCGCATGTGCGTTAGCCCAAAAGTCTCTCTCCTCGTCTCAAAAACGCATGAAGTTGCATTATGACAAAAAGGCTGTTGGCCGTTCATTTGCACCAGGGGATCAAGTTTTAGTTTTGTTGCCAATCCCTGGCTCATCTCTGTCAGCACGTTGTTCTGGACCATATCTGGTGGAAAAGAAATTCAATGACACCAATTATGTGATAAAGACACCAGATCGAAGGCGTTCTTCCCGTGTGTGTCATGTTAACATGCTGAAAACATATTATGTGCGTGATTCTCCCGACAGCTCCTCAAGTAAGCCGGTCCAGCCCGCCGTCTCCAGTGTGGCTGCGGTGGTGCTGAAGCCTGGCTGGGACCTAGATGAGAATAAGGAGGACGGGTTGGAGTTACGCCATACGTTACAGCAAGGTGAACGCCTATGTAATTCAGAGATGCTGAAGAAGTTACCCTCTCAAATGGAACATTTGGATAATGATCAAACTAAGGATCTTATCCTGTTGATAAACAGTTTTCTCAGTGTGTTTCAGGACATTCCAAGTCGCACATCCATCTTGGAACATGACGTGGATGTAGGGAACGCTGTTCCTATACGTCAGCATCCGTACCGGGTTAATGCTAAGAAAAGGGAAGTAATGAAAAGTGAGGTAACTTATTTATTACAGAATGACATGGCAAAACCCAGTAACAGCTCCTGGAGTTTCCCATGTATTCTTGTTCCTAAGCCTGATGGCATGTCCCGCTTATGTACGGACTATCGTCGTGTAAATGCAGTTACAAAGTCTGATTATTTTCCTCTACCTCGCTTAGATGACTGTGTTGATAGAATAGGCTCTGCTGCTTACGTTAGTAAGTTAGATTTGCTAAAAGGTTATTGGCAGGTGCCTCTGACCTCTCGAGCTTCTGACATATCAGCTTTTGTTACGCCAGATAACTTTGTACAATACACTGTGATGCCCTTTGGCATGTGTAATGCACCTGCTACCTTTCAGCGGCTAGTTAACATTGTGTTTGCAGATGTGCCAAATTGTACTGCTTACCTTGACGATGTGGTGATTCATTCGTCTACTTGGTCTGATCATCTCGCCACTTTGAAAAGTGTGTTTCAGCGGTTGGAGAAGGCTTCTTTAACCCTCAATTTGGCCAAGTGTGAGTTTGGGAAGGCTACAGTGACTTACTTAGGGAAACAAGTGGGACGAGGTCAAGTGCGCCCAGTAACTGCTAAAGTGGAAGCAATTGTTGCTTTACCCTGCTCCCACTACTCGCCGCCAGTTGCGCAGATTCCTGGGGATGGTAGGGTACTATCGTACCTTCTGTAAGAATTTCTCAACGGTAGTAGCTCCCCTTTCATCTCTGCTTAGTCCCAAGGTACCATTCAAGTGGTCCAAGGACTGTAACTACGCTTTTGAGTCCCCAGTGCTTGCCGCCCCCAACTTTGAAAAAACTTTTAAGTTGGAGGTAGATGCTAGTATAGTGGGGGTGGGTGCGGTTCTCTTACAGGAAGATGAAGACGGAGTGGATCGGCCCGTCAGTTTCTTCTCCCGTAAGTTCAACTCGTGTCAGTCAAGGTACTCTACAATTGAACAAGAGACGCTGGCTTTATTGCTTGCCTTACAGTTCTTTGAGGTATATGTGGGCTCCAGTGTCTTGCCTATAATGGTCTACACGGTCCATAATCCATTGGTGTTCTTGAAACAAATGTACAACCAGAACCGCCGCCTTATGCTGTGGGCTTTGATTGTACAAGGATATAATGTACAGATTGCTTATGTGAAGGGCTTGGCGAATGTGGTTGCTGACGCTCTATCACGGGTTTACTAACTGGGGATGCGTTGGCTTTTGTTATTGCAAAACTAGGTTTGCAATTTTTGTGGTGGGCGTGTTACGTTCCCCAGTTTATGTGTTGTAGTTTGTATGTTTGCATGTGTTTATTTCAGGAAATGGCTTCCTGGGGAAGGCACCTAGGGAGTGCTTAGGCAAGAGGCCCACGGGCATACATATACCCGTAGCATATTCGCTGTCTAGGCACACTAGGTAAGACCTGGGCGGACCACCCCCTTGTATTTTGGTTAGGGCACCAGGTGGTGCTAAATTAGGTAAGTAGTGGATAGGCAGGTAAGATAGGAGAGGGGGGGCTTTGAGATTTACTTTCTTTGCTTTGGTTCCGTCCAGCCCCTTTTCCCCATATTACCGTGTGAAGGAATAAAGGAAGTATGGCGACGCTAGGTAGGAGACCTGCGCCAACTTCCTGTGCTTACCGGAGGGCGAGAGAGACCGGGCAGGCAACGTGTTATGCTGTGGAGCGCACGGTGTCCCCAGTGCGGGTGCATAGCCCGGTGCGGTACATACCAGCTCCGCGTATCGGCCGGGCTAGAGTGAGCATTGAGCCTAGTGCCATGAAGCCGGCTCTACGCATCTGGTCTCCAGTGCGTCTCCTTGGGCCGGCTTACATGGCACCAGCCTTGCGCACTGTGTCCCTGGTTCGCCTGCATAGCCCAGTGCGGGCTATTCAAACTCGCCGCACTTGTAGGGTGACCGGGAGCATTCAAACGTGTAAGGTTGGGCAGGCTCGGTGCTCAAGAGCTCCAGTGCGCCTGCACGGTCCGGTCTATCCAGTACCACCTCCACGCACCAGCTCCCCGCACCAGACTTCCTGTGCGTGTCCTCGGCCCAGTGCCAGCACCACGCATCAGGCCTACAGTGCACCTCGCCTGTCAAGCACTGCCGGAGCCTTCCACCGCTCCAGCGCTGCCGGAGTCTCCCGCCTGTTCAGCGCTGTCGGAGCCTTCCTCCTCTACAGCGCTGCCGGAGTCTCCCGCCAGCCCAGAGGCGCCAGAGCCCCTCAGCCCAGAGGCGCCAGAGCCCCTCAGCCCCGAGCTTCCGCCCCTCTGTCCCGAGCTTCCGCCCCTCTGTCCCAAGCTTCCGCCCCTCTGTCCTGAGCCAGAGCTTCTGCCACTCTGTCCCGAGCTGCCCCTCTGTCCAGTGTGGTCATTTAGAAGGGTTGCCGTGGTTAGAAGGCCACAGAAGCGGACAAGGTGGCGGACTAAGACTATGGTGAAGTGGGGGCCACGTCCAGCACCAGAGCCGCCACCGCGGACAGATGCCCACCCAGACCCTCCCCAATAGGTTCAGGTTTTGCGGCCGGAGTCCGCACCTTGGGGGGGGGGGGGTACACACCCTGACCATAGTTTGCTTTGTATGTTTCTATGTTTTGTTTGGTCAGGGTGTGATCTGAGTGGGCATTCTATGTTACATGTCTAGTTTGTCTATTTCTATGTTTGCCCTGATATGCCTCTCAATCAGAGGCAGGTGTTAGTCATTGTCTCTGATTGGGAACCATATTTAGGTAGCCTGTTTGGTGTTGGGTTTTGTGGGTGATTGTTCCTGTCTCTGTTTCGGATAGGGCTGTTTCGGTTTGTTCACATTTCTTGTTTTGTTAGTTTATTCATGTATAGTGTCTATATTAAAGAACCATGAATAACCACCACGCTGCGTTTTGGTCCGCCTCTCCTTCACCACAAGAAAACCGTTATAATATGTCAATAAAAGGTAGACTAAGAATAAGGTACTTTTTTTATATACTTATTTTGATGAAAAGTATTATTGAATTGTCAACAATATACTATAACCTATGATCAATAATGAGAAAGCGTGTGTTATGGGTTTTCAACCTCTGCCATATTGTGGACTGAGAGCTATCTAATAGAACAGAGGGTTTTCTTTAATGGAAGCTTCTCTAATGTCAAACATTTAAAGTGGGGTGTACCGCAGGGCAGCTCTCTAGGCCCTCTATTTCTATTTTTTACCAATGACCTGACACTGGCATTAAACAAAACATGTGTGTGTATGTATACTGATGATTCAACCATATACCCATCAGCAACCACAGATTAAGTCACTTAATGTCTCCTGACCCCTCCTGTCTCAGCCTCCAGTATTTATGCTGCAGTAGTTTATGTGTCGGGGGCTGGGGTCAGTTTGTTATATCTGGAGTACTTCTCCTGTCCAATTCGGTGTCCTGTGTGAATCTAAGTGTGCGTTCTCTAATTCTCTCCTTCTCTCTCTCGGAGGACCTGAGCCGTAGGACCATGCCCCAGGACTACCTGACATGATGACTCCTTGCTGTCCCCAGTCCACCTGGCCGTGCTGCTGCTCCAGTTTCAACTGTTCTACCTTATTATTATTCGACCATGCTGGTCATTTATGAACATTTGAACATCTTGGCCATGTTCTGTTATAATCTCTACCCGGCACAGCCAGAAGAGGACTGGCCACCCCACATAGCCTGGTTCCTCTCTAGGTTTCTTCCTAGGTTTTGGCCTTTCTCGGGAGTTTTTCCTAACCACCGTGCTTCTACACCTGCATTGCTTGCTGTTTGGGGTTTTAGGCTGAGTTTCTGTACAGCACTTTGAGATATCAGCTGATGTACGAAGGGCTATATAAATAAATTTGATTTGATTTGACTTAAACCCTTTACAAAGAGTTGAGCTCTGTTTTGGAATGGGTGGCCAGTAATAAACTGGTCCTGAACATCTGTAAAACTAAGAGTATTGTATTTGGTACAAATAATTCCTTTTCAGTTCTAGACCCTCAGGTGAATCTGGTAATGAATGGTGTGGCTGAACAAATTGAGGAGACTAAATTACTTGATATTACCTTAAATTGTAAACCGTCATGGTCAAAATATATTGATTCAATGGTTGTAAAGATGGGGAGAAAAAATGCTTTGCTTTTTTGACACCACACACCACAAAGCAAGTTCTGCAGGCTCTAGTTTTTCCTTATCTTGATTATTGTCCAGTCATATGGTCAAGTGCTGCAATAAAATACCTAGTTAAGCTGCAGCTGATCCAGAATAGAGCTGCACGTCTTGCTATTCATCGTAATCAGATGGCTATACTGTATCAACACCGTGCATGCCAGTCTCTCTCGGCTAAGAGTCGAGGAAGACTGACTGCGTCACATCTTGTTTTTATAAGAAACATTAATGTGAAGGAAATTCAAAATTGTTTGCATAGTCAACTTCCACACAGCACTGACACACACACTTATCCCAGCAAACATGCCATCAGGGGTCTCAAATTCAAGGAAACATACAGTATTATACAGAGCCATGAGTGCATGGGACTCCCTTCTTATATAGTGAACAGCATACCTGGTTTCAAAAACGAATAAAACAACTCATTTCAGTTGAATGCATTCAGTTGTACAACTGACAAGGTATCCCCCTTTCCCTTTCCCTCATGGCACAACAACTCTCCTCCATGTGACCTACTTGTTGTGTGTATGTACTGATATGTATGTGGAGCAGCGGTCTAAGGCACTGCATCTCAGTGCAAAACTACATCACTACAATCCCGGTTCAAATCCAGTCTGTATCACAGCTCTGTTATTTCCTGTTGACTTCTCAACTGCCTGGTAGAGAGCTCTGTCATTTCCTGTTGACTTCTCACCTGCCTGGTAGAGAGCTTTGTTATTTCCTGTTGACTTCTCAACCGCCTGGCAGAGAGAGCTCTGTTATTTCCTGTTGACTTCTCAACCGCCTGGTAGAGAGCTCTGTTATTTCCTGTTGACTTCTCAACCGCCTGGTAGAGAGCTCTGTTATTTCAAAAAATAACCATCAAGTAAAAAAAAACTATTGGAAGTTATTATTTGGATTGTCATGAACAGGAATTTAAGGTGTTTTTCAAGAGACAGTTTTGTTTTTACATTGTTGAACATACAGTAGCTTACAGGTAGACTCAGCGTTACACCATCATTAAACACAGCGACACCCTGCTGACAGACAAAAACAACAACAACAACAGATATCAAATCTAACACAAAATATTAAATCTAACTAAATAAAACAGAGTAAATAAGATAAACGCTCTTCCAGCTGTCTCTATGGCGATACAGCGTTGTCACAGTCTGATGTTGATCTCACTGCGTGCTCCGTCGTCACCGCCACTCTCATTACCATCGGCGTCGGACAGGAAACCGCTTCCGACGGTAACCGTGGTGCCGACGCTGTGTTCCAGAGCCGTGATTCGCTGCTTCAGACGTTGCTGCGCGGTGGCATACTCCATTTGTAAACGTGCCAACCGCGTCTGGAGACGATCCACACACGCCTCCAACTTCTCCACCTATAAGAGGACAGTAGTTAAGATGATGATGATTAGTATTATAATTCTGTACACAGTTCAAACACTCGGTTCACACACTCTTCCATGTGAGGCCCATGAGGAAAATTAGTATTCCGTATACTCTTAGCAGTGCACACCTTGAGGTTAGAGTGCTATGGGGGCACTCCTTGAGGCTAGAGTCCTATGGGGACACTCCTTGAGGTTAGAGTCCTATGGGGGCACTCCTTGAGGTTAGAGTCCTATGGGGGCACTCCTTGAGGTTAGAGTCCTATGGGGCCATTCAGGAAACACATAGGTCTTTAATGTGTCCACCTCAATCATCTTGCTATACATGTTGTGCTTCCTTACAAACAAACAAACACACACCTTCTCCTCCATTTCCTCCACTCCCAGGCTATCTCCTCCCACTTCATCCAGTAGCCCCTCCTTCCTGAGGATATCCCGCCCCCTCTGCTCCAACTGGGTTCTTGCATGAGGGAAGTCGCTGAGTGCCTCGGTCAGATCTCTCTTAGACAGACAGAACAGGTCAGAGTAACCAAGGCTACGGATGTTAGCTGTTCTCCTGTTTCCCATCTTACTGCCCCGGATGTTCAGGATGCTGACAGAGGAAAACACACAAACATTATAGTATTTATGTAACAACAATTAGACAGAAACACCCACAGTCGTGCACACACTCCCACCCCCACTCCCACCTACCTGATCTCCCCGAAGCAGCTTCCTGAAGTGAGCATGGCCAGCTGAGTAGCTCCATCATCTCCCACCACCGCCAGGCGGCCATCTTTAATAATGTACATCTCCTTCCCAATATCTCCTTTACGACAGATATAATCTCCTGGAGAGAAGACCTGGGGACGCAGCTTCAATACCAACTCTACTAGCAGGCCTGCTTCACAGTCCTGGAAGATACGCACCTAGAGGAGTGGGGGAGAGGGGGGAACAGAGAGAGAGAGGAGGAGAAGAGAGAGGCAGGCAGGCAGTCCGAGGGAGAGGCCGTGAGAGAGGCAGAGAGAGAGAGAGTGAGAGAGAGAGAGCGAGAGAGAGAGAGAGCGAAAGAGAGAAGCAGAAACAGCTTCAATGCCAACTCTACTTCCTCACAGTCATGGAAGTTGCATACCTCGAAAGACGGGGAGAGAGAAAGAGAGGGAGGCGAGGAGATGGGACAACAAGTGTGTGCGAGTATGTGTTTGTGGGTGTGTGTGCGTGTGTGTCTGTGCATGTGTGTGTTCGACCTTCTTTAAAGTTTCCAGGTGCACATTGATAGCGATCTCAGCCCTCAGTTTATTGGGCAGGCTCTTCAGAACTTCCTGTTCGTCTACCGCCTTCTGATTGGTCCAGAGGTAGTCGAACCAGCGAATGACACGGTGCTCCAGGTCACGGCTGACGTGTCTGAACTGCATGTAGTGTTTGACCTGGTCGATGCGGCTCTGGAACTCTGCCCGCGTAGCGTTCATATTGGAGATCATGGCTCCCACGTTCCCCACGATGCTGGCGAAGATCAACACGCCCACCTAAAATAAGCATACCCAACATGTTTATATTCTAGGATTAAAACCCCCAATATGTTAATTTTCTAGGATTAAAACACCCATTATGTTAATATTCTAGGATTAAAACACCCAATATGTTAATATTCTAGGATTAAAACACCCAATATGTTAATATTCTAGGATTAAGACACCCAATATGTTAATAGTCTAGTATTAAAACACCCAATATGTTAATATTCTAGGATTAAGACACCCAATATGTGAAAGTTTCCACAGAGGGTTCTACCTGGAACCAAAAAAAGGATTCTCCCTGGAAACAAAAAGGACCATTTTGGAACACTTTTTCCTAAGAGTATACGTGATCTGGGGAATAAGGTGTACTATCTCGGGAATAGAGAGCACTATCTAGGGAATAGAGAGCACTATCTAGGGAATAGGGAGCGCTATCTAGGGAATAGAGAGCGCTATCTAGGATATTGATTTTAATATTATTCATTTTGAGTGACAGACATATGACAAAATATACAATGTGGACCCAGAGGATATCACTTGAATGTATTAATTTACACGGTTGTTTCCAAAGTGGTCGTCGATGGTAAAAACAATAACACATATAATGATTAAAAGGCAAGACTAAATTACAAATAAACATAAATACATAAATTTATATTGACATGTTTAAAAGTGTCACTATTCGCTGTAATTGTCCCTAACCTTAAAAATCAACCATATTCATTTCACATTTCGACCTTAAAAAACAATCTATAATTGCCCATCATACCTATCATTCATATGAATACACCTGACCAGCAGTAGTGGCACAAGGGGCAGTGGAGCAGATTCTCTTACTGAGACAACCTTGTCCAAATGAAAACCTTTGCCTGCTTTTTAAAGCTATTTCTACTTTATCTTTGCTTGATCTCCAAGAGGAAGCTATTCCATATACAAATGCCTGAATAGAAAAAACCTGCTCCTCGCTGTAGAGTTTACTCTTGGGATTTTACAAGACATAACACTAGATCTGGTATTGTGACTGTGTTGGTTATGGACCATGTCGATGTGGTTTTTCATATAACCTGGGGTACGATAATTTATGATATCATACATATAATTAAGTTGGTCCAAAGGACTACAAAGGCAATAAGCCCACCTCCTGTACCCCTATGTGGGTCCTGCACCCCTATGTGGGGGGATGGACATTCAGCATATACCTGAAACCAGTATGTGGGTCCTGGGGGACGGACGGACATTCAGCATATACCTGATAACATTATGTGGGTCCTGGGGGGGGGACATTCAGCATATACCTGATAACATTATGTGGGTCCTGGGGGTCCTGGGGGCATTCAGCGTATACCTGATAACATTATGTGGGTCCTGGGGGGGGGGGTGCATTCAGCATATACCTGAAACCATTATGTGGGTCCTGGGGGACGGACGGACATTCAGCATATACCTGATAACATTATATGGGTACTAGGGGTTTACCTGATAATATTATTTTGCATGACCTGCATTCTCTTTTTCAGCTGTTTTTATAGCCCAGCAGAGCAGGCATAATCAAGTTGACACTGAATCAAAGTTGAGACAAGCAGTTTCTTAACTTTAATGTTGAAATATCTAGTGTTACTATATCAAAATGTAAATTTGTTCGCCATTTTAGAAATCTTTTGAGAAGCAATCAGGTCTTCAGAAAGGGATTGATTTGGAGACAAACTATGATAATTTACACTTATTTAAGATTCATTCTCCTTGCCTAAACGGTTTACTTTTATCTTGTCAGCCCTAAGCAATCTACGTTTTGTTCCAAACAAAATTAGTTCAGTTTATCCCAAATGCAGTGACAATTTGTTGTCAGTCAACCCACCTCTAACAAAATGCAATCCCTTGCTCAGGGTCTCCTCTATGTAAACTGTGTCCTTCCCTGATACCAGTATGGCCGAGTCATCAGCATAAAGCAGGACTTTACTGTATCTGGCATATCATTAACATATATTAGAAATGAGAGAGGCCCTAAAATGGATCCCTGTGGTACTCCACAGGATATTTCTTTGGCCTCTGACATCACCAACATTACATACTTGTGTTCTGTTGGTCAGATAAGACCTAAACCAATTCACTGCTACATCATTTAGACCCATGCATTTCAGTTTCATCAGGAGAATATCATTGGTCCACAGAGTCAAAATCTTTCCACAACTCTAGCATGATCATAGCTGTATAGTTTCACTTCTCACTTTCCTGCTTAATGTGGTCAAAAAGGTGGATAAGGCAAGTATCAGTGGAATGAGCTGTTCTAAAGTCAGACTGGAGTTCATGAAGAAGATTGTTCTCCAGAAGTTATCCTTCAAGTTGATTGAAACTTTGGATAAGGTTCTGAGGATTGACACGGACCTGTAGTTTCCTACATTTGTTTTACTGCTCTTCTTGTGGAGTGGACCCATCCGGGCTGTTTTGAGATACTTGGGAAACGTACCACTAGTAATAGAAAGGTTTACAATATGAGTTATAATTTTAGCAGTGACACCACCATTATCCTTTATGAATCTTGCAGGAAGGTTATCCAGCCCAGTTGCTTTGTTGGTGCTCATTAAGCATAGTAGATTGGAAATGTTGTCCTCTGTTACCATGCATATCTCAAACAAATCATTAGTGATCCTTTACTGTGGTAAAAGTTGATAATAAAGACTGGCCATAGCGTCCAGAGCAGCTGGGTTACTTCTTAACCAGAGATGAGGCTATAGTGGTTAAAAATGGGTTAATGTAATTAGCAACCTTTGCCTGGTCATAACATGAAACATCATCAATATCCAGGCCAATACTACAGGATTTTACCGTTTGGGGAGCTTTTGAGCCAATGTCTTTGAAAATGTTCCACATTTTACGAGGCTGATGTAAGGTGTCATTCACAGTGTCTATGTAATGTTAGGATTTGGCCTTATCCATTTTGTATCTTGCCTGTTTCTACAGTTACTTTAACCATCATAATCTTGAAGTAGATTTGTCCTTCTGAATCTGGTCAGGTGGCTATTCCCTTTTCCTTATGAGTTCTAAGATCTTCCAAGTGATCCATTTCCCTGACTGCTGTTTGATTCTAATTTGTTTCATTGGAGTCAGAGAGTTGAGTGCAGACAGAAACAGATCTTTAAAAAGATACCAAGCTTGATCAACATCAAACTTTAATTTGTCACATGCGCCGAATACAACAACCGTGAAATACTTACTTCCAAGCCCTTAACAGTGCAGTTCAAGAATAGTTAAGAAAATATTTACCCAATAGACTAAATAAAAAAATCATAAAAAGTAACACAGTAACATAACAATAATGAGTCTATATACAGGGGGCACTAGAACCGAGTCAGTGTGTGGGGGTACAGGTTAGTTGAGGTACGTGACATCACAGTGCATGAGACCAATCCAAAAGTCCTTCTACAAAACGTTCCATTGAGTATTGTGTCATAGACCGTACCTTCATGTAGTTATTACCTGGCTCAAGTAGAATTTTAGATGTCTTACGGGTACAGTAGGATACCATATAATCACTAAAACCATGTAGTTATTACCTGGCTTAAGTAGCATTTTGGATGTCTTACGGGTACAGTAGGATACCATATAATCACTAAAACCATGTAGTTATTACCTGGCTTAAGTAGCATTTTGGATGTCTTACGGGTACAGTAGGATACCATATAATCACTAAAACCATGTAGTTATTACCTGGCTTAAGTAGCATTTTGGATGTCTTACGGGTACAGCAGGATACCATATGATCACTAAAACCATGTAGTTATTACCTGGCTCAAGTAGCATTTTGGATGTCTTACAGGTACAGCAGGATACCATATAATCACTAAAACCATGTAGTTATTACCTGGCTTAAGTAGCATTTTGGATGTCTTACGGGTACAGCAGGATACCATATGATCACTAAAACCATGTAGTTATTACCTGGCTCAAGTAGCATTTTGGATGTCTTACAGGTACAGCAGGATACCATATAATCACTAAAACCATGTAGTTATTACCTGGCTCAAGTAGCATTTTGGATGTCTTACGGGTACAGTAGGATACCATATAATCACTAAAACCATGTAGTTATTACCTGGCTTAAGTAGCATTTTGGATGTCTTACGGGTACAGCAGGATACCATATAATCACTAAAACCAATATTTAAGACTCCTGACTGACAGATGTTCTCTTGGTCTGATACAATAATCAAATCCAAAGTTGATTTTCTGTCAATACACATCCGGGTTGGCTCAACAATCAGTTGTTTAAGTCCAAATAACTGATTAAAGTCATACAGGGTATTTACTAGTGTACGTCTCTGTGGTGGTAACTGCACATTTGTATTAAAACCACCAAGCAGAATACATTCTCAATCAGTCAATACATTGTGATCACAGCAATTCAATCCAATCATGGAAATGATTCTGCTTAAGAGGCCGATAGCACAGACCAACAAGTACAGGACGATATTCAGGAAGAAGTGTTTCTACACATACAACCTCAAGACCATCCATTTTCAGATCTGAACGAGGGTTAAAATGCACATTCTTCCTAGTAAAAACACACTGCCACCGTTTCAGTTTCAGATAATTCTATAAATACTAAAACCTGGTGGCTCAACCTCATTGTCCTCAGTTGACCCATCAATTATCAGTCACAGCAACTACTGAAGCATGGGTGTTAGAAGCCAGGAGGTTTAATTCCTCTAATTTCGGCAGCAGGCTCCGTGCGTTCACATGGATAAAGTGAAGACCTCTGATTGAAGCAGTCAAACATGTCATCTTCTGTGCCCACTACTGATACATCGACTATCTCATCTAGATTTCACTCATCATCCCTGCTTGTGTCCAGCATTCCAATGTTTGGAACCACATTTACCCAGCATACATTGCAAACAAGCGAAATGTTACTTTGAGACTGTACAGATTCATCATATAACAAGTGTTGGATATCTCCACACTTTAAGATCACACAAATCACAAATGTCATTAGCCACCGCATTTGAATTCTTCCTTACGGACTCACCGCAGTTTGGGCATAGTTTTGAGCTTGCTTTGTGGTGTTTGGGCCAGAACATCACCACACAATAGCAGACTGAAAGTAATAAGCAGCTTGTTAGGGTTAACACAGGTCTTAGCTGCGCTGCAGAGTACACCAAGATAAGAGGATTCCTCTGCACCTAACACCAAGATAAGGGGTCTCTACCTCTTTGGGACACTGTAAAGTCCATGGAGAATAAGAGCACCTCCTCCCAGCTGCCCACTGCACAGAGGATAGGAAACATTGTCACCACCGATAAATCTACGACAATCGATCATTTCAATAAGCATTTTTCTACGGCTGGCCATGCTTTCCACCTGGCTACCCCTACCCCGGCCAACATGTCATCAGCCCCACAGCAACTTGCCCAAGCCTCCCCACTTCTCTTTCACCCAAATCCAGACAGCTGATGTTCTGTAAGAGCTGCAAAATCTGGAACCCAACAAATCAGCCGGGCTAGACAATCTGGATCATCTCTTTCTAAAATGATCCACCGAAATTGTTGCAACCCCTATTACTAGCCTGTTCAACCTCTCTTTCGTATCATCTGAGATCCCCAAAGATTGGAAAGCAGCTGCGGCCATCCCCCTCTTCAAAGTGCAAGACACTCTAGACCCAAACTGCTACAGACATATATCTATCCTACCCTGCCTTTCTAAGGTCTTCGAAAGCCAAGTCAACAAACAGATTACTGACCATTTCGAATCCCACCATACCTCTCCGCTATGCAATCTGGTTTCAGAGCTGGTCATGGGTGCACCTCAGCCACGCTCAAGGTCCTAAACAATATCATAACCGCCATCGATAAAAGACAATACTGTGCAAACGTCTTCATCAACCTGACCAAGGCTTTCGACTCTGTCAATCACTGTATTCTTATTGACTCAATAGCCTTGGTACTGTACTATCTAGGGAACAGGGTTCCATGTCAGACAAAGTAGTCCGCTATCTAGGGAACAGGGTTCCATGTCAGACAAAGTAGTGCACTATCTAGGGAATAGGGTTCAATGTCAGCCATAAAGTAATCCACTATCTAGGTCAATTGGTTCCTTGTCAGAAATAAAATGGTACACTATCTATGGAATAGGGTATATGGTATACGGTTACATTATACACTCACCAGGAAGTCAAAGACCACAAAGAGGAACTCCTCATCTCGTACGGGTGGTGGTGTCTCTCCTATGGTGGTGAGGGTGAGGGTGGACCAGTAGAGGCAGTAGATGTAACCCCGCGACAGAGTTGTCTGGTTGGGATACACCCAGGAGTCAGACCCCAGTCCCAGGGCCTTGGAGAAGGAGTAGTACATACAGGCGTTCCAATGGATTATCACCTGGAGGAGAGACAGCAGGGTTAAATCAAATCAAGATGAATTAGTCAACAGGTAATCAGACTAACAGACTAACAGGAAAAGCTAACTTATGGGTCCTTTTCCAACAACCCACTGGGCAAAAAAATGGTTGAATCAAGATTGTTTCCTGGACATTTCAACCCCTCAAATCTATGCAATAATGTTGAATCAGTGGCAGACAGACTCAGGGTATTAGATTACTCATTGGATTTGCAAAAAGTCATCAACGTAAGGGCATTTCAGTATTTTTTTCATCCAACTTTTACCCTAAATCCAATGATAGGTAGCCTAGCAGTCAGGAGTGTTGGGCCAGTAACCGAAAGGTTGCTGGTTTGTAAGAAATCTGCCGATGTGCCCATGAGCAAGGCACTTAACCCTAATTGCACTTGTAAATCACTATGAATACGAGGGTCTGCTAAATTACTCAAGTGTGTGTGTGTTGGGGTGTCAGTATATGTATGTGTGTATGTATGTGTGAGTGTGTGGGTAGAGTCAGTGTAAAAGAGTTAGCTGGAAAAAGGGTCAATGCAGGTACTCCGAGGTAGCCGTTTGATGAGCT
Organism: Oncorhynchus masou masou; assembly: GCF_036934945.1. Lineage (NCBI taxonomy): Eukaryota > Metazoa > Chordata > Actinopteri > Salmoniformes > Salmonidae > Oncorhynchus > Oncorhynchus masou. Next base: position 4,747,722 of record NC_088220.1, read on the forward strand.
ATTTAGCAGTCTATGGCTTGGGGGTAGAAACTGTTCAGGGTCCTGTTGGGTGACTGGACTCTCCCCCTGGTATAGAAGTACTGGATGGAAGGGAACTCGGGCCCAGTGATGTACTGGGTCAATCACACCACCTTCCCAGTGATGTACTGGGTCGATCACACCACCTTCCCAGTGATGTACTGGGTCATTCACACCACATTCCCAGTGATGTACTGGACCGTTCACACCACCTTCCCAGTGATGTACTGGGCCGTTCACACCACCCTTTGAAGTCACATCATTACTGTCACAACAGCGCCTTACGGTTGGGGGCATTGCTGTTGCCATACCAAGCGGTGGCGCAGCTAGTCAAGATGCAACTGTAGAATCTTGTGAAGATCCGAGGGCCCATGCCAATATTTTCAGCCTCGTGAGAGGGACGAGGCGCTGTTGTGCCCTCTTCACAACTGTGTGGGTGTGTGTGGACCATGATAATTCCTTAATAATGTGGACACTGAGAAACTAATACAACCCCAATGATGTGGATATGGGTGTGCTCGCTCCCCCTTTTCCTGTTGTCCACGATCAGCTCCTTTTTGATGTTAGAGTCTGTGTGTGTTTATATACTGGCTTAATGCTGTTTGCTTATCAGTATAGCTTCCTTCCAAACTGGTATGCCATGTTGAATCCTCAGCCTCGCAAACCCATGTGACCACCCTGTTTGAAACACTTTAGACAGCTGCGCCACCAAAAAATGGCGCAGGTGGTGGTATTTTTAGCTGAGCTGTTAGTTTAACTAATTCAACTTGGTTACACATGCATGCTTGTGTGTGTAAATGTGTTAGTTTGTGTGTGTACAACATATCTCTCACCAGTGTGTGTGTGTGTGCGTGTGTGTGCACGTACCAGTATGTAAAGGACCAGGTTAGTGATGCGGAAGGCGTTGGGGTAACTGGTCCTGGTCTCTGTACGGTCGAAAAACTCGAACATGCGGTTGAACCGCAGCAGTCTGTTGAAGCGGAGGAGAGGAGTGTGTATTCCCAGAGATAGGTAGAACAGGTCAGTAGGCAGGATAGACAACAGGTCTAGTTTAAACTGAACCGTCTTCAGATAACTGTCTCTCAGCTTAGAGAGGTCCTTCACCAACAGACCCTGCTCCAGGAAACCTGATAAACAAACAGATAGAGTTACACAGTCAGTGTTAGGGCACAGGCTCAGGGTAGGCAGACCGATTCAGGGTAGGCAGACAGACTCAGGGTAGGCAGACAGACTCAGGGTAGGCAGACAGACTCAGGGTAGGCAGACAGACTCAGGGTAGGCAGACAGACTCAGGGTAAGCAGACAGACTCAGGGTAGGCAGACAGACTCAGGGTAGGCAGACAGACTCAGGGTAGGCAGACAGACTCAGGGTAGGCAGACAGACTCTTTCAGGGGGGTGAGAACACGGGGCGTGAGGAATCAAAGAAAGAGAACAGAAACACGACAGAAACAAATTGTGGAGAATTGACCTCTGACCTGTGCGTAGCCTGACGGCTGTGTCCAAGATGTAGAGACCGTCACACAGGTAGTCCAACACCAGCCACACGATGGCACCACTCGTCTGAAGCTCATCAAAACATGCCCTGCACAGAACACACAACAATTCTGTCAATACATTACTGTCACTACATTACTGTCACTACAATACTGTCACTACAATACTGTCACTACATTACTGTCACTACATTACTGTCACTACATTACTGTCACTACAATACTGTCACTACAATACTGTCACTACATTACTGTCACTACATTACTGTCACTACATTACTGTCACTACATTACTGTCACTACATTACTGTCACAACAACACTGTCACAACATTACTGTCACTACATTACTGTCACTACATTACTGTCACTACAATACTGTCACTAAAGTACTGTCACTACATTACTGTCGCTACATATCTTTAAGGTAAGTAAAGAATGAACCAGTCAGTCTGATGCTAGGTGGGGTAGCTTCAAATCCATATACATTGTTGACGAAAAGGGAGTGGTCGAAAGGTACACAATTACCCAGAGGAAAATGGGGGAGGGTCATCCATTTTAAATTTGAACTTAGATTAAATGTCATATCGCTAAGGGGTTGATAATGAGTTGCTTGTTATAGTATCTCATGTGTGCTCAATGATGCCCCCAATCCCTGATTCTCTGCTGTACGCTCAGTATCAAGTTCTGTTAGTGTGGTGTTGATTACTATAGGCCATAGGCCTAGGCTACAGTGGCTTGCCAAAGTATTCACCCCCCCTTAGCATTTTTCCTATTTCGTTGCCTTACCACCTGGAATTAACATAGATTTTTTTGGCTGTTATTAATATCATTTGATGTACACAACATGCCTACCACTTTGAAGATGAAAAATATGTGTTATTATGAAACAAACAAGAAATAAGACTTGAGCGTGCATAACTGTTCATTCCCCCAAAGTCAATACTTCTTAGAGCCACCTTTTGCAAGTCTCTTGGGGTCTCTCTTATGTCTTCTATAAGCTTGGCACATCCAGCCACTGGGAATTATTCCCATTCTTCAAGGCAAAACTGCTCCAGCTCCTTCAAGTTGGATGGGTTCCGCTGGTATACAGCAATCTTTAAGTCATACCACAGATTCTCAATTGGATTGTTAAACCATTCAAGTTTTGCTTTAGCAGTATGCTCAGGGTCATTGTCCTGCTGGAAGGTGAACCTATGTCCCAGTCACAAATCTCTGGAAGACTGAAACACGTTTCCCTCAAGAAATTCCCTGTATTTAGCACCGTCCATCATTCCTTCAATTCTGACCAGTTTCCCAGTCCATGCTGATGAAAAACATGTCCCCGGCATGATGCTGCCACCATCATGCTTCACTGTGGAGATGGTGTTCTCGGGGTGATGAGAGGTGTTGGGATTGCGCCAGAGTAGAGTACCAGAGTACCTTCTTCCATATGTTTGGGTTGTCTCCCACATGCCTTTTGGCGAACACCAAATGTGTTTGCTTATATTTTTCTTTAAGCAATTACTTTTTTTCTGGCCACTCTTCCGTAAAGCCCAGCTCTGTGGAGTGTACGGCTGAAAGTGGTCCTATGGACAAATACTCCAATCTCCGAGGTAGAGCTTTGCAGCTCCTTCAGGGTTATCTTTGGTCTCTTTGTTGCCTCTCTGATTAATGCCTTCCTTGACTGGTCTGTGAGTATTGGTGGGCGGCACTCTCTTGGCAGGTATCACGACTTCCGCCGAAGTCGACTCCTCTCCTTGTTCAGGCAGTGTTCGGCGGTCGCCGTCACCAGCTTTCTAGCCATCGCCGCTACGTTTTTCATTTATCCATTTGTTTTGTCTTGTTCTCTGCACACCTGGTTTTCATTCCCCAATCAATCTACATGTATTTATGTATTTGTGTGGAATTGTTTGTGTTACGTGTTTCTTGTTGACTGGTTTGCTTTTACCGTGTTTGTTCACATGTTTATTGTTAAACATAACTGATTGGGACTGATTTTGCGCGTTTTTCACTTTTGTCTATGGGCTGTGTCATGTCTTATTATGTCTTGTTCCTGTTCTTTCTCTTCACTCTGTCTCTCTCTGCTGGTCTTATTAGGTTACCTTCTCTTTCTCTCCTTCTCCAGCTGTTCCTCATCTCCTCTAACTACCTCGTTCACCCTTTCCCCACCTGTTCCCTTTTTCCCCTCTGATTAGGTCTCTATTTCTCTCTCTGTTCCTGCTACTTTCGGTGTCAGATTCTCGTTTGAGTTTCTCATGCCAGAGGCAAGCTATCGTCTCGTTTGCTTCATCCTTGTCCTATCCTGTCGGAATCTGCCTGGCAGGTGCATCCTGTACACTACTAACTGTCTTTCGTTTGCACTGTGTCCAGTTCATCTGATGCCACGTGAGATCAGGTACCACTGTTCCTCTATGACCCGCGCCGACCCAGAGCGACCTGCAGCCTGTCGCCGCTAACCCAGCTATTCTCCTCTGCTGCTAAGAAGGGGACTCTCTTGTTATTTATCAGAGGGACTTTATGTTTCATTTGTCACCCTCTCTGCGGGTTGTCTATTTTTGCCAATATCAACGTCTGAAGAGGATCTATGTCTTTCCTGTGTTCTCATTAAAGAACTCTGTTTTTGTTAAACCGCTTTTGGGTCCTCACTCAAGTGCACAACAGAAGAATCTGACCAGAAATGGACCCAGCGACTCCGGATCCTTTTCACTCAGCCGTCGAGATCCAGGGAGCGATGTTAGGCAGACACGAGGAGGAATTGTCTGCTGCTCGACATGCCGTTGAGACCCTGGCCGCCCAAGTCTCCGACCTCACAAGACAGATTCACCATCTCCGCCTCGATCCACCGGCCACTTCCAGGGTTTCCGAGTCTCCGGAGCCCAGAATCAATAACCCGCCGTGTTACTCTGGGGAGCCCACTGAATGCCGCTCATTCCTCACTCAGTGTGATGTGGTGTTTTCTCTCCAGCCCAACACTTACTCCAGGAGCACAGCTCGCATCGCCTACGTCATTTCTCTCCTTACCGGACGGGCGCGTGAGTGGGGCACGGCAATCTGGGAGGCGAGGGCTGAGTGTATTAACCAGTATCAGGACTTTAAGGAGGAGATGATACGGGTTTTTGACCATTCTGTTTTTGGGGAGGAATCTTCCAGGGCCCTGTCTTCCCTATGTCAAGGGAATCGATCCATAACGGATTATTCTATTGAGTTTCGCACTCTTGCTGCCTCTAGTGACTGGAACGAGCCGGCTTTGCTCGCTCGTTTTCTGGAGGGTCTCCTCGCCGAGGTTAAGGATGAGATTCTCTCCCGGGAGGTTCCTTCCAGCATGGACTCCTTGATAGCACTCGCTATTCGCATAGAGCGACGGTTTGATCTTCGTCGCCGAGCTCGTGGAAAGGAGCTCACGTTCTCCGTTGCCCCCCTCTCCGCATCACTGCCACCTTCTTCCGCCGGCTCGGGTTCTGAGCCTATGCAGCTGGGGGGTATCCGCATCTCGGCTAAGGAGAAAGAACGGAGAATCACCAACCGCCTCTGTCTCTACTGCGGCCCCGCTGGTCATTTTGTCACTTCATGCCCAGTAAAAGCCAGAGCTCATCAGTAAGAGGAGGGCTACTGGTGAGCGCTACAACTCAGGTCTCTCCTTCAAGATCCTGCACTACCTTTCCGGTCCATCTCCGCTGGACCGGTTCATCAGCTTCCTGCAGTGCCTTGATAGACTCTGGGGCGGAGGGCTGTTTTATGGACGAGACCTGGGCTCGGGAACATGACATTCCTCTCAGACAGTTAAGGGATCCCACGGCCTTGTTCGCTTTAAATGGTAGTTCTCTCCCCAAGATTCAGCGTGAAACGCTACCTTTAACCATCACTGTCTCTGGTAATCATAGCAAAACCATTTCTTTTTTAATTTTTCGTTCACCTTTTACACCTGTTGTTTTGGGCCATCCCTGGCTAGTTCGCCATAATCCTTCTATTAATTGGTCTAGTAATTCTATCCTATCCTGGAACGTCTCTTGTCATGTGACCTGTTTAATGTCTGCTATCCCTCCTGTTTCCTCTGTCTCTTCTTCACAGGAGGAGCCTGGTGATTTGACAGGGGTGCCGGAGGAGTATCACGATCTGCGCACGGTGTTCAGTCGTTCCAGGGCCACTTCTCTTCCTCCGCACCGGTTGTATGATTGTAGTATTGATCTCCTTCCGGGAACTACTCCCCCCCGGGGTAGACTATACTCTCTGTCGGCTCCCGAACGTAAGGCTCTCGAGGATTATTTGTCTGTATCTCTCGACGCCGGTACCATAGTCTCCTCCTCCTCTCCCGCCGGAGCGGGGGTTTTTTTTGTTCAGAAGAAGGACGGGTCCCTGCGCCCCTGCATAGATTATCGAGGGCTGAATGACATAACAGTTAAGAATCGTTATCCGCTTCCTCTTATGTCTTCAGCCTTCGAGATCCTGCAGGGAGCCAGGTTTTTCACCAAGTTGGACCTTCGTAAAGCTTACCATCTCGTGCGCATCAGGGAGGGGGACGAGTGGAAGACGGCGTTTAACACTCCGTTAGGGCACTTTGAATACCGGGTTCTTCCTTTCGGCCTCGTTAACGCTCCAGCTGTCTTTCAGGCACTAGTTAACAACGTCCTGAGAGACATGCTGAACATCTTTGTTTTCGTTTACATTGACGATATCCTGATTTTTTTCACCGTCACTCCCGATTCATGTTCAGCATGTTCGACGCGTCCTCCAGCGCCTTTTAGAGAAATGTCTTTATGTGAAGGCTGAGAAGTGCACTTTTCATGCCTCCTCTGTCCCTTTTCTCGGTTCCGTTATTTCCGCTGAGGGCATTAAGATGGATCCCGCTAAGGTCCAGGCTGTCATTGATTGGCCCGTTCCTAAGTCACGCGTCAAGCTGCAGCGCTTTCTCGGCTTCGCGAATTTCTATCGTTGTTTCATCCGTAATTTCGGTCAGGTGGCAGCTCCCCTCACAGCCCTTACTTCTGTCAAGACGTGCTTTAAGTGGTCCGTTTCCGCCCAGGGAGCTTTTGATCTTCTCAAGAATCGTTTTACATCCGCACCTATTCTTGTTACACCTGACATCTCTAGACAGTTCGTTGTTGAGGTTGACGCGTCAGAGGTGGGCGTGGGAGCCATTCTTTCTCAGCGCTCCCTCTCTGACGGCAAGGTCCACCCTTGCGCGTATTTTTCTCATCGCCTATCGCCATCAGAATGTAACTATGATGTGGGAAACCGCGAACTGCTCGCCATCAGCTTAGCCCTAGGCGAATGGCGACAGTGGTTGGAGGGGGCGACCGTTCCTTTTGTCGTTTGGACTGACCATAGGAACCTTGAGTACATCCGTTCAGCCAAATGACTTAATGCGCGTCAGGCTCATTGGGCTCTGTTTTTCGCTCGTTTCGAGTTCGTTATTTCTTATTGTCCGGGCTCAAAGAACACCAACCCTGATGCTTTATCTCGTCTCTTCAGTTCTTCAGTAGTCTCCACCGACCCCGAGGGGATTCTCCCTGAGGGGCGTGTTGTCGGGTTGACTGTCTGGGGAATTGAGAGGCAGGTAAAGCAAGCACTCACTCACACTCCGTCGCCGCGCGCTTGCCCTAGGAACCTTCTTTTCGTTCCCGTTCCTACTCGTCTGGCCGTTCTTCAGTGGGCCCACTCTGCCAAGTTAGCCGGCCACCCCGGCGTTCGGGGTACGCTTGCTTCCATTCACCAGCGTTTTTGGTGGCCCACTCGGGAACGTGACACGCGTCGTTTTGTCGCTGCTTGTTCGGTCTGCGCGCAGACTAAATCCGGGAACTCCCCTCCTGCCGGCCGTCTCAGACCGCTTCCCATTCCCTCTCGACCGTGGTCTCACATCGCCTTAGATTTTATCACCGGACTGCCTTCGTCAGTTGGGAAGACTGTTATTCTTACGGTTGTCGATAGGTTCTCTAAGGCGGCTCATTTTATTCCTCTCGCTAAGCTCCCTTCTGCAAAGGAAACGGCACAGATCATCATCGAGAATGTTTTCAGAATTCATGGCCTTCCGTCAGACGTCGTTTCGGACAGAGGCCCGCGGTTCACGTCTCAATTTTGGAGGGAGTTTTGCCGTTTGATTGGGGCTTCCGTCAGTCTAAATCAAATCAAATCAAATTTTATTTGTCACATACACATGGTTAGCAGATGTTAATGCGAGTGTAGCGAAATGCTTGTGCTTCTAGTTCCGACAATGCAGTAATAACCAACAGGTAATCTAACTAACAATTCCTAATCTACTGTCTTATACACAGTGTAAGGGGATAAAGAATATGTACATAAGGATATATGAATGAGTGATGATACAGAGCAGCATAGGCAAGATACAGTAGATGGTATCGAGTACAGTATATACATGTGAGATGAGTATGTAAACAAAGTGGCATAGTTAAAGTGGCTAGTGATACATGTATTACATAAGGATGCAGTCGATGATATAGAGTACAGTATATACGTATGCATATGAGATGAATAATGTAGGGTAAGTAACATTATATAAGGTAGCATTGTTTAAAGTGGCTAGTGATATATTTACATAATTTCTCATCAATTCCCATTATTAAAGTGGCTGGAGTTGAGTCAGTGTGTTGGCAGCAGCCTCTCTGTGTTAGTGGTGGCTGTTTAACAGTCTGATGGCCTTGAGATAGAAGCTGTTTTTCAGTCTCTCGGTCCCAGCTTTGATGCACCTGTACTGACCTCGCCTTCTGGATGATAGCGGGGTGAACAGGCAGTGGCTCGGGTGGTAGATGTCCTTGATGATCTTTATGGCCTTCCTGTAACATCGGGTGGTGTAGGTGTCCTGGAGGGCAGGTAGTTTGCCCCCAATGATGCGTTGTGCAGACCTCACTACCCTCTGGAGAGCCTTACGGTTGAGGGCGGAGCAGTTGCCGTACCAGGCGGTGATACAGCCCGCCAGGATGCTCTCGATTGTGCCTCTGTAGAAGTTTGTGAGTGCTTTTGGTGACAAGCCGAATTTCTTCAGCCTCATGAGGTTGAAGAAGCCCTGCTGCGCCTTCTTCACGATGCTGTCTGTGTGAGTGGACCAATTCAGTTTGTCTGTGATGTGTATGCCGAGGAACTTAAAACTTGCTACTCTCTCCACTACTGTTCCATCGATGTGGATAGGGGGGTGTTCCCTCTGCTGTTTCCTGATGTCCACAATCATCTCCTTAGTTTTGTTGACGTTGAGTGTGAGGTTATTTTCCTGACACCACACTCCGAGGGCCCTCACTTCCTCCCTGTAGGCCATCTCGTCGTTGTTGGTAATCAAGCCTACCACTATTGTGTCGTCCGCAAACTTGATGATTGAGTTGGAGGCGTGCGTGGCCACGCAGTCGTGGGTGAACAGGGAGTACAGGAGAGGGCTCAGAACGCACCCTTGTGGGGCCCCAGTGTTGAGGATCAGCGGGGAGGAGATGTTGTTACCTACCCTCACCACCTGGGGGCGGCCCGTCAGGAAGTCCAGTACCCAGTTGCACAGGGCGGGGTCGAGACCCAGGGTCTCGAGCTTGATGACGAGCTTGGAGGGTATTATGGTGTTGAATGCCGAGCTGTAGTCGATGAACAGCATTCTCACATAGGTATTCCTCTTGTCCAGATGGGTTAGGGCAGTGTGCAGTGTGGTTGAGATTGCATCGTCTGTGGACCTATTTGAGCGGTAAGCAAATTGGAGTGGGTCTAGGGAGTCAGGTAGGGTGGAGGTGATATGGTCCTTGACTAGTCTCTCAAAGCACTTCATGATGACGGAAGTGAGTGCTACGGGGCGGTAGTCGTTTAGCTCAGTTACCTTAGCTTTCTTGGGAACAGGAACGATGGTGGCCCTCTTGAAGCATGTGGGACCAGCAGACTGGTATAAGGATTGATTGAATATGTCCGTAAACACACCAGCCAGCTGGTCTGCGCATGCTCTGAGGGCGCGGCTGGGGATGCCGTCTGGGCCTGCAGCCTTGCGAGGGTTAACACGTTTAAATGTTTTACTCACCTCGGCTGCAGTCAAGGAGAGACCGCATTTTTCCGTTGCAGGCAGTGTCAGTGGCACTGTATTGTCCTCAAATCGGGCAAAAAAGTTATTTAGTCTGCCTGGGAGCAAGACATCCTGGTCCGTGACTGGGCTGGATTTCTTCCTGTAGTCCGTGATTGACTGTAGACCCTGCCACATGCCTCTTGTGTCTGAGCCGTTGAATTGGGATTCTACTTTGTCTCTGTACTGACGCTTAGCTTGTTTGATAGCCTTACGGAGGGAATAGCTGCATTGTTTGTATTCAGTCATGTTACCAGACACCTTGCCCTGATTGAAAGCAGTGGTTCGCGCTTTCAGTTTCACACGAATGCTGCCATCAATCCAAGGTTTCTGGTTAGGGAATGTTTTAATCATTGCTATGGGAACGACATCTTCAACGCACGTTCTAATGAACTCACACACCGAATCAGCGTATTCGTCAATGTTGTTATTTGACGCAATATGAAACATGTCCCAGTCCACGTGATGGAAGCAGTCTTGGAGTGTGGAGTCAGCTTGGTCGGACCAGCGTTGGACAGACCTCAGCGTGGGAGCTTCTTTTTTTAGCTTTTGTCTGTAGGCAGGTATCAGCAAAATGGAGTTGTGGTCAGCTTTTCCGAAAGGGGGGCGGGGCAGGGCCTTATATGCGTCGCGGAAGTTAGAGTAACAGTGATCCAAGGTTTTTCCGCCCCTGGTTGCGCAATCGATATGCTGATAAAATTTAGGGAGTCTTGTTTTCAGATTAGCCTTGTTAAAATCCCCAACAACGATGAATGCAGCCTCCGGATAAATGGTTTCCAGTTTGCAAAGAGTTAAATAAAGTTCGTTCAGAGCCATCGATGTGTCTGCTTGGGGGGATATATACGGCTGTGATTATAATTGAAGAGAATTCTCTTGGTAGGTAATGCGGTCTACATTTGATTGTGAGGAATTCTAAATCAGGTGAACAGAAGGATTTGAGTTCCTGTATGTTTCTTTCATCGCACCATGCCTCGTTAGCCATAAGGTATACACCCCCACCCCTCTTCTTACCAGAAAGGTGTTTGTTTCTGTCGGCGCGATGCGTGGAGAAACCCGTTGGCTGCACCGCATCGGATAGCGTCTCTCCAGTGAGCCATGTTTCCGTGAAGCACAGAACGTTAGTCTCTGATGTCCCTCTGGAATGCTACCCTTGCTCGGATTTCATCAACCTTGTTGTCAAGAGACTGGACATTGGCAAGAAGAATGCTAGGAAGTGGGGCACGATGTGCCCGTCTCCGTAGTCTGACCAGAAGACCGCTACGTTTCCCTCTTTTTCGGAGTCGTTTTTTGGGGTCGCTGCATGCGATCCATTCCGTTGTCCTGTTTGTAAGGCAGAACACAGGATCCGCGTCGCAAAAAACATATTCTTGGTCGTACTGCTGGTGGATTGACGCTGATGTTATATACATTAGTTCTTCTCGGCTGTATGTAATGAAACCTAAGATGACCTGAGGTACTAATGGAAGAAATAACACGTAAAAAAAACAAAAAACTGCATAGTTTCCTAGGAACGCGAAGCGAGGCGGCCATCTCTGTCGGCGCCGGAAGTATCTCGTCCGGCTTCCATCCCCAGTCTAACGGTCAAGCCGAACGGGCCAATCAGACTGTTGGTCGCATCTTACGCAGTCTTTCTTTTCGTAACCCTGCGTCTTGGTCAGAACAGCTCCCCTGGGCAGAGTACGCCCACAACTCGCTTCCTTCGTCTGCGACCGGTCTATCTCCTTTTCAGAGTAGCCTCGGGTACCAACCTCCGCTGTTCTCATCTCAGCTCGACGAGTCCTGCGTCCCCTCCGCTCAGGCTTTTGTCCAGCGTTGTGAGCGCACCTGGAAGGGGGTCAGGTCGGCACTTTGCCGTTATAGGGCGCAGACTGTGAGAGCCGCTAATAAGCGTAGAACCAAGAGTCCTAGATATTGTTGCGGTCAGAGAGTATGGCTCTCCACTCAGAACCTTCCCCTTAAGACAGCTTCTCGCAAGTTGACCCCGCGGTTCATTGGTCCGTTCCGTATTTCTCAAGTCATTAATCCTGTCGCAGTGCGACTTCTTCTCCCGCGATATCTTCGTCGCGTCCACCCGGTCTTCCATGTCTCCTGTGTTAAGCCCGTTCTTCGCACCCCCGCTCGTCCCTCCCCCCCCCATCCTTGTCGAGGGCGCACCTATCTACAGGGTCCGTAAGATTTTGGACATGCGTCCTCGGGGCCGTGGTCATCAGTACCTAGTGGATTGGGAGGGGTACGGTCCTGAGGAAAGGAGTTGGGTTCCCTCTCGGGACGTGCTGGACCGTTCGCTGATCGAGGATTTCCTCCGTTGCCTGCCAGGTTTCCTCCTCGAGTGCTCCAGGAGGCGCTCGGTGAGTGGGGGGTACTGTCATGTCTTATTATGTCTTGTTCCTGTTCTTTCTCTTCACTCTGTCTCTCTCTGCTGTTCTTATTAGGTTACCTTCTCTTTCTCTCCATCTCCAGCTGTTCCTCATCTCCTCTAACTACCTCGTTCACCCTTTCCCCACCTGTTCCCTTTTTTCCCTCTGATTAGGTCTCTATTTCTCTCTCTGTTCCTGCTACTTTCGGTGTCAGATTCTCGTTTGAGTTTCTCATGCCAGAGGCAAGCTATCGTCTCGTTTGCTTCATCCTTGTCCTATCCTGTCGGAATCTGCCTGGCAGGTGCATCCTGTACACTACTAACTGTCTTTCGTTTGCACTGTGTCCAGTTCATCTGATGCTACGTGAGATCAGGTACCACTGTTCCTCTATGACCCGCGCCGACCCAGAGCGACCTGCAGCCTGTCGCCGCTAACCCAGCTTTTCTCCTCTGCTGCTAAGAAGGGGACTCTCTTGTTATTTATCAGAGGGACTTTATGTTTCATTTGTCGCCCTCTCTGCGGGTTGTCTATTTTTGCCATTATCAACGTCTGAAGAGGATCTATGTCTTTCCTGTGTTCTCATTAAAGAACTCTGTTTTTGTTAAACCGCTTTTGGGTCCTCACTCAAGTGCACAACAGGCTGGAGGTTTAGACGCAGTTGCGTCCATCTGTTGGTTTCTCCTGCCTCATTAAAGTGTGCGCCTATTCACAACTCTCTGCTCTCCTGCACCTGACTTCGCTACCAGTAGCGCACACCTGACAGCAGGTTTGTTGTGATGCCATATTCTTTCACTATTTTAATAATGGATTTAATGGTGCTCCTTGGGATCTTCAAAGTGTTTTCATAACCCAGCCCTGATCTGTACTTCTCCACAACTTTGTCCCTGACCTTTTTGGAAAGCTCCTTGGTCTTCATGGTGCCGCTTGCTTGGTGGTGCCGATGCTTAGTGGTGTTGCAGACTCTGAGGCCTTTCAGAAAAGGTGTATATACACAGTTGAAGTCGGTGGTTAAATATACCTCAGCCAAATACATTTAAACTCAGTTTTTCACAAATCCTGACATTTAATCCTAGTACAATTACCTGAAATAGGTCAGTTAGGATCACCACTTTATTTTAAGAACGTGAAATGTCAGAAAAATAGTAGATATGACTTATTTCAGCTTTTATTTCTTTCATCACATTCCCAGTGGGTCAGAAGTTTATATACACTCAATTAGTATTTGGTAGCATTGCCTTTAAATTGTTTAACTTGGGTCAAACATTTCAGGAAGCCTTTCACAAGCTTCCCACAATAAGTTGGGTGAATGTTGGGGCCCATTCCTCCTGACAGAGCTGGTGTAAGGCCTCCTGACAGAGCTGGTGTAACTGAGTCAGGTTACCTCTTTGCTCACGCACACTTTTTCAGTTCTGCCCATGCATTTTCTATAGGATTGAGGTCAGGGCTTTGTGATGGTCACTCCAATACCTTGACTTTGTTCTCCTTTAGCCATTTTGCCACAACTTTGAAAGTATGCTTGTGGTCGTTGTCCATTTGGAAGACCCATTTGCGACCAAGCTTTAACTTGATGTCTTGAGATGTTGCTTTGATAAATCCACGTAATTTTCCTACCTCATGATGCCATCTATTTTGTGAAGTGCACCACACCCTCCTGCAGAAAAGCACCGCCACAACATGATGCTGCCACCCCTGTGATTCACGGTTGGGATGTTGTTCTTCGGGTTGCAAGCCTCCCTCTTTTTCCTCCAAACATAATGATGATCATTTTGGACAAACAGTTCTATTTTTGTTTCATCAAACCAGAGGACATTTCTCCAAAAAGTACTATCATATGCAGTTGATGTCCCCATATGCAGTTGCAAACCATAGTCTGGCTTTTTTATGGCGGTTTTGGAGCAGTGGCTTCTTCCTTGCTAAGCGGCCTTTCAGGTTATGTCGATATAGGACTCTTTTTACTGTGGATTGCATACTATTGCCTACCTTTTTGACATATTATAATAATATTAATAATAATATATGCATTGTGTCCCACCACCCGCCAACCCCTCTATTTACGCTACTGTTACTCTCTGTTCATATATGCATAGTCACTTTAACCATACCTACATGTACATACTACCTCAATCAGCCTGACTAACCGCTGTCTGTATAGAGCCTTGCAACTGTTATTTTCAAATGTCTTTTTACTGTTTTATTTCTTTACTTACCTACACACACGCCTTTTTTTCGCACTATTGGTTAGAGCCTGTAAGTAAGCATTTCACTGTAAGGTCTACTACACCTGTTTTATTCAGCATTTCACTGTGAGGTCTACACCTGTTGTATTCAGCATTTCACGGTGAGGTCTACACCTGTTGTATTCAGCATTTCACTGTAAGGTCTACTACTGTTGTATTCGACACACGTGACAAATAAACTTTGATTTGATTCTATAGCGCATTTCATAACAATCTCAAAGCGCTTCAAAAGCAACCAAGTAATAATGAGTTACTCATGATGATGTTGTCAGATCTCTCCAAAAGGAGATGTGGGTGTGGAGTCAGGCGTAGGAGAAAGCAAGTTTCCGAAAAGGGAGTTTAATAAACAAGGTCCAAAGAGCATGAAAAACAGGACTAGCACAGTAGCCTCAAACCACCTGTACAACAGAACCTAAAACACAGCCCAGAACAGAACGACAACAAACGAAAAAATCACGCACAAAACCCGGAAGAAATGATGAGATTTAAATACCACCCCCCTAATTACCCAAATAGAACACAGGTGGCACATAAGACAGACATAACCAAATGAAAAGAAAAAAAGGATCGTTGGCAGCTAGTAGACCGGCGACGACGACCGCCGAGCACCGGAAATCGTGACAGATGTATTGGTTGATCTAACTATAACTAGACTACTAGTGATGATGTAACTATAACTAGACTACTAGTGATGATCTAACTATTACTAGACTACTAGTGATGATGTAACTATAACTAGACTACTAGTGATGATATAACTATAACTAGACTACTAGAGATTATGTATTGGTTGATCTAACTATAACTAGACTACTCATGATGTATTGGTTGATCTAACTATATTTGCATTTGAATGAACTTTTAGAAACACAGGTTTGGCCAGTCTTTTGTTTGAGAATCATGTGGTAATTTATGCATGTCTTCTTAATTTAGCCTAGCAGATGCTCTTCCATTCCCATTTCCATGTGGTAAGCTATGCATGCTTTGTTAATTTAGCCTAGCAGATGCTCTTATATTCCCATGTGGTAAGCTAAGCATGCTTTGTTAATTTAGCCTATCAGATGCTCTTATATTCCCATGTGGTAAGATAGGCTAAATTAACAAAGCATGCTTAGCTTACCACATGGAAATACAAGAGCATCTGATAGGCTAAATTAACAAAGCATGCTTATCAGATGCTCTTATATTCCCATGTGGTAAGCTAAGCATGCTTTGTTAATTTAGCCTAGCAGATGCTCTTATATTCCCATGCCCTGATCACAGTCACTATACATCTATTTTGTAACAACAATATAAAGGAATGAATTAGAAAATGTTCATATATAAAATGTGCATACAGGCCTACCTAATGTGTTAAGAATCCAATGAAACTGGTTCTGTTGAGCTACATTTTTAAAGTTGGTAGATTTAATAAATAAATATATAAATAATATTTCCCCTTTATTTAACCAGGTGACCAGTTGAGAACAAGTTCTCATTTACAACTGCGACCTGGCCAAGATAAAGCAAAACAGTGCGACAAAAACAACAACACAGAGTTACACATGAAATAAACAAACATACAGGTGCGGACAGCGATCGGTTGAAGTGCATGCATTTAGTGTTACTAGCTTTTAAGAGCAGTTGGAGGTGTGGGAGAAAGATGTATATATAGGGAGGAACATAATACTGTAACACAAGACAAAGATACACTTAGAGTGCATTTGCCATTCTGGTACAATGCATTGTCTATTGTATAGGACAGGAGGCCAGAGTAAGGCCATGAGAGTATAGGACAGCTGAACATTAAAAACAGACCACACGAAGAGAAGGCGACACATAGGTGCCTAGGACAACTGGACACACAAGATAGAGGAATGTATAGTATTTTTAGTATAGCTGGACATGCTAAAAACAGAGGAGACACATAGTCTGCTGATCCTAGATAAGAACACACATAAGAACGCATTAAGCTAAGTGCAGGGCCAAAGCATAGGCCCATAGAATAGAGGAATGTAACAAAGCAAGGGTCTTGTCACCAGTATAGTCTGACGGAAAGCAGATATGGGCGTTATTGGGCGTGAACAAGCAGGAAGCCTGAAATAAAAAGATAATGGGGGCAGAAGAATTAGGGGAAGTATGTTTATCTGCATATGGGTTGGACCCATATGCTATATGTGTTTAAATACAGGAGCCGGGGCTCGGGGGAAGCGGTGTGTGTTCCGCGGACCATCTAGGCTTCTGATATGTTTGTATTAAAAGCCTATATTGAATTCACAAGTTCTTGTAAGTGTTATATTTTGAAATGATTATCCACAACAGAGGCCATGGAAGGAGAGTTGTATGGCACTGAAGCTTGCCTGGAGGGTTGTTAACACAGTGTCCAAAGAAGGGCTAGAAGTATACAGAATGGTGTCGTCTGCGTAGAGGTGGATCAGAGACTCACCAGCAGTAAGAGCGACATCATTGATGTATACAGAGAAAATAGTCGGCCCGAGAATTGAACCCTGTGGCACCCCCATAGAGACTGCCAGAGGTCCGGACAACAGGCTCTCCGATTTGACACACTGAACTCTATCTGAGAAGTAGTTAGTGAACCAGGCGAGGCAGTCATTTGAGAAGCCAAGGCTATTGAGTCTGCCGATAAGAATGTGTTGATTGACAGAGTCGAAAGCCTTGGCCAGGTTGATGAAGACAGCTGCACATTACTGTCTTTTATTGATGGCAGTTATGATATCGTTTAGGACCTTAAGCGTGGCTGAGGTGCACCCATGACCGCTCCAAAACCAGATTGCATAGTGGAGAATGTACGGTGGGATTCGAAATGGTCGGTGATCTGTTTGTTAACTTGGCTTTCAAAGACTAGAAAAGCAGGGCAGGATGGATATATGTCTATAACAGTTTGGGTCTAGAGTGTCTTGGCCTTTGAAGAGGGGATTACTGCGGCAGCTTTCCAATCTTTAGGGATCTCAGACGATACAAAAGAGAGGTTAAACAGGCTAGTTATAGGTGTTGCAAAAAATGTTGGCGTATAATTTTAGAACGAGAGGGTCCAGATTGTCTAGCCCAGATGCTTTGTAGGGATCCAGATTTTTTAGCTCTTTCAGAATATCAGCTATCTGGATTTGGGTGAAGGAAAAGCGGGGGGGGCTGGGGCAAGTTGCTGCAGGGGGTGCAGAGCTATTGGCCGGGGTAGGGGTAGCCAGGTGGAAAGCATGGCCAGCTGTGGAAAAATGCATTTTGAAATGTTCGATTATCGTAGATTTATTGGTGGTGACAGTGTTTCCTATCCTCAGTGCAGTGGGCAGCAGGTGCTCTTATTCTCCATGGACTTTACATTGTCCCAAAAGATTTTGGAATTAGTGCTACAGGATACAAACTTCTGTGTAAAAAAAAGCTAGCCTTAGCTTTTCTAACTAACTTTGTATTTTGGTTCCTGACTTGCATATCGCGGGGGTAATTCGGTGCTGATGCAGTACGCCACAGGATGTTTTTGAGCTGGTCAAGGGCAGTCAAGTCTGGAGTGAACCAAGGGCTATACAGTTGAAGTCGGAAGTTTCCATACACTTAGGTTGGAGTCATTAAATCTAGTTTTTCAACCGCTCCACAAATTTCTTGTTAACAAACTATAGTTTTGGCAAGTCTGTTAGGACATCTACTTTGTGCATGACACAAGTCATTTTCCCAACAATTGCTTACAGACAGATTATTTCACTGTATCACAATTCCAGTGGGTCAGAAGTTTAAATACACTAAGTTGACTGTGCTTTTAAACAGCTTGGAAAATTCCAGAAAATAATGTCATGGCTTTAGAAGCTTCTGATAGGATAATTGAGTCAGTTGGAGGTGTGCACCTGTGGATGTATTTCAAGGACTACCTTCAAACTCAGTGCCTCTTTGCTTGACATCGTGAAAAATCTAAAGAAATCAGACAAGACCTCAGACAAAAAATTGTAGACCTCCATCGCTGGTTGAAAACTGTTTTTTGCCCCTCCCAAAATATAGAATTTGCAGATAATTGGCCCTCTTTCTGAGACTCACCCACAAACAGGACCAGGCCTGGCCTGTTGAGGAGTGACAGACTCAATCCTAGCTGGAGGGGTGCTCTCATCTTATCTACCAACATAGAGAGGGCTCTAACTCCTCTAGCTACACAACAAAATAGGGTGCAGGCCAGCCATCAGGCTGTTAGCCAGCCTGCCAGTTTAGTGGAGTCTGCCACTAGCACAGCCAGCTTAGCTATCCCCATTACCATTACCCAGACCATGTCTGTGCCTCGACCTAGGTTGGGCAAAACTAAACATGGTGGTGTTCGCCTTAGCAATCTCACTTGAATAAAGACCTCCTCCATTCCTGCCATTATTGAAAGAGATCGTGATACCTCACATTTCAAAATAGGGCTACTTAATGTTAGATCCCTCACTTCAAAAGAAGTTATAGTCAATGAACTAACCACTGATCATAATCTTGATGTGATTGGCCTGACTGAAACATGGCTTAAGCCTGATTTAAATGAGGCCTTACCTCCTGGTTATACTAGTGACCATATCCCCCTTGCATCCCGCAAAGGCGGAGGTGTTGCTATAATTTACGATAGCAAATTTCAATATACAAAAAACCCCCCCTGATGTTTTTGTCTTTTGAGCTTCTAGTCATGAAATCTATGCAGCCTACTCAAACACTTTTTTTAGCTACTGTTTACAGGCCTCCTGGGCCATATACAGCATTCCTCACTGAGTTCCCTGAATTCCTATCGGACCTTGTAGTCATAGCAGATAATATTCAAATTTTTGGTGATTTTAATATTCACATGGAAAAGTCCACAGACCCACTCCAAAAGGCTTTCAGAGCCATCATCGACTCAGTGGGTTTTGTCCAACATGTCTCTGGACCAACTCACCCTCACAGTCATACTGTGGACCTAGTTTTGTCCCATGGAATAAATGTTGTGGAACTTAATGTTTTTCCTCATAATCCTGGACTATCGGACCACCATTTTATTACGTTTGCAATCGCAACAAATAATATGCTCAGACCCCAACCAAGGAGCATCAAAAGTCGTGCTATAAATTCTCAGACAACCCATAGAGTCCTTGATGCCCTTCCAGACTCCCTCTGCCTACCCAATGATGTCAGAGGACAAAAATCAGTTAACCACCTAACTGAGGAACTCAATTTAACCTTGTGCAATACCCTAGATGCAGGTGCACCCCTAAAAACTAAAAACATTTGTCATAAGAAACTAGCTCCCTGGTATACAGAAAATACCCGAGCTCTGAAGCAAGCTTCCAGAACATTGGAACGGAAATGGCGCCACACCAAACTGGAAGTCTTCTGACAGTACCGTGCAGTATCGAAGAGCCCTCACTGCTGCTCGATCATCCTATTTTTCCAACATAATTGAGGAAAATAAGAACAATCCTAAATGTATTTTTGATACCGTCACAAAGCTAACTAAAAAGCACCTGTCACACCCTGAACATAGTTTGCTTTGTATGTTGTTATGTTTTGTTTGGTCAGGGTGTGATCTGAGTGGGCATTCTATGTTGTGTGTCTAGTTTCTGTGTTTGGCCTGATATGGTTCTCAATCAGAGGCAGGTGTTAGTCATTGTCTCTGATTGGGAACCATATTTAGGTAGCCTGTTTGGTGTTGGGGTTTGTGGGTGATTGTCCCTGTCTCTGTGTTTGTTGCACCAGATAGGGCTGTTTCGGTTTCTTCACGTTTATTGTTTTTGATATTGTTCTATTGTCATCTTTATTAAAGATGTATCCAAATAACCATGCTGCGTTTTGGTCCGCCTCTCCTTCAACAGAAGAATCCCGTTACAGCACCATTCCCCAAGAGAGGATGGCTTTCACTTCAGCAGTAATAAATTCATGAACTTCTTTGAGGAAAATATCATGATCATTAGAAAGAAAATTACGGACTCTTTAAATCTGCGTATTCCTCCAAAGCTCAGCTGTCCTGAGTCTGCATAACTCTGCCAGGACCTAGGATCAAGAGAGACACTCAAGTGTTTTAGTACTATATCTCTTGACACAATGATGAAAATAATCATGGCATCTAAATCTTCAGGCTGCATACTGGACCCTATTCCAACTAAACTACTGAAAGAGCTGCTTCCTGTGCTTGCCCCTCCTATGTTGAACATAATAAATGGCTCTCTATCCACCAGATGTGTACCAAACTCACTAAAAATGGCAGCAATAAAGCCTCTCTTGATAAAGCCAAACCTTGACCCAGAAAAAAAAAAAAAACTATGGGCCTATATCAAATCTTCCATTCCTCTCAAAAAAAATTGAAAAAGCTGTTGAGCAGCAACTCATGGCCTCCCTGAAGACAAACAATGTATACCAAATGCTTCAGTCTGGTTTTAGACCCCATCATAGCACTGAGACTGCACTTGTGAATGTGGTAAATGTCCTTTTAATGGCGTCAGACCGAGGCTCTGCATCTGTTCTCGTGCTCCTAGACCGTAGTGCTGCTTTTGATATCATCGATCACCACATTCTTTTGGAGAGATTGGAAACCCTAATTGGTCTACACGGACAAGTTCTGGCCTGGTTTAGATCTTATCTGTCGGAAAGATATCAGCTTGTCTCTGTGAATGGTCTGACAAATCAGCTGTAAATTTCAGTGTTCCTCAAGGTTCCATTTTAGAACCCCTATTGATTTCACAATATATTTTAACTCTTGGGGATGTCATTCGAAAACATAATGTTAACTTTCACTGCTTAGCGGATGACACACAGCTGCATATTTCAATGAAACATGGTGAAACCCCAAAAAATGCCCTCTCTAGAAGCCTGTGTTTCAGACATAAGGAAGTGGATGGCTGCAAACATTCTACTTTTAAACTCGGACAAAACAGAGATGCTTGTTCTAGGTCCCAAGAAACAAAGAGATCTTCTGTTGAATCTGACAATTAATCTTGATGGTTGTACAGTCGTCTCAAATAAAACTGTGAAGGACCTTGGTGTTACTCTGGACCCTGATCTCTCTTTTGACGAACATATCAAGACTGTTTCAAGTACAGCTTTTTTCCATCTACGTAACATTGCAGAAATCAGAAACTTTCTGTCCAAAAATGATGAAGAAAAATTCATCCATGTTTTTTTTACTTCTAGGTTAGACTACTGCAACGCTCTACTTTCCGGCTACCTGGATAAAGCACTAAATAAACTTCAGTTAGTGCTAAATACAGCTGCTATAATCCTGACTAGAACCAACAAATGTGATGATATTATTCCAGTGCTAGCCTCCCTACACTGGCTTCCTGTTAAGTCAAGGGCTGATTTCAAGGTTTTACTGCTAACCTACAAAGCATTACATGGGCTTGCTCCTACCTATCTTGGTCCTGCCATACATACCTACACGTACGCTACAGTCACAAGACGCAGGCCTCCTAATTGCCCCTAGAATTTCTAAGCAAACAGCTGGAGGTAGGGCATTCTCCTATAGAGCTCCATTTTTATGGAATGGTCTGCATACCCATGTGAGAGACACAGACTCGGTCTCAACCTGTAAGACTTTACTGAAGACTCATCTCTTCAGTAGGTCATATGATTGAGTGTAGTCTGGCCCAGGAGTGTGAAGGTGAACGGAAAGGCTCTGGAGCAACGAACCGCCCTTGCTGTCTCTGCCTGGCCGGTTCCCCTCTCTCCACCGGGATTCTCTGCCTCTAACCCTATTACAGGGGCTGAGTCACTGGCTTACTGGTGCTCTTCCATACCGTCCCTAGGAGGGGTGCGTAACTTGAGTGGGTTCACTGACGTGCTCTTCCTGTCTTGGCTGGCGCCCCCCCCTTGGGTTGTGCCGTGGCGGAGATCTTTGTGGGCTATACTCGGCCTTGTCTCAGGATGGTAAGTTGGTGGTTGAATCAAATCAAATTTTATTTGTCACATACACATGGTTAGCAGATGTTAATGCGAGTGTAGCGAAATGCTTGTGCTTCTAGTTCCGACAATGCAGTAATAACCAACAAGTAATCTAACTAACAATTCCTAAACTACTGTCTTATACACAGTGTAAGGGGATAAAGAATATGTACATAAGGATATATGAATGAGTGATGGTACAGAGCAGCATAGGCAAGATACAGTAGATGGTATCGAGTACAGTATATACATATGAGATGAGTATGTAAACAAAGTGGCATAGTTAAAGTGGCTAGTGATACATGTATTACATAAGGATGCAGTCGATGATATAGAGTACAAATGCGTATGCATATGAGATGAATAATGTAGGGTAAGTAACATTATATAAGGTAGCATTGTTTAAAGTGGCTAGTGATATATTTACATAATTTCCCATCAATTCCCATTATTAAAGTGGCTGGAGTTGAGTCAGTGTCAGTGTGTTGGCAGCAGCCACTCAATGTTAGTGGTGGCTGTTTAACAGTCGGATGGCCTTGAGATAGAAGCTGTTCTTCAGTCTCTTGGTCCCAGCTTTGATGCACCTGTACTGACCTCGCCTTCTGGATGATAGCGGGGTGAACAGGCAGTGGCTCGGGTGGTTGATGTCCTTGATGATCTTTATGGCCTTCCTGTAACATCGGGTGGTGTAGGTGTCCTGGAGGGCAGGTAGTTTGCCCCCGGTGATGCGTTGTGCAGACCTCACTACCCTCTGGAGAGCCTTACGGTTGAGGGCGGAGCAGTTGCCGTACCAGGCGGTGATACAGCCCGCCAGGATGCTCTCGATTGTGCATCTGTAGAAGTTTGTGAGTGGTTTTGGTGATAAGCCAAATTTCTTCAGCCTCCTGAGGTTGAAGAGGCGCTGATGCGCCTTCTTCACGATGCTGTCTGTGTGAGTGGACCAATTCAGTTTGTCTGTGATGTGTATGCCGAGGAACTTAAAACTTGCTACCCTCTACACTACTGTTCCATCGATGTGGATAGGGGGGTGTTCCCTCTGCTGTTTCCTGAAGTCCACAATCATCTCCTTAGTTTTGTTGACGTTGAGTGTGAGGTTATTTTCCTGACACCACACTCCGAGGGCCCTCACCTCCTCCCTGTAGGCCATCTCGTCGTTGTTGGTAATCAAGCCTACCACTGTTGTGTCGTCCTCAAACTTGATGATTGAGTTGGAGGCGTGCGTGGCCACGCAGTCGTGGGTGAACAGGGTGTACAGGAGAGGGCTCAGAACGCACCCTTGTGGGGGAGGAGATGTTGTTGCCTACCCTCACCACCTGGGGGCGGCCTGTCAGGAAGTCCAGTACCCAGTTGCACAGGGCAGGGTCGAGACCCAGGGTCTCGCGCTTGATGACAAGCTTGGAGGGTACTATGGTGTTGAATGCCGAGCTGTTGTCGATGAACAGCATTCTCACATAGGTATTCCTCTTGTCCAGATGGGTTAGGGCAGTGTGCAGTGTGGTTGAGATTGCATCGTCTGTGGACCTTTTTTTTACCTTTATTTAACCAGGCAAGTCAGTTAAGAACAAATTCTTATTTTCAATGACGGCCTAGGAACAGTGGGTTAACTGCCTGTTCAGGGGCAGAACGACAGATTTTGTACCTTGTCAGCTCAGGGATTTGAACTTGCAACCTTTCGGTTACGAGTCCAATGCTCTAACCACTAGGCTACACTGCCACCCCTATTTGGGCGGTAAGCAAATTGGAGTGGGTCTAGGGTGTCAGGTAGGGTGGAGGTGATATGGGCCTTGACTAGTCTCTCAAAGCACTTCATGATGACGGAAGTGAGTGCTACGGGGCGGTAGTCGTTTAGCTCAGTTACCTTAGCTTTCTTGGGAACAGGGACAATGGTGGCCCTCTTGAAGCATGTGGGAACAGCAGAATGGGATAAGGATTGATTGAATATGTCCGTAAACACACCAGCCAGCTGGTCTGTGCATGCTCTGAGGACGCGGCTGGGGATGCCGTCTGGGCCTGCAGCCCTGCAAGGGTTAACACGTTTAAATGTTTTCCTCACGTCGGCTGCAGTGAAGGAGAGTCCGCAGGTTTTGGTTGCGGGCCGTGTTAGTGGCACTGTATTGTCCTCAAAGCGGGCAAAAAAGTTATTTAGTCTGCCTGGGAGCAAGACATCCTGGTCCGTGACGGGGCTGGTTTTCTTTTTGTAATCCGTGATTGACTGTAGACCCTGCCACATACCTCTTGTGTCTGAGTCGTTGAATTGTGACTCCACTTTGTCTCTATACTGAGGCTTAGCTTGTTTGATTGCCTTGCGGAGGGAAGAGCTACACTGTTTGTATTCGGTCATGTATCCGGTCACCTTTCCCTGGTTAAAAGCAGTGGTTCGCGCTTTCAGTTTCACGCGAATGCTGCCATCAATCAACGGTTTCTGGTTTGGGAATGTTTTAATCGTTGCTATGGGAATGACATCATCAATGCACTTTCTAATGAACTCGCTCACCTAATCAGTGTATTCGTCAATGTTGTTGTTGGACGCAATGCGGAACATAACACAATCCACGTGATCGAAGCAGTGTTGAAGCGTGGAATCAGATTGGTCGGACCAGTGTTGAACAGACCTGAGCGCGGGAGCTTCTTGTTTTAGTTTCTGTCTGTAGGCTGGAAGCAAGAAAATGGAGTCGTGGTCAGCTTTTCCTAAAGGAGGGTGGGGGAGGGCCTTATATGCGTTCGCGGAAGTTAGAATAGCAATGATCCAAGGTTTTACCAGCCATGGTTGCGCAATCGATATGCTGATACAATTTAGGGAGTCTTGTTTTCAGATTAGCCTTGTTAAAATCCCCAGCTACAATGAATGCAGCCTCAGGATATGTGGTTTCCAGTTTACATAGTAGTCAAATAAGGTTCGTTCAGGGCCATCGATGTGTCTGCTTGTGGGGAATATATACGGCTGTGATTATAATCGAAGAGAATTCCCTTGGTAGATAATGCGGTCGACATTTGATAGTGAGGAATTCTAAGTCAGGTGAACAGAAGGACTTGAGTTCCTGTATGTTGTTGTGACCGCACCACGTCTCATTAACCATAAAGCATATACCCCCGCCCCTCTTCTTACCAGAAATATGTTTGTTTCTGTCGGCGCAATGCGTGAAGAAACCAGCTGGCTGCACCGATTCCGTTAGCGTCTCTCGAGTGAGCCATGTTTCCGTGAAGCAAAGAATGTTACAGTCTCTGATGTCTCTCTGGAATGCTACCCTTGCTCGGATTTCATCAACCTTGTTGTCAAGAGACTGGACATTGGCGAGTAGTATGCTAGGGACTGGTGCGCGATGTGCCCGTCTCCGGAGCCTGACCAGAAGACCGCTACGATTCCCTATTTTACGACGTCTTTGTTTTGGGTCGCAGGCTGGGATCCATTCCATTGTCCTGGGTGGAAGGCAGAGCACAGGATCCGCTTCGGGAAAGTCATATTCCTGGTCGTACTGATGGTGAGTTGACGTTGCTCTTATATTCAGTAGTTCTTCCCGCCTGTATGTAATGAAACCTAAGATGACCTGGGGTACCAATGTAAGAAATAACACATAAAAAAACAAAAAACTGCATAGTTTCCTAGAAACGCGAAGCGAGGCGGCCATCTTTGTCGGTGCCGGAAATTATCGATTCTGTAATAATATTAGGAAGGTAAATTAAATCTCAAAGTTCGACGCCTACCCCATGCCCCGACTTGATGAACTAATAGAATGGCTCGGGACCGCCCGATTGATCAGCACGCTCGACCTGACAAAGGATTATTGACAGGTGCCCTTAGCTCTCAAGGCATGGTAGAAAACTGCTTTCGCCACCACGGATGGTGTGTTCCATTATAAGAAGCTGCCCTTTGAACTGCAAAGGGCCCTGGAGGTTGATGGACATGGTTCTCTGACCCTATCAGAAGTACGCAGTGGCGTACATTGATGATTTTGTGATCCATGAGAGTGAGTGGGAGGCACATCTAAACCAGGTCATCACAGTACCAAAATCCCTAATAAACTTCCTCTTTGCATTCTATTTGTGCCACTGGTGCCTGTTTTGTTATTGAACTTGGTGACATGGAAACCCCACACCCTTGATCTTGCTACAATGTAAAGTGCTGGTCCCATGTTTTATGAGTTGAAATTTAAAAAATCCCCGAAATCTTCCATATGCACAAAGCTTATTTGTCTAAAATGTTGTACACAAATTTGATTACATTCCTGTTAGTGAACATTTGATCCTTTGTCAAGATAATCCAGCCACTTGGCATATCAAGATGATTAAACAGCATGATCATTACACACAGCTGCGTGATCATCAAGGAGGGAGTGGTGTGAATGCTGAAATATAGCCCTTTTGTGGGGAAAAACAAATTCTGATTGGCTGGGGCTGGTTCCCCAGTGGGTGGGTCTGGCTACCTCCCAGGCCCACCCATGGCTACACCACTGCCTAATCATGTGAAATCCATAGATTAGGGCCTAATGAATTTATATAAATTGACAGATTTCCTCATATGAACTGTAACTGAAAAAGATTTGAAATTGTTGCATGTTGCTTTTATATTTTTGTTCAGTATAAATAACGTCCCTAACAGACTTTTAAAGGTGGAGCAAAATCCCTTAATTGTCAGCTGTCTAGCGTGCTGCTCTGAAAAATTGCCTTGGATTAATTCCTGACCTACGTAAAATGACTCAGAAGTCTCACAGTAATGATGTTGTATAAAAGAAGAGAAGTGGGCTGCCATACCTGGCCACCAGGAGGCACCAGTTGTAGAGCACAGCAGTCGAGATGATCAGGAGCCAGTGGTAATAGATATTATCAGCTGGAGATAATATCAACATACCTGGACTCTTACTGCAGGAAGGGGGGAGAGAGGGGTGAGAGGAAGTGAGTGACAGAGAGGGAGTGAGTGACAGAGAGGGGTAGGGAGAGAGAGAGAGAGAAAGAAAGAGTGGGAGAGAGAGCGGAAGAGTGGAATTGCTTTGCTGTGTTTGTCAGCTGACTGGTGGTATGAATTGTCACTATTTGTATTAAATCGGAAATTAGGAAATCATACGTATGTATGTGGTCGTTGTGGTCAGTGGGCTCAGCATCCGGTCGTGATTGGCTGATCCTGCTGGGCGGATCCTGCAGATCAGGGCCTCGGAACCTTTCCAGGAACGAATCAGGTCTCTCTTGCTCCTCAACCAAACTCTTATGAGCCCACTCTCTCAAAGTCACCACCATGCTGACCAACCTGGAAACACACACAGAAACACACACACAAACACAAATGTATATTAGGATATTGTGACATAACATTATATTGTACTATGTTAGAAAATATTGACATATTATTTATACCAAAGCAAAAATTATAAAACACAGTTATTATCAGGAAATCAGTCGAATGAAATAATTTCATTAGGCCCGACTCTATTGATTTCAATGACTGGGCAGGGGCGCAGCCATTGGTAGGCCTTGGAGAGCATAGGCCCACCCACTGGGGAGCCAGGCTCAGCCAATCAGGATGAGTTTTTCCCCCAAAAAGGGCTTTACTACAGATAGAAATACTCCTCAGGATTTTAAAATTCAGTTCATGAAACATTGGACTAACACTTTACATGTTGCGTCTGTAATTTTGTTCCTTCTATAAACGTTATATGTGAATATAACAGACAACATGGCAGTGTTTTGTGTCACCTTGACATGGCTCCTCTCCCTCTGAAGGAGTTCTGGGAGGTGAGTCCTCTCCGGTCAATGACAGCCATCCGTTGTAGTTCTGACGACGTGTCATCACACATAGACTGGCCTCTACACACACACATGAAGGATTAAGAAATGTGTGTGTGTGTGTGTGTGTGTGCGTGTGCGTGTGCGTGTATGTGTGTGTGTGTGTGTGTGTGTGTGTGTGTGTGTGTGTGTGTGTGTGTGTGTGTGTGTGTGTGTGTGTGTGTGTGTGTGTGTGTGTGTGTGTGTGTGTGTGTGAATAATAGTGAAGACATAACAACTAAGAAAAAACACATAAGGAATCATGTAGTAACCAAAATAAGTGTTAAACAAATCAAATATATTTCAGATTTTAGGTTCTTCAAAGTAGCCACCTTTTGCCTTGATGACAGCTTCACACTCAGAGGAAGGCACCCAAAATGTTCAAAGACTCCGTCATAATTCTCTGTAATACGACACAGCAAGCCATCAGACTGCCAAACAGCTTCTACCCCCAAGCCATCAGACTGCTGAACAGCTTCTACCCTAAAGCCATCAGACTGCCAAACAGCTTCCACCCCCAAGCCATCAGACTGCTGAACAGCTTCTACCCTCAAGCAATCAGACTGTCAAACAGCTTCGACCCTCAAGCCATCAGACTGCCAAACAGCTTCCACCCCCAAGCCATCAGATTGCTGAACAGCTTCTACCCCCAAGCCATCAGACTGCAAACAGCTTCCACCACCAAACCATCAGATTGCTGAACAGCTTCTACCCTCAAGCCATCAGGCTGCCAAACAGCTTCCACACCCAAGCCATCAGACTGCCAAACAGCTTCTACCCCCAAGCCATGAGACTGCTGAACAGCTTCCACACCCAAGCCATCAGACTGCTGAACAGCTTCTATCACCAAGCCATCAGACTGCCAAACAGCTTCCACCACCAAGCCATCAGACTGCCAAATAGCTTCTACCCCCAAGCCATCAGACTGCCAAATAGCTTCTACCCCCAAGCCATCAGACTGCTGAACAGCTTCTACCCTAAAGCCATCAGACTGCCAAACAGCTTCTACCCCCAAGCCATCAGACTGCTGAACAGCTTCTACCCTAAAGCCATCAGACTGTCAAACAGCTTCCACCCCCAAGCCATCAGACTGCCAAACAGATTCTACCCCCAAGCCATCAGACTGCCAAACAGCTTCCACCCCAAGCTATCAGACTGTAAAACAGCTTCCAAGCCCAAGACATCGGACTGCAAACAGCTTCTACCCTCAAGCCATCAGACTGCAACAGCTTCCACTCCCAAGCCATCAGACTGCCGAACAGCTTCCAGCCCCAAGCCATCAGACTGCCAAACAGCTTCTACCCCAAGCCATCAGACTGCTGAACAGCTTCCACCCCAAGCCATCAGACTGCTGAACAGCTTCCACCTCCAAGCCATCAGACTGCTGAACAGCTTCACTCCCAAGCCATCAGACTGCCAAACAGGTTCCACCCCAAGCCATGAGACTGCTGAACAGCTTCTACCCCCAAGCCATGAGACTGCTGAACAGCTTCTACCCCAAGCCATTAGACTGCTGAACAGCTTCTACCCCAAGCCATTAGACTGCTGAACAGCTTCTACCCCCAAGCCATCAGACTGCTAAACAGCTTCCACCCCCAAGCCATCAGACTGCCAAACAGCTTCTACCCCCAAGCCATGAGACTGCAGAACAGCTTCTACCCCCAAGCCATCAGACTGCCAAACAGCTTCCACCCCAAGCCATCAGATTGCTGAACAGCTTCTACCCCCAAGCCATCAGACTGCCAAACAGCTTCCACCCCCAAGCCATCAGACTGCTGAACAGCTTCTACCCTAAAGCCATCAGACTGCCAAACAGTTTCCACCCCCAAGCCATCAGACTGCCAAACAGCTTCCACCCACAAGCCATCAGACTGCTGAAAAGCTTCATTCCCAAACCTTCACACTGCTGAACAGTTTCCACACCCAAGCCATCAGACTGCTGAACAGCTTCCACTCCCAAGCCATTAGACTGCTGAACAGCTTCTACCCCCAAGCCATGAGACTGCTGAACAGCTTCTACCCCCAAGCCATGAGACTGCTGAGCATCTTCTACCCCCAAGCCATCGGACTGCAAAACAGGTTCTACCCTCAAGCCATCAGACTACTGAACAGCTTCCACCCTCAAGCCATCAGACTGCTGAAAAGCGTCCACCCTCAAGCCAAAAGACTGCTGAACAGTTTCTACCCCCAAGCCATTAGACTGCTGAACAGCTTCAAGCCCCAAGCCATTAGACTGCTGAGCAGCTTCTACCCCCAAGCCATCAGACTGCTAAACAGCTTCCACCCCAAGCCATCAGACTGCCAAACAGCTTACACACCCAAGCCATCAGAATGCCAAACAGCTTCCACCCCCAAGCCATCAGACTGCCGTACAGCTTCCACCCTCAAGCCATCAGACTGCCAAACAGCTTCCACCCCCAAGCCATCAGACTTTCAAACAGATTCTACCCCCAAGCCATCAGACTGCCAAACAGCTTCCACCCCAAGCTATCAGACTGTAAAACAGCTTCCAAGCCCAAGACATCGGACTGCAAAACAGGTTCTACCCTCAAGCCATCAGACTGCTGAACAGCTTCCACTCCCAAGCCATCAGACTGCCGAACAGGTTCCAGCCCCAAGCCATGAGACTGCTGAACAGCTTCTACCCCCAAGCCATCAGACTGCTGAACAGTTTCCACCCCCAAGCCATCAGACTGCTGAACAGCTTCTACCCCAAGCCATTAGACTGCTGAACAGCTTCAAGCCCCAAGCCATTAGACTGCTGAGCAGCTTCTACCCCCAAGCCATCAGACTGCTAAACAGCTTCCACCCCAAGCCATCAGACTGCCAAACAGCTTACAAACCTTCCACCCCCAAGCCATCAGACTGCAGTACAGCTTCCACCCTCAAGCCATCAGACTGCCAAACAGCTTCCACCCCCAAGCCATCAGACCTTCAAAAAGATTCTACCCCAAGCCATCAGACTGCCAAACAGCTTCCACCCCCAAGCTATCAGACTGCAAAACAGCTTCCAAGCCCAAGCCATCGGACTGCAAAACAGGTTCTACCCTCAAGCCATCAGACTACTGAACAGCTTCCACCCTCAAGCCATCAGACTGCTGAACAGCTTCCACCCACAAGCCATCAGACTGCTGAAAAGCTTCCACCCCCAAGCCATCAGACTGCTGAACAGTTTCTACCCCCAAGCCATCAGACTGCTGAACAGCTTCCACCCCCAAGCCATCAGACTGCTGAACAGCTTCTAGCCCCAAGCCATTAGACTGCTGAACAGCTTCTACCCCAAAGCCATCAGACTGCTGAACAGCTTCCACCCCCAAGCCATCAGACTGCTGAACAGCTTCCACCCCCAAGCCATCAGACTGCCGAACAGCTTCCACCCCCAAGCCATCAGACTGCAAGCCATCAGACTGCCAAACAGCTTCCACCCCCAAGCCATCAGACTGCCGAACAGCTTCTACCCCAAGCCATCAGACTGCCAAACAGCTTCCACCCCAAGCCATCAGACTGCTGAACAGCTTCTACCACCAAGCCATCAGACTGCCAAACAGCTTCCACCCCCAAGCCATCAGACTGCTGAACAGCTTCTACCCTAAAGCCATCAGACTGCCAAACAGCTTCCACCCCCAAGCCATCAGACTGCTGAACAGCTTCTACCCTCAAACAGACTGCCTAGGTTCCAGCCCCAAGCCATCAGACTGCTGAACAGCTTCTACCCCAAGCCATCAGACTGCTGAACAGTTTCCACCCCCAAGCCATCAGACTGCTGAACAGCTTCCACCCCAAGCCATCAGACTGCTGAACAGCTTCCACTCCCAAGCCATCAGACTGCCGAACAGGTTCCAGCCCCAAGCCATGAGACTGCTGAACAGCTTCTACCCCCAAGCCATCAGACTGCTGAACAGCTTCCACCCCCAAGCCATCAGACTGCTGAACAGCTTCTACCCCAAGCCATTAGACTGCTGAACAGCTTCTACCCCCAAGCCATCAGACTGCTAAACAGCTTCCACCCCCAAGCCATCAGACTGCCAAACAGCTTCTACCCCAAGCCATGAGACTGCAGCTTCCACCCCCAAGCCATCAGACTGCCAAACAGCTTCCACCCCAAGCCATCAGACTGCTGAACAGCTTCCGCCCCCAAGCCATCAGACTGCCAAACAGCTTCCACCCCCAAGCCATCAGACTGCAGAACAACTTCTAACAGACTGCCAAATAGCCCACCCCAAGCCATCAGACTGCCAAACAGCTTCCACCCATCAGAGCCAAGACTGCTGAGCTTCCACCCCCAAGCCATCAGACTGCTGAACAGTTTCCACACCTAAAGCCATCAGACTGCTGAACAGCTTCCACTCCCAAGCCATGAGACTGCTGAACAGCTTCTACCCTCAAGCCATCAGACTGCTGAACAGCTTCTACCCCAAGCCATCAGACTGCCATCAGATCAGATGCTGAACAGCTTCTACCCCCAAGCCATCAGACTGCCAAACAGCTTCCACCCCAAGCCATCAGACTGCTGAACAGCTTCTACCCTAAAGCCATCAGACTGCCAAACAGCTTCCACCCCCAAGCCATCAGACTGCTGAACAGCTTCTACCCTCAAGCCATCAGACTGCCAAACAGCTTCCACCCTCAAGCCATCAGACTGCCAACAGGTTCCAGCCCCAAGCCATGAGACTGCTGAACAGCTTCTACCCCCAAGCCATCAGACTGCTGAACAGTTTCCACCCCCAAGCCATCAGACTGCCAAACAGCTTCCACCCCAAGCCATCAGACTGCTGAACAGCTTCCACTCCCAAGCCATCAGACTGCCGAACAGGTTCCACCCCAAGCCATGAGACTGCTGAACAGCTTCTACCCCAAGCCATGAGACTGCTGAACAGCTTCTACCCCCAAGCCATCAGACTGCCAAAACAGCTTCCACCAGCTTCTACCCTCAAGCCATCAGACTGCCAAAACAGCTTCTGAACAGCTTCCCAAGCCATCAGACTGCCAACAGCTTCCACCCCAAGCCATCAGACTGCTGAACAGCTTCCACCCCCAAGCCATCAGACTGCTGAACAGCTTCTACCCCAAGCCATCAGACTGCCAAACAGGTTCCACCCCCAAGCCATGAGACTGCTGAACAGCTTCTACCCCCAAGCCATTAGACTGCTGAACAGCTTCTACCCCCAAGCCATCAGACTGCTGAACAGCTTCTACCCCAAGCCATCAGACTGCTAAACAGCTTCCACCCCAAGCCATCAGACTGCCAAACAGCTTCTACCCCCAAGCCATGAGACTGCAAACAGCCATCAGACTGCCAAACAGCTTCCACCCCAAGCCATCAGACTGCTAAACAGCTTCCACCCCCAAGCCATCAGACTGCCAAACAGCTTCTAACCCCAAGCCATCAGACTGCAGAACAGCTTCTACCCTAAAGCCATCAGACTGCCAAACAGCTTCCACCCCCAAGCCATCAGACTGCCAAACAGCTTCCACCCCAAGCCATCAGACTGCTAAACAGCTTCCACCCCCAAGCCATCAGACTGCTGAACAGCTTCTACCCCCAAGCCATCAGACTGCTGAACAGCTTCACCCCCAAGCCATGAGACTGCTGAACAGCTTCTACCCCCAAGCCATCAGACTTCTGAACCCCAAGCCATCAGACTGCCAAACAGCTTCCACCCCCAAGCCATCAGACTGCCAAACAGCTTCCACACCCAAGCCATCAGACTGCCAAACAGCTTCCACCCCCAAGCCATCAGACTGCCGTACAGCTTCCACCCTCAAGCCATCAGACTGCCAAACAGCTTCCACCCCCAAGCTATCAGACTGCCAAACAGATTCTACCCCAAGCCATCAGACTGCCAAACAGCTTCCATCCCCAAGCTATCAGACTGCAAAACAGCTATGTAAATGTAAGCCATCAGGACTAAACCCTGCCAACTGCAGCTTCCACCCCCAAGCCATCAGACTGCAAAACAGCTTCTACCCTCAAGCCATCAGACTGCTGAACAGCTTCCACCCCAAGCCATCAGACTGCTGAACAGCTTCCACCCCCAAGCCATCAGACTGCTGAAAAGCCATTGCTGAACAGCTTCTACCCAAGCCATCAGACTGCTGAACAGCTTCCACCCCAAGCCATCAGACTGCTGAACAGCTTCTACCCCCAAGCCATGAGACTGCTCAGAAACAGCTTCCACCCCAAGCCATCAGACTGCCAAACAGCTTCCACCCCAAGCCATCAGACTGCTGAACAGCTTCCACCCCAAGCCATCAGACTGCCAAACAGCTTCCACCCCCAAGCCATCAGACTGCTGAACAGCTTCCACCCCAAGCCATCAGACTGCTGAACAGCTTCTACCCCCAAGCCATCAGACTGCCAAACAGCTTCCACCCCAAGCCATCAGACTGCTGAACAGCTTCTACCCCAAGCCATCAGACTGCCGAACAGCTTCCACCCCAAGCCATCAGACTGCTGAACAGCTTCCACCCCAAGCCATCAGACTGCTGAACAGCTTCCACCCCCAAGCCATCAGACTGCTGAACAGCTTCCACCCCAAGCCATCAGACTGCTGAACAGCTTCCACCCCCAAGCCATCAGACTGCAAAATATGTAAATGTAAATGTAAATGCAAAACAGCTTCCAAGCCCAAGCCATCAGACTGCAAAACAGGTTCTACCCTCAAGCCATCAGACTACTGAACAGCTTCCACCCTCAAGCCATCAGACTGCTGAACAGCTTCCATCCCCAAGCCATCAGACTGCAAAATATGTAAATGTAAATG
Organism: Oncorhynchus masou masou; assembly: GCF_036934945.1. NCBI lineage: Eukaryota > Metazoa > Chordata > Actinopteri > Salmoniformes > Salmonidae > Oncorhynchus > Oncorhynchus masou. Next base: position 4,782,219 of record NC_088220.1, read on the forward strand.
TAAACAGCTTCCACAAGCCATCAGACTGCCAAGCCCAAGCCATCAGACTGCCAAACAGCTTCCATCCCCAAGCTATCAGACTGCAAAATATGTAAATGCAAATGTAAATGCAAAACAGCTTCCAAGCCCAAGCCATCGGACTGCAAAACAGGTTCTACCCTCAAGCCATCAGACTACTGAACAGCTTCCACCCTCAAGCCATCAGACTGCTGAACAGCTTCCACCCACAAGCCATCAGACTGCTGAAAAGCTTCCACACCCAAGCCATCAGACTGCTGAACAGCTTCCACTCCCAAGCCATGAGACTGCTGAACAGCTTCTACCCCCAAGCCATGAGACTGCTGAACAGCTTCTACCCCCAAGCCATCAGACTGCCAAACAGCTTCCACCCCAAGCCATCAGATTGCTGAACAGCTTCTACCCCCAAGCCATCAGACTGCCAAACAGCTTCCACCCCCAAGCCATCAGACTGCTGAACAGCTTCTACCCTAAAGCCATCAGACTGCCAAACAGCTTCCACCCCCAAGCCATCAGACTGCTGAACAGCTTCTACCCTCAAGCCATCAGACTGCCAAACAGCTTCTACCCTCAAGCCATCAGACTGCCGAACAGGTTCCAGCCCCAAGCCATGAGACTGCTGAACAGCTTCTACCCCCAAGCCATCAGACTGCTGAACAGTTTCATCAGACTGCTGAACAGCTTCCACCCCCAAGCCATCAGACTGCTGAACACCCCCCAAGCCATCAGACTGCTGAACAGCTTCCACCCCAAGCCATCAGACTGCCAAACAGCTTCTACCCTCAAGCCATCAGACTGCCAAACAGCTTCTACCCCATCAAGCCATCAGACTGCTGAACAGCTTCTACCCCCAAGCCATCAGACTGCCAGCTTCCCCCAAGCCATCAGACTGCCAAACAGCTTCTACCCTAAAGCCATCAGACTGCTGAACAGCTTCTACCCCCAAGCCATCAGACTGCTGAACAGCTTTCCACCCCCAAGCCATCAGACTTCTGAACAGCTTCCACCCCCAAGCCATCAGACTGCTGAACAGCTTCCACTCCCCAAGCTATCAGACTGCAAAAGCTATGTAAATGTAAATGACTAAATGCAAAAACAGCTTCCAAGCCATCAACTGCCATCTACCCTCAAGCCATCAGACTGCCACTGCCATCAGACTGCTGAACAGCTTCTACCCCAAGCCATCAGACTGCTGAACAGCTTCCACCCCAAGCCATCAGACTGCTGAACAGCTTCCATCCCCAAGCTATCAGACTGCAAAATATGTAAATGTAAATGTAAATGCAAAACAGCTTCCAAGCCCAAGCCATCAGACTGCCAAACAGCTTCCATCCCCAAGCTATCAGACTGCAAAATATGTAAATGTAAATGTAAATGCAAAACAGCTTCCAAGCCCAAGCCATCGGACTGCAAAACAGGTTCTACCCTCAAGCCATCAGACTACTGAACAGCTTCCACCCTCAAGCCATCAGACTGCTGAACAGCTTCCACCCACAAGCCATCAGACTGCTGAAAAGCTTCCACACCCAAGCCATCAGACTGCTGAACAGCTTCCACTCCCAAGCCATGAGACTGCTGAACAGCTTCTACCCCCAAGCCATGAGACTGCTGAACAGCTTCTACCCCCAAGCCATCAGACTGCCAAACAGCTTCCACCCCAAGCCATCAGATTGCTGAACAGCTTCTACCCCCAAGCCATCAGACTGCCAAACAGCTTCCACCCCCAAGCCATCAGACTGCTGAACAGCTTCTACCCTAAAGCCATCAGACTGCCAAACAGCTTCCACCCCCAAGCCATCAGACTGCTGAACAGCTTCTACCCTCAAGCCATCAGACTGCCAAACAGCTTCTACCCTCAAGCCATCAGACTGCCGAACAGGTTCCAGCCCCAAGCCATGAGACTGCTGAACAGCTTCTACCCCCAAGCCATCAGACTGCTGAACAGTTTCCACCCCCAAGCCATCAGACTTCTGAACAGCTTCCACCCCCAAGCCATCAGACTGCTGAACAGCTTCCACTCCCCAAGCTATCAGACTGCAAAATATGTAAATGTAAATGTAAATGCAAAACAGCTTCCAAGCCCAAGCCATCGGACTGCAAAACAGGTTCTACCCTCAAGCCATCAGACTACTGAACAGCTTCCACCCTCAAGCCATCAGACTGCTGAACAGCTTCCATCCCCAAGCTATCAGACTGCAAAATATGTAAATGTAAATGTAAATGCAAAACAGCTTCCAAGCCCAAGCCATCGGACTGCCAAACAGCTTCCATCCCCAAGCTATCAGACTGCAAAATATGTAAATGTAAATGTAAATGCAAAACAGCTTCCAAGCCCAAGCCATCGGACTGCAAAACAGGTTCTACCCTCAAGCCATCAGACTACTGAACAGCTTCCACCCTCAAGCCATCAGACTGCTGAACAGCTTCCACCCACAAGCCATCAGACTGCTGAAAAGCTTCCAACCCCAAGCCATCAGACTGCTGAACAGTTTCTACCCCCAAGCCATTAGACTGCTGAACAGCTTCAAGCCCCAAGCCATTAGACTGCTGAGCAGCTTCTACCCCCAAGCCATCAGACTGCTAAACAGCTTCCACCCACAAGCCATCAGACTGCCAAACAGCTTCCACACCCAAGCCATCAGACTGCCAAACAGCTTCCACCCCCAAGCCATCAGACTGCCGTACAGCTTCCACCCTCAAGCCATCAGACTGCCAAACAGCTTCCACCCCCAAGCTATCAGACTGCCAAACAGATTCTACCCCCAAGCCATCAGACTGCCAAACAGCTTCCACCCCAAGCTATCAGACTGTAAAACAGCTTCCAAGCCCAAGCCATCAGACTGCCGAACAGGTTCCACCCCAAGCCATGAGACTGCTGAACAGCTTCTACCCCCAAGCCCTTAGACTGCTGAAAAGCTTCTACCCCCAAGCCATCAGACTGCCAAACAGCTTCCACCCCAAGCCATCAGATTGCTGAACAGCTTCTACCCCCAAGCCATCAGACTGCCAAACAGCTTCCACCCCCAAGCCATCAGACTGCTGAACAGCTTCTACCCTAAAGCCATCAGACTGCCAAACAGCTTCCACCCCCAAGCCATCAGACTGCTGAACAGCTTCTACCCTCAAGCCATCAGACTGCCAAACAGCTTCTACCCTCAAGCCATCAGACTGCCGAACAGGTTCCAGCCCCAAGCCATGAGACTGCTGAACAGCTTCTACCCCCAAGCCATCAGACTGCTGAACAGTTTCCACCCCCAAGCCATCAGACTTCTGAACAGCTTCCACCCCCAAGCCATCAGACTGCTGAACAGCTTCCACTCCCAAGCCATCAGACTGCCGAACAGGTTCCACCCCCAAGCCATGAGACTGTTGAACAGATTCTACCCCAAGCCATCAGACTGCCAAACAGCTTCCACCCCCAAGCTATCAGACTGCAAAACAGCTTCCAAGCCCAAGCCATCAGACTGCCGAACAGGTTCCACCCCCAAGCCATGAGACTGCTGAACAGCTTCTACCCCCAAGCCATGAGACTGCTGAACAGCTTCTACCCCCAAGCCATTAGACTGCTGAACAGCTTCTACCCCCAAGCCATTAGACTGCTGAACAGCTTCTACCCCAAGCCATCAGACTGCTAAACAGCTTCCACCCCCAAGCCATCAGACTGCCAAACAGCTTCTACCCCCAAGCCATGAGACTGCAGAACAGCTTCTACCCCCAAGCCATCAGACTGCCAAACAGCTTCCACCCCAAGCCATCAGACTGCTAAACAGCTTCCACCCCCAAGCCATCAGACTGCCAAACAGCTTCTAACCCCAAGCCATCAGACTGCAGAACAGCTTCTACCCTAAAGCCATCAGACTGCCAAACAGCTTCCACCCCCAAGCCATCAGACTGCCAAACAGCTTCCACCCACAAGCCATCAGACTGCTGAAAAGCTTCCATCCCCAAACCTTCACACTGCTGAACAGTTTCCACACCCAAGCCATCAGACTGCTGAACAGCTTCCACTCCCAAGCCATGAGACTGCTGAACAGCTTCTACCCCCAAGCCATGAGACTACTGAACAGCTTCTACCCCCAAGCCATGAGACTTCTGAGCAGCTTCTACCCCCAAGCCATCAGACTGCTAAACAGCTTCCACCCCCAAGCCATCAGACTGCCAAACAGCTTACACACCCAAGCCATCAGAATGCCAAACAGCTTCCACCCCCAAGCCATCAGACTGCCGTACAGCTTCCACCCTCAAGCCATCAGACTGCCAAACAGCTTCCACCCCCAAGCTATCAGACCTTCAAACAGATTCTACCCCAAGCCATCAGACTGCCAAACAGCTTCCATCCCCAAGCTATCAGACTGCAAAATATGTAAATGTAAATGTAAATGCAAAACAGCTTCCAAGCCCAAGCCATCGGACTGCAAAACAGGTTCTACCCTCAAGCCATCAGACTACTGAACAGCTTCCACCCTCAAGCCATCAGACTGCTGAACAGCTTCCACCCACAAGCCATCAGACTGCTGAAAAGCTTCCACACCCAAGCCATCAGACTGCTGAACAGCTTCCACTCCCAAGCCATGAGACTGCTGAACAGCTTCTACCCCCAAGCCATGAGACTGCTGAACAGCTTCTACCCCCAAGCCATCAGACTGCCAAACAGCTTCCACCCCAAGCCATCAGATTGCTGAACAGCTTCTACCCCCAAGCCATCAGACTGCCAAACAGCTTCCACCCCCAAGCCATCAGACTGCTGAACAGCTTCTACCCTAAAGCCATCAGACTGCCAAACAGCTTCCACCCCCAAGCCATCAGACTGCTGAACAGCTTCTACCCTCAAGCCATCAGACTGCCAAACAGCTTCTACCCTCAAGCCATCAGACTGCCGAACAGGTTCCAGCCCCAAGCCATGAGACTGCTGAACAGCTTCTACCCCCAAGCCATCAGACTGCTGAACAGTTTCCACCCCCAAGCCATCAGACTTCTGAACAGCTTCCACCCCAAGCCATCAGACTGCTGAACAGCTTCCACTCCCCAAGCTATCAGACTGCAAAATATGTAAATGTAAATGTAAATGCAAAACAGCTTCCAAGCCCAAGCCATCGGACTGCAAAACAGGTTCTACCCTCAAGCCATCAGACTACTGAACAGCTTCCACCCTCAAGCCATCAGACTGCTGAACAGCTTCCATCCCCAAGCTATCAGACTGCAAAATATGTAAATGTAAATGTAAATGCAAAACAGCTTCCAAGCCCAAGCCATCAGACTGCCAAACAGCTTCCATCCCCAAGCTATCAGACTGCAAAATATGTAAATGTAAATGTAAATGCAAAACAGCTTCCAAGCCCAAGCCATCGGACTGCAAAACAGGTTCTACCCTCAAGCCATCAGACTACTGAACAGCTTCCACACCCAAGCCATCAGACTGCTGAACAGCTTCCACTCCCAAGCCATGAGACTGCTGAACAGCTTCTACCCCCAAGCCATGAGACTGCTGAACAGCTTCTACCCCCAAGCCATCAGACTGCCAAACAGCTTCCACCCCAAGCCATCAGATTGCTGAACAGCTTCTACCCCCAAGCCATCAGACTGCCAAACAGCTTCCACCCCAAGCCATCAGACTGCTGAACAGCTTCTACCCTCAAGCCATCAGACTGCCAAACAGCTTCCACCCCCAAGCCATCAGACTGCTGAACAGCTTCTACCCTCAAGCCATCAGACTGCCAAACAGCTTCTACCCTCAAGCCATCAGACTGCCGAACAGGTTCCAGCCCCAAGCCATGAGACTGCTGAACAGCTTCTACCCCCAAGCCATCAGACTGCTGAACAGTTTCCACCCCAAGCCATCAGACTTCTGAACAGCTTCCACCCCCAAGCCATCAGACTGCTGAACAGCTTCCACTCCCCAAGCTATCAGACTGCAAAATATGTAAATGTAAATGTAAATGCAAAACAGCTTCCAAGCCCAAGCCATCGGACTGCAAAACAGGTTCTACCCTCAAGCCATCAGACTACTGAACAGCTTCCACCCTCAAGCCATCAGACTGCTGAACAGCTTCCATCCCCAAGCTATCAGACTGCAAAATATGTAAATGTAAATGTAAATGCAAAACAGCTTCCAAGCCCAAGCCATCAGACTGCCAAACAGCTTCCATCCCCAAGCTATCAGACTGCAAAATATGTAAATGTAAATGTAAATGCAAAACAGCTTCCAAGCCCAAGCCATCGGACTGCAAAACAGGTTCTACCCTCAAGCCATCAGACTACTGAACAGCTTCCACCCTCAAGCCATCAGACTGCTGAACAGCTTCCACCCACAAGCCATCAGACTGCTGAAAAGCTTCCACACCCAAGCCATCAGACTGCTGAACAGCTTCCACTCCCAAGCCATGAGACTGCTGAACAGCTTCTACCCCCAAGCCATGAGACTGCTGAACAGCTTCTACCCCCAAGCCATCAGACTGCCAAACAGCTTCCACCCCAAGCCATCAGATTGCTGAACAGCTTCTACCCCCAAGCCATCAGACTGCCAAACAGCTTCCACCCCCAAGCCATCAGACTGCTGAACAGCTTCTACCCTAAAGCCATCAGACTGCCAAACAGCTTCCACCCCCAAGCCATCAGACTGCTGAACAGCTTCTACCCTCAAGCCATCAGACTGCCAAACAGCTTCTACCCTCAAGCCATCAGACTGCCGAACAGGTTCCAGCCCCAAGCCATGAGACTGCTGAACAGCTTCTACCCCCAAGCCATCAGACTGCTGAACAGTTTCCACCCCAAGCCATCAGACTTCTGAACAGCTTCCACCCCCAAGCCATCAGACTGCTGAACAGCTTCCACTCCCCAAGCTATCAGACTGCAAAATATGTAAATGTAAATGTAAATGCAAAACAGCTTCCAAGCCCAAGCCATCGGACTGCAAAACAGGTTCTACCCTCAAGCCATCAGACTACTGAACAGCTTCCACCCTCAAGCCATCAGACTGCTGAACAGCTTCCATCCCCAAGCTATCAGACTGCAAAATATGTAAATGTAAATGTAAATGCAAAACAGCTTCCAAGCCCAAGCCATCGGACTGCCAAACAGCTTCCATCCCCAAGCTATCAGACTGCAAAATATGTAAATGTAAATGTAAATGCAAAACAGCTTCCAAGCCCAAGCCATCGGACTGCAAAACAGGTTCTACCCTCAAGCCATCAGACTACTGAACAGCTTCCACCCTCAAGCCATCAGACTGCTGAACAGCTTCCACCCACAAGCCATCAGACTGCTGAAAAGCTTCCAACCCCAAGCCATCAGACTGCTGAACAGTTTCTACCCCCAAGCCATTAGACTGCTGAACAGCTTCAAGCCCCAAGCCATTAGACTGCTGAGCAGCTTCTACCCCCAAGCCATCAGACTGCTAAACAGCTTCCACCCAAAGCCATCAGACTGCCAAACAGCTTACACACCCAAGCCATCAGAATGCCAAACAGCTTCCACCCCCAAGCCATCAGACTGCCGTACAGCTTCCACCCTCAAGCCATCAGACTGCCAAACAGCTTCCACCCCCAAGCTATCAGACCTTCAAACAGATTCTACCCCAAGCCATCAGACTGCCAAACAGCTTCCACCCCCAAGCTATCAGACTGCAAAACAGCTTCCAAGCCCAAGCCATCAGACTGCCGAACAGGTTCCACCCCCAAGCCATGAGACTGCTGAACAGCTTCTACCCCCAAGCCATGAGACTGCTGAACAGCTTCTACCCCCAAGCCATTAGACTGCTGAACAGCTTCTACCCCCAAGCCATTAGACTGCTGAACAGCTTCTACCCCCAAGCCATCAGACTGCTAAACAGCTTCCACCCCCAAGCCATCAGACTGCCAAACAGCTTCTACCCCCAAGCCATGAGACTGCAGAACAGCTTCTACCCCCAAGCCATCAGACTGCCAAACAGCTTCCACCCCAAGCCATCAGACTGCTAAACAGCTTCCACCCCCAAGCCATCAGACTGCCGTACAGCTTCCACCCTCAAGCCATCAGACTGCCAAACAGCTTCCACCCCCAAGCTATCAGACCTTCAAACAGATTCTACCCCAAGCCATCAGACTGCCAAACAGCTTCCACCCCCAAGCTATCAGACTGCAAAATATGTAAATGTAAATGTAAATGCAAAACAGCTTCCAAGCCCAAGCCATCGGACTGCAAAAAAGGTTCTACCCTCAAGCCATCAGACTACTGAACAGCTTCCACCCTCAAGCCATCAGACTGCTGAACAGCTTCCACCCACAAGCCATCAGACTGCTGAAAAGCTTCCACACCCAAGCCATCAGACTGCTGAACAGCTTCCACTCCCAAGCCATGAGACTGCTGAACAGCTTCTACCCCCAAGCCATGAGACTGCTGAACAGCTTCTACCCCCAAGCCATCAGACTGCCAAACAGCTTCCACCCCAAGCCATCAGATTGCTGAACAGCTTCTACCCCCAAGCCATCAGACTGCCAAACAGCTTCCACCCCAAGCCATCAGACTGCTGAACAGCTTCTACCCTAAAGCCATCAGACTGCCAAACAGCTTCCACCCCCAAGCCATCAGACTGCTGAACAGCTTCTACCCTCAAGCCATCAGACTGCCAAACAGCTTCTACCCTCAAGCCATCAGACTGCCGAACAGGTTCCAGCCCCAAGCCATGAGACTGCTGAACAGCTTCTACCCCCAAGCCATCAGACTGCTGAACAGTTTCCACCCCCAAGCCATCAGACTTCTGAACAGCTTCCACCCCCAAGCCATCAGACTGCTGAACAGCTTCCACTCCCAAGCCATCAGACTGCCGAACAGGTTCCACCCCCAAGCCATGAGACTGCTGAACAGCTTCTACCCCCAAGCCATGAGACTGCTGAACAGCTTCTACCCCCAAGCCATTAGACTGCTGAACAGCTTCTACCCCCAAGCCATTAGACTGCTGAACAGCTTCTACCCCCAAGCCATCAGACTGCTAAACAGCTTCCACCCCCAAGCCATCAGACTGCCAAACAGCTTCTACCCCCAAGCCATCAGACTGCAGAACAGCTTCTACCCTAAAGCCATCAGACTGCCAAACAGCTTCCACCCCCAAGCCATCAGACTGCCAAACAGCTTCCACCCACAAGCCATCAGACTGCTGAAAAGCTTCCATCCCCAAACCTTCACACTGCTGAACAGTTTCCACACCCAAGCCATCAGACTGCTGAACAGCTTCCACTCCCAAGCCATGAGACTGCTGAACAGCTTCTACCCCCAAGCCATGAGACTGCTGAACAGCTTCTACCCCCAAGCCATGAGACTTCTGAGCAGCTTCTACCCCCAAGCCATCAGACTGCTAAACAGCTTCCACCCCCAAGCCATCAGACTGCCAAACAGCTTACACACCCAAGCCATCAGAATGCCAAACAGCTTCCACCCCCAAGCCATCAGACTGCCGTACAGCTTCCACCCTCAAGCCATCAGACTGCCAAACAGCTTCCACCCCCAAGCTATCAGACCTTCAAACAGATTCTACCCCAAGCCATCAGACTGCCAAACAGCTTCCATCCCCAAGCTATCAGACTGCAAAATATGTAAATGTAAATGTAAATGCAAAACAGCTTCCAAGCCCAAGCCATCGGACTGCAAAACAGGTTCTACCCTCAAGCCATCAGACTACTGAACAGCTTCCACCCTCAAGCCATCAGACTGCTGAACAGCTTCCACCCACAAGCCATCAGACTGCTGAAAAGCTTCCAACCCCAAGCCATCAGACTGCTGAACAGTTTCTACCCCCAAGCCATTAGACTGCTGAACAGCTTCAAGCCCCAAGCCATTAGACTGCTGAGCAGCTTCTACCCCCAAGCCATCAGACTGCTAAACAGCTTCCACCCAAAGCCATCAGACTGCCAAACAGCTTACACACCCAAGCCATCAGAATGCCAAACAGCTTCCACCCCCAAGCCATCAGACTGCCGTACAGCTTCCACCCTCAAGCCATCAGACTGCCAAACAGCTTCCACCCCCAAGCTATCAGACCTTCAAACAGATTCTACCCCAAGCCATCAGACTGCCAAACAGCTTCCACCCCCAAGCTATCAGACTGCAAAACAGCTTCCAAGCCCAAGCCATCGGACTGCAAAACAGGTTCTACCCTCAAGCCATCAGACTACTGAACAGCTTCCACCCTCAAGCCATCAGACTGCTGAACAGCTTCCACTCACAAGCCATCAGACTGCTGAACAGCTTCAAGCCCCAAGCCATTAGACTGCTGAGCAGCTTCTACCCCCAAGCCATCAGACTGCTAAACAGCTTCCACCCCAAAGCCATCAGACTGCCAAACAGCTTACACACCCAAGCCATCAGACTGCCAAACAGCTTCCACCCCCAAGCCATCAGACTGCCGTACAGCTTCCACCCTCAAGCCATCAGACTGCCAAACAGCTTCCACCCCCAAGCTATCAGACCTTCAAAAAGATTCTACCCCAAGCCATCAGACTGCCAAACAGCTTCCACCCCCAAGCCATCAGACTGCCAAACAGCTTCCACCCCCAAGCCATCAGGCTGCCGAACAGCTTCCACCCCCAAGCCATCAGACTGCCGAACAGCTGCCACCCTCAAGCCATCAGACTGCCGAACAGCTTCCACCCCCAAGCCATCAGATTGCTGAACAATTAATCAAATGTTCACTGGGAATATGTACATTGAACCCGCCCCCCTACTAGTCATCCTGCAAGGAGCTATGTTAAATACCTAACCTGACAGACTTCTTGCTAGTAGCTATGTTAAAAACCTAACCTGACAGACATCCTGCTTGTAGCTATGTTAAACACCTGACATACATCCTGCTAGTAGCTATGTTAAACACCTGACAGACATACATCCTGCTAGTAGCTATGTTAAACACCTGACATACATCCTGCTAGTAGCTATGTTAAACACCTGACAGACATCCTGCTAGTAGCTATGTTAAACACCTGACAGACATCCTGATAGTAGCTATGGTAAACACCTGACCTGACATACATCCTGCTAGTAGCTATGTTAAACACCTGACAGACATCCTGCTAGTAGCTATGTTAAACACCTGACAGACATCCTGATAGTAGCTATGTTAAACACCTGACCTGACATACATCCTGCTAGTAGCTATGTTAAACACCTGACCTGACATACATCCTGCTAGTAGCTATGGTAAACACCTGACCTGACATACATCCTGCTAGTAGCTATGTTAAACACCTGACAGACATCCTGCTAGTAGCTATGTTAAACACCTGACAGACATCCTGATAGTAGCTATGTTAAACACCTGACAGACATCCTGCTAGTAGCTATGTTAAACACCTGACAGACATCCTGCTAGTAGCTATGTTAAACACCTGACAGACATCCTGCTAGTAGCTATGTTAAACACCTGACAGACATCCTGCTAGTAGCTATGTTAAACACCTGACAGACATCCTGATAGTAGCTATGTTAAACACCTGACAGACATCCTGATAGTAGCTATGTTAAACACCTGACAGACATCCTGCTAGTAGCTATGTTAAACACCTGACAGACATCCTGCTAGTAGCTATGTTAAACACCTGACAGACATCCTGCTAGTAGCTATGTTAAACACCTGACATACATCCTGTTAGTAGCTATGTTAAACACCTGACAGACATCCTGCTAGTAGCTATGTTAAACACCTGACAGACATCCTGCTAGTAGCTATGTTAAACACCTGACAGACATCCTGTTAGTAACTATGTTAAACACCTGACAGACATCCTGCTAGTAGCTATGTTAAACACCTGACAGACATCCTGTTAGTAGCTATGGTAAACACCTGACAGACATCCTGTTAGTAACTATGTTGAACACCTGACAGACATCCTGCTAGTAGCTATGTTAAACACCTGACAGACATCCTGCTAGTAGCTATGTTAAACACCTGACAGACATCCTGCTAGTAGCTATGTTAAACACCTGACAGACATCCTGCTAGTAGCTATGTTAAACACCTGACCTGACATACATCCTGCTAGTAGCTATGTTAAACACCTGACATACATCCTGTTAGTAGCTATGTTAAACACCTGACAGACATCCTGATAGTAGCTATGTTAAACACCTGACAGACATCCTGCTAGTAGCTATGTTAAACACCTGACAGACATCCTGCTAGTAGCTATGTTAAACACCTGACAGACATCCTGCTAGTAGCTATGGTAAACACCTGACAGACATCCTGATAGTAGCTATGTTAAACACCTGACATACATCCTGCTAGTAGCTATGGTAAACACCTGACCTGACATACATCCTGCTAGTAGCTATGTTAAACACCTGACATACATCCTGTTAGTAGCTATGTTAAACACCTGACAGACATCCTGATAGTAGCTATGTTAAACACCTGACAGACATCCTGCTAGTAGCTATGGTAAACACCTGACAGACATCCTGCTAGTAGCTATGGTAAACACCTGACCTGACATACATCCTGATAGTAGCTATGTTAAACACCTGACAGACATCCTGCTAGTAGCTATGTTAAACACCTGACAGACATCCTGTTAGTAGCTATGTTAAACACCTGACAGACATCCTGCTAGTAGCTATGTTAAACACCTGACAGACATCCTGTTAGTAGCTATGGTAAACACCTGACAGACATCCTGCTAGTAACTATGTTAAACACCTGACAGACATCCTGTTAGTAGCTATGGTAAACACCTGACAGACATCCTGCTAGTAGCTATGTTAAACACCTGACACACATCCTGCTAGTAGCTATGTTAAACACCTGACAGACATCCTGCTAGTAGCTATGTTAAACACCTGACACACATCCTGCTAGTAGCTATGTTAAACACCTGACAGACATCCTGCTAGTAACTATGTTGAACACCTGACAGACATCCTGCTAGTAGCTATGTTGAACACCTGACAGACATCCTGCTAGTAACTATGTTGAACACCTGACAGACATCCTGCTAGTAACTATGTTGAACACCTGACAGACATCCTGCTAGTAGCTATGTTAAACACCTGACAGACATCCTGCTAGTAACTATGTTGAACACCTGACAGACATCCTGCTAGTAGCTATGGTAAACACCTGACCTGACAGACATCCTGCTAGTAGCTATGGTAAACACCCATTTACCCTGCCTCTCAGAGGCTGCTGCTGTATATAGATATGGAACACAGGTCATTTTAATAGTGGAACACTGGTCACTGGCAAGCCAGCGGTGGAAAATTGGATGGTGTGCTGCTGGAAAATAAATGTGTGTGTGTGTGTGTGTTCATACCGACTCAGATGACTCAGGTTGCTGTCTGCTCTCTCGCATTCCTCGTCCAGCCATGTCTTCACTGACAGCCTCTGAGACGCCAGCTCAGTACCCTCACCCAACACCTGCCCCGTCATCTAGACACACAGTGTGAAGGTCAGCCAGGACATGGATTGTCCAGAAACATAACCAAACGTAACCAACAAGCTGCCATCACCATGGAGACAACCTTGGCCACCATAGCAACCACCTGGTCACAGAAACAAAGAATGGGATGAGTAACGAAGGAGAGAGAGGGAGGAGAAAGATGGGGGGGAGAAGGAGAGAAGAGGAAAGAAAATGAGAGGGAGAGAGGAAAGAGAGAGCGTGAGGGACAGAAAGGGAGATGAAGAGAGAGGGAGAGAGGAGAGAAGGAGAGAGGAGAGAAGGAGAGAGAGAGACAGAGGAAAAGAGGAAAGGACTAGTGGGATGAAGAGAGGAGAAGTGTGAAGTGAGGAACCCTAGACAAATACCTTCACATTTGGTCTTTTTCAGGCTTCACCTTCCTGTTGTCCTCCGTCCCTGTAGAATGCTAGACCCTAGATTGTCCCATCCCAGCCAGTCAACCAGCCACACAACCTCAAAACTAACTCACCGTGTACTAACATTGAGTAGTAAACCAGACTAAATCATCTGTCTCTCTCATAGCTGTGTGAATGTGTGTGTGTGTTGAAAAAGTCTGTCAATTTAGATGTGTGTATATGCTATAGAGGTCTGCCTATATGTCAGTCTGCCCCTGAATGCAACAGGTTATTTCTGTGAAATCCAAACACAGACAGATGGAGGGATGAGGGGAGAGATGAGAGGGAGGAGGGGAGAGATGGAAGGATGGAGAGACGGAGAGATGGAGAGAGTGGGAAGAGCTGAGAGGAAATGAGAGGGTAATCATATGCCACTCCAAACAGAAACACACCACACGCCTCCCTTCATCTCAGTTCAACTAAGACAAATGCTTTCTCTCTCTCTCCATCCCTCCCTCTCCCTCCATCCATCCCTCCCTCTCCCTCCATCCATCCGTCTCTCTCCATCGCTCCATCTCCTTTGAGTGGTGGTCTTCCAACGTTCTGTCTGTGTGTTCAACCCCCTCCCATCTCCTGTCCTATTGTACCATGAGCTCATCATTATTCAGGAAGCTTGTTTGAAGTGTGTGAAGTGCGGGGAACGTTTGGTAATGTGTATGTGTGTGTGGACAAAGTGCAGAAATTCCATTCAGAGTGTTCTGTTTCATGTTCAGATCTGCTACTTAATACATGGTTCTAATTGAGATACAGGTAGCTGATAAATACATGGTTATATTAGAGATACAGGTAGGTGATAAATACATGGTTATATTAGAGATACAGGTAGCTGATAAATACATGGTAATATTAGAGATACAGGTAGATGATTAATACATGGTTATATTAGAGATACAGGTAGCTGATAAATACATGGTTATATTAGAGATACAGGAAGCTGATAAATACATGGTTATATTAGAGATACAGGTCGCTGATTAAAAGATGGTTATATTAGAGATACAGGTAGCTGATTAATACATGGTTATATTAGAGATACAGGTAGCTGATAAATACATGGTTATATTAGAGATACAGGTCGCTGATTAAAAGATGGTTATATTAGAGATACAGGTAGCTGATAAATACATGGTTATATTAGAGATACAGGTAGCTGATTAAAAGATGGTTATATTAGAGATACAGGTAGCTGATTAATACATGGTTATATTAGAGATACAGGTAGCTGATTAAAAGATGGTTATATTAGAGATACAGGTAGCTGATAAATACATTGTTCAAAAACAAAGACTATTCTATGTGACCCCAAACCTTTAAATGGTTGTGTTTATGAACATTGTAGTCATTATATATGTAATATATATGATATAGTAGTAGGTATATATGAATATAGTAGTAGTTATTGTCATGACGTTGGGTGTTGGTTTATGACAGTCATAAATACCTCTACCCCCCTTTTTCCTCTCTCTAACCTACTGAGGTTACATTTAAAAAAAAATTGGTTAACATAGAGATTCTGGTAACATCAGTATGTGGGGGAAATGTACTATATTCTGGTAATCCGATCAATTGAACATATGCGGTGGTACTTATTGAATATCATGTCAGTTCGGTTGTCATCTGAGACATTCTCATCAATGATAAAATGACAAACACTACAGTGGAAAGTCTACAAATCAGAGTTATCAGATTCACATGGAATTGTTGTTCAATTTAAGTGTTTGAATATGACATTTTTTGTGATGGGGTGAAATGTGATTTTAGCTTCTAAAATGTGAGATTTTGATTTTCATAAGATAGGGCTCTGCTCAATCAGTGGCCCTCCCCTGTGAAGAAAGAAGGGCTATAAAACATTTCAAACACACCCTCCTCTTCCTTCCTATATAAGCTCTTGACGACAACATAACTTTCTGTTCCGCGGATGTGAGGATGACGATCCCATGTCAGAATGGTTCAGATAAAACTACAGAACGAAGCCAACATCAGCATGAGCTTTGGTTGCGAATGGAATGAACTTTGAACTCTTATTAACGACAGAAGTGAAGTTGGCGACCGCAGCTGCAAACGCAGGTTAGGAAGGAACAGACAGAGTATCCCATCTACCACACAACGACGTTACTACAACTTATCCAAGTGACCACCAGAGACATTCTTCAAAGGAAAAAGGACTCGGTTTGGCAACATGGCCTTCCATCTACCACCAACCTACTGAAGCGCAGCTCAGAGTAAATATGTATTGCATTTTCCTTTTCCAAATGGGCGGTAATTTAGAATACATAAGATACTGTATTTACGATAGCACAGCTTCTTCCCTTTGTTCCCCAGTCTCCCGCTCTTTCACTAAAACCCCACCCCTTTTCCTTTGTGTTACAAGCTGTCATATCTGTTCCGCCTGCTAGGGACGTTTTCCTATGACGTAAAGAATTATCCAAGTATAATTTATTCTTTGTATATGTAATTCTGTGTGATTAGTTAGGTATTTAGTAAATAAATAATTAAACCCAATTTTGTATTGCTGATTATCGCTATCGCTATCTCCTTGCTTGCTAATTCGGCATGCTAACTGCTAGCTTGTTTAGCCCAGGTCCGCTAACTACTACCTTGTTTACCCCGGCCTGCTAATCTGTTAGCTTGTTAGCACAGGCCTGCTAATCTGTTAGCTTGTTAGCACAGGCCTGCTAACCGTCTGCATCGCCGCGTCCCAAACACGCAGTGGCCCATAACCCTAACCCTTTCTATCTCTTCCTGATTTATTTTTAAAATTTGTTTATACCTTCCGGAAACCTGCCTCACCCAATGTGATACGGAATCGCTATTATTTTTAATTTTTAGAACACACTCAAGAACCTCCAGAAGCTAACCAGCTAACTAGCTACAAGCTATGTAGTCATTGTTAGTTTTTTAAAATGGATAACACTCGCCAGTCCAGCCCCCCTGCCCCCTGGACTCTGATCACTTGGCTACATAGCTGATGCACGCTGGACTGTCCATTAATCACGGTACTCCATTCTGCTTGTTTGTTTTATCTGTCGGCCCCGTTGCCTAGTCAATGCCATTTTACCTGCTGTTGTTATGCTAGCTGATTAGCTGTTGTCTCACCCACTGTTTTAGCTAGCTTTCCCAGTTCAACACTTGTGATTACTGTATGCCTCGCTGTATGTCTCTCTCAATTGTCAATATGCCTTCTATACTGTTTCTCAGGTTAGTTATCTTTGTTTTAGTTCACAATGGAGCTCCTTGTCCCACTCCTCATACCGCTGATACCTCCTTTGTCCCACCTCCCACATATGCGGTGACCTCACCCATTACAACCAGCATGTCCAGAGATAAAACCTCTCTCATTATCACCCAGTGCCTGGGCTTACCTCCGCCGTACCCGCACCCCACCATACCCCTGTCTGCGCATTATGCACTGAATATATTCTACCATGCCCAGATACCTGCTCCTCTTATACTCTGTCCCCAACGCTCTAGGCGACCAGTTTTGATAGCCTTTAGCCGCACCCTCATACTACTCCTTCTCTGTTCCGCGGGTGATGTGTAAACCCAGGCCCTGCATGTCCCCAGGCACCCTCATTTGTTGACTTCTGTGATCGAAAAAGCCTTGGTTTCATGCATGTCAACATCAGAAGCCTTCTCCCTAAGTTTGTTTTAATCACTGCTTTAGCACACTCTGCTAACCCTGATGTCCTTGCCGTGTCTGAATCCTGGCTCAGGAAGGCCACCAAAAATTCAGAGATTTCCATACCCAACTATAACATCTTCCGTCAAGATAGAACTGCCAAAGGGGGAGGAGTTGCAGTCTACTGCAGAGATAGCCTGCAAAGTAATGTCATACTTTCCAGGTCCATACCCAAACAGTTCGAACTACTAATTCTGAAAATTACTCTCTCCAGAAATAAGTCGCTCACTGTTGCCGCCTGCTACCGACCCCCCTCAGCTCCCAGCTGTGCCCTGGACACCATTTGTGAATTGATTGCCCCCCATCTAGCTTCAGAGTTTGTTCTGTTAGGTGACCTAAACTGGGATATGCTTAACCTCTTACATCTATGGGGGCGCTATTTCATTTTTGGATGAAAAACGTTCCCGTTTTAAACAAGATATTTTGTCCCAAAAAGATGCTCGACTATGCATATAATTGATACCATTCGAAAGAAAACACTCTGACGTGTCCAGAAATACCAAGATATACTCTGTGCGTGCCCTAGAACGTGAGCTTCAGGCAAAACCAAGATGAGATGGCATCCAGGAAATGACAAGGATTTTTGAGGCTCTGTTTTCCATTGTCTCCTTATATGGCTGTGAATGCGAGAGGAATGAGCCTGCCCTTTCTGTCGTTTCCCCAAGGTGTCTGCAGCATTGTGACGTATTTGTAGGCAGATCATTGGAAGATTGACCATAAGAGACCACATTTACCAGGTGTCCGCCCGGTGTCCTGCGCCGAAATTGGTGCGCAAAAGTCACCTGCCAGTATTTTTCCATGCGATACAGAGAGGAAAGCAAGCTTCCACGAACTGCATATCAATGAAGAGATATGTGAAAAAACACCTTGAGGATTGATTCCAAACAACGTTTGCCATGTTTCGGTCGATATTATGTAGTTAATCCGGAAAAAGTTTTACGTTGTAGGTGACTGAATTTTCGGTTCGTTTCGGTAGCCAGACCAAATGTAGAAAACGGAACGATTTCTCCTACACACAGACGCTTTCAGGAAAAACTGCGCATTTGGTATGTAACTGAGAGTCTCCTCATTGAAAACATCAGAAGCTCTTCAAAGGTAAATGATTTTATTTATTTGGTTATCTGGTTTTTGTGAAAATGTTGCGTGCTAAATGCTACTCAAAATGCTATGCTAGCTTTGCATACTCTTACACAAATTAGTCAATTTCTATGGTTCAAAAGCATATTTTGAAAATCTGAGATGACAGTGTTGTTAAGAAAAGGCTAAGCTTGAGAGCAGACGCATTATTTTCATTTTATTTGCAATTTTCAGAAATCATTAACGTTGCGTTATGCTAATGAGCCTGAGGCTTTAGTCACAAACCCGGATCCGGGATGGGGAGTTTCAAGAAGTTAACACCCCGGCAGTCCTACAATCTAAGCTAGATGCCCTCAATCTCACACAAATCATCAAGGAACCCACCAGGTACAACCCTAACTCTGTAAGCAAGGGCACCCTCATAGACGTCATCCTGACCAACTGGCCCTCCAAATACACCTCCGCTGTCTTCAATCAGGATCTCAGCGACCACTGCCTCATTGCCTGTATCCGCTACGGTGCCGCAGTCAAACGACCACCCCTCATCACTGTCAAACGCTCCCTAAAACACTTCTGTGAGCAGGCCTTTCTAATCGACCTGGCCCGGGTACCCTGGAAGGACATTGACCTCATCCCGTCAGTTGAGGATGCCTGGTCATTCTTTAAGAGTAACTTCCTCACCATTTTAGATAAGCATGCTCCGTTCAAAAAATGCAGAACTAAGAACAGATACAGCCCTTGGTTCACTCCAGACCTGACTGCCCTCGACCAGCACAAAAACATCCTGTGGCGGACTGCAATAGCATCGAACAGTCCCTCGATATGCAACTGTTCAGGGAAGTCAGGAACCAATACACGCAGTCAGTCAGGAAAGCTAAGGCCAGCTTCTTCAGGCCGAAGTTAGCATCCTGTAGCTCCAACTCCAAAAAGTTCTGGGACACTGTGAAGTCCATGGAGAACAAGAGCACCTCCTCCCAGCTGCCCACTGCACTGAGGCTAGGGAACACAGTCACCACCGACAAATCCATGATTATTGAAAACTTCAACAAGCATTTCTCAACGGCTGGCCATGCCTTCCGCCTGGCTACTCCAACCTCGGCCAACAGCTCCGGCATCCCCGCAGCTCCTCGCCCAAGCCTCTCCAGGTTCTCCTTTACCCAAATCCAGATAGCAGATGTTCTGAAAGAGCTGCAAAACCTGGACCCGTATAAATCAGCTGGGCTTGACAATCTGGACCCTCTATTTCTGAAACTATCCGCCGCCATTGTCGCAAACCCTATTACCAACCTGTTCAACCTCTCTTTCATATCGTCTGAGATCCCCAAGGATTGGAAAGCTGCCGCAGTCATCCCCCTCTTCAAAGGGGGAGACACCCTGGACCCAAACTGTTACAGACCTATATCCATTCTGCCTTGCCTATCTAAGGTCTTCGAAAGCCAAGTCAACAAACAGGTCACTGACCATCTCGAATCCCACCTTACCTTCTCCGCTATGCAATCTGGTTTCCGAGCCGGTCACGGGTGCACCTCAGCCACACTCAAGGTACTAAATGACATCATAACCGCCATCGATAAAAGACAGTACTGTGCAGCCGTCTTCATCGACCTTGCCAAGGCTTTCGACTCTGTCAATCACCATATTCTTATCAGCAGACTCAGTAGCCTCGGTTTTTCGGATGACTGCCTTGCCTGGTTCACCAATTACTTTGCAGACAGAGTTCAGTGTGTCAAATCGGAAGGCATGCTGTCCGGTCCTCTGGCAGTCTCTATGGGGGTGCCACAGGGTTCAATTCTCGGGCCGACTCTTTTCTCTGTATATATCAATGATGTTGCTCTTGTTGCGGGCGATTCCCTGATCCACCTCTACGCAGACGACACCATTCTATATACTTTCGGCCCGTCATTGGACACTGTGCTATCTAAACTCCAAATGAGCTTCAATTCTTAAACGCTAGTAAAACCAAATGCATGCTTTTCAACCGATCGCTGCCTGCACCCGCATGCCCAACTAGCATCACCACACTGGATGGTTCCGACCTTGAATATGTGGACACCTATAAGTACCTAGGTGTCTGGCTAGACTGCAAACTCTCCTTCCAGACCCATATCAAACATCTCCAATCGAAAATCAAATCAAGAGTCGGCTTTCTATTCCGTAACAAAGCCTCCTTCACTCACGCTGCCAAGCTTACCCTAGTAAAACTGACTATCCTACCGATCCTCGACTTCGGCGATGTCATCTACAAAATTGCTTCCAACACTCTTCTCAGCAAACTGGATGCAGTTTATCACAGTGCCATCCGTTTTGTCACTAAAGCACCTTATACTCCCCACCACTGCGACTTGTATGCTCTAGTCGGCTGGCCCTCGCTACATATTCGTCGCAAGACCCACTGGCTCCAGGTCATCTACAAGGCCATGCTAGGTAAAGCTCCGCCTTATCTCAGTTCACTGGTCACGATGGCAACACCCATCCGTAGCACGCGCGCCAGCAGGTGTATCTCACTGATCATCCCTAAAGCCAACACCTCATTCGGCCGCCTTTCGTTCCAGTACTCTGCTGCCTGTGACTGGAACGAATTGCAAAAATCGCTGAAGTTGGAGACCTTTATCTCCCTCACCAACTTCAAACATCAGCTATCTGAGCAGCTAACCGATCGCTGCAGCTGTACATAATCTATTGGTAAATATCCCACCCATTTTCACCTACCTCATCCCCACAGTTTTTATTTATTTACTTTTCTGCTCTTTTGCACACCAATATCTCTACCTGTACATGATCATCTGATCATTTATCACTCCAGTGTTAATCTGCAATATTGTAATTATTCGCCTACCTCCTCATGCCTTTTGCACACATTGTATATAGACTCCCCCTTTTTTTCTACTGTGTTATTGACTTGTTAATTGTTTATTCCATGTGTAACTCTGTGTTGTCTGTTCACACTGCTATGCTTTATCTTGGCCAGGTCGCAGTTGTAAATGAGAACTTGTTCTCAACTAGCCTACCTGGTTAAATAAAGGTGAAATAAAATAAAAAAATAAATAAAAAGTACTAGAGGTTAAAGGAGGCTAAACGCTGCCGGGCCAGATGACATTCAGTCCTAGGGGTTAAAGGTGGCTAAACGCTGCCGGGCCAGATGACATCCAGTCCAGGGGTTAAAGGTGGCCAAACGCTGCTGGGCCAGATGACATCCAGTCCAGGGGTTAAAGGTGGCTAAACATTGCCAGATGACATCCAGTCCTAGGGGTTAAAGGTGGCTAAACGCTGCCAGATGACAGCCAGTCCTAGGGGTTAAAGGTGGCTAAATGCTGCCAGATGACAGCCAGTCCTAGGGGTTAAAGGTGACTAAACGATGCCAGGCCAGACGACAGCAAGCCCTAGGGTTTAAAGGTGACTAAACGCTGCCAGGCCAGACGACAGCAAGCCCTAGGGGTTAAAGGTGGCTAAACGCTGCCGGGCCAGATGACAGCAAGCCCTAGGGGTTAAAGGTGACTAAACGCTGCCGTGCCAGACGACAGCAAGCCCTAGGGGTTAAAGGTGGCCAAACGCTGCCGGGCCAGATGACAGCAAGCCCTAGGGGTTAAAGGTTGACAAACGCTGCCGGGCCAGACGACAGCCAGTCCTAGGGGTTAAAGGTGGCCAAATTCTGCCGGGCCAGAAGACAGCCAGTCCTAGGGGTTAAAGGTGGCTACACGCTGCCAGGCCAGATGACAGCCAGTCCTAGGTGTTAAAGGTGGCTAAACGCTGCAGGGCCAGATGACAGACAGTCCTAGGGGTTAAAGGTGGCTAAACGCTGCCAGGCAAGATGACAGCAAGCCCTAGGGGTTAAAGGTGGCTAAACGCTGCCGGGCCAGACGACAGCAAGCCCTAGGGGTTAAAGGTGGCGAACGCTGCCGGGCAAGACAACAGCAAGCCCTAGGGGTTAAAGGTGACTGAACGCTGCCAGGCCAGACGACAGCAAGCCCTAGGGGTTAAAGGTGACTAAACGCTGCCATTCCAGACGACAGCAAGCCCTAGGGGTTAAAGGTGGCTAAACGCTGCCGGGCCAGATGACAGCAAGCCCTAGGGGTTAAAGGTGACTAAACGCTGCCGTGCCAGACGACAGCAAGCCCTAGGGGTTAAAGGTGGCCAAACGCTGCCGGGCAAGATGACAGCAAGCCCTAGGGGTTAAAGGTTGACAAACGCTGCCGGGCCAGACGACAGCCAGTCCTAGGGGTTAAAGGTGGCCAAATTCTGCCGGGCCAGAAGACAGCCAGTCCTAGGGGTTAAAGGTGGCTAAACAATGCCTGGCCAGACGACAGCAAGCCCTCGGGGTTAAAGGTGGCCGAACGCTGCCGGGCCAGACGACAGCAAGCCCTAGGGGTTAAAGGTGACTAAACGCTGCCAGGCCAGACGACAGCAAGCCCTAGGGGTTAAAGGTTGACAAACGCTGCGGGGCCAGACGACAGACAGTCCTAGGGGTTAAAGTTGGCTACACGCTGCCAGGCCAGATGACAGCCAGTCCTAGGTGTTAAAGGTGGCTAAACGCTGCAGGGCCAGATGACAGACAGTCCTAGGGGTTAAAGGTGGCTAAACGCTGCCAGGCAAGATGACAGCAAGCCCTAGGGGTTAAAGGTGGCCGAACGCTGCCGGGCCAGACGACAGCAAGCCCTAGGGGTTAAAGGTGGCCGAACGCTGCCGGGCAAGACGACAGCAAGCCCTAGGGGTTAAAGGTGACTGAACGCTGCCAGGCCAGACGACAGCAAGCCCTAGGGGTTAAAGGTGACTAAACGCTGCCATTCCAGACGACAGCAAGCCCTAGGGGTTAAAGGTGACTAAACGCTGCCAGGTCAGACGACAGCAAGCCCTAGGGGTTAAAGGTGGCCAAACGCTGCCGTGCCAGACGACAGCCAGTCCTGGGGGTTAAAGGTGGCTAAACGCTGCAGGGCCAGATGACAGTCAGTCCTAGGGGTTAAAGGTGGCTAAACGCTGCCAGATGACAGCCAGTCCTAGGGGTTAAAGGTGGCCAAATGCTGTTGGGCCAGACAACAGCCAGACCTAGGGGTTAAAGGTGGATAAACGCTGCCAGATGACAGCCAGTCCTAGGGGTTAAAGGTGGCTAAACGCTGCATGGCTAGATGACAGACAGTCCTAGGGGTTAAAGGTGGCTTAACGCTGCCAGGCAAGACGACAGCAAGCCCTAGGGGTTAAAGGTGACTAAACGCTGCCGGGCCAGGCGACAGCAAGCCCTAGGGGTTAAAGGTGACTAAACGCTGCCGGGCCAGGCGACAGCAAGCCCTAGGGGTTAAAGGTGACTAAACGCTGCCAGAGGACAGCCAGTCCTAGGGGTTAGAGATGGCCAAATGCTGCCGGGCCAGACGACAGCCAGACCTAGGGGTTAAAGGTGGATAAACGCTGCAGGGCCAGATGACAGCCAGTCTATAGCACAGATGTTAATGGTATATTCCACAGTAACAGAATGACACAAACAATCAGATTTTTCACTTTAAATCAATGATTTCAAAATTGAACAAACCATACAACTGTTTGCACAAGGACTACTTTGAACACTTTCCACTGAACAGTTCACAAAAACATATTTACTTGAAGAACAGTGGAGATGCAAAGTTAGGTAACAGAATGACGGGTTGTGCTGTTTGGGCTGTCATTCTGGTACATTGCTAATTTGTGAGGACTGTTGTGAGGAGACAGAAGACTGCAAACATCCACAGGAGGCGGAATAGTCATTAAGGCACTTTAATGGCAACAAGCATCATCACCACCTGAGACAGACAGAGACATACAGCAGCTCAGTCAGATATCACATAACCCTCCATACACCAACACTCAGTTACAGACCCTCTCCGTTCTCTAACCCCAACACCGAGTTACAGACCCTCTCCGTTCTCTAACCCCAACACTCAGTTAGACCCTCTCCGTTCTCTAACCCCAACACTCAGTTACAGACCCTCTCCGTTCTCTAACCCCAACACTCAGTTACAGACCCTCTCCGTTCTCTAACCCCAACACCGAGTTACAGACCCTCTCCGTTCTCTAACCCCAACACTCAGACCCTCTCCGTTCTCTAACCCCAACACTCAGTTACAGACCCTCTCCGTTCTCTAACCCCAACACTCAGTTACAGAACCTCTCTGTTCTCTAACCCCAACACTCAGTTACAGACCCTTTCCATTCTCTCAAACACTGCAGATCAATATCCCCTCCCCCATTTCCTCTATGCAGATATAGCAACTTTATCCCCTCCACTATGTAGATAGAACATCCTTATCTCCCCTCCACTATGTAGATAGAACATCCTTATCTCCCCTCCACTATGTAGATAGAACATCCTTATCCCCCCTCCTCTATGTAGATAGAACGTCCTTATACCCCCTCCCCTCCTTCATGTAGATAGAACATCCTTATCCCCCCTCCTCTATGTAGATAGAACATTCTAATCCCCCCTCCCCTCCTCCATGTAGATAGAACATCCTTAACACCCCTCCACTATGTAGATAGAACATCCTTATCCCCCCTCCTCTATGTAGATAGAACATCCTTATCCCCCCTCCTCTATGTAGATAGAACATTCTTATCCCCCCTCCCCTCCTCCATGTAGATAGAACATCCTTAACACCCCTCCTCTATGTAGATAGAACATTCTTATCTCCCCTCCTCTATGAAGATAGAACGTCCTTATCCACCCTACCCACCTCCATGTAGATAAAACATTCTTATCCCCCCTCCTCTATGTAGATATAACATCCATATTCCCCCTCCCCTCCTCCACTATGTAGATAGGGGGGGATAAGGATGTTCTATGTAGATATTACATCATTACCCCCCCCCCCTATGTAGATATTACATCAGTATCCCCCCCTCCCCTCTATGTAGATATTACATCATTAATCCCCCTCCCCTCTATGTAGATATTACAACACTATCCCCGCTCCCCTCTATGTAGATATTACACCATTATTCCCCCTCCCCTCTATGTAGATATTACATCATTATCCCCCCTCCCCTCTATGTAGATAGAGGGGAGGGGCATAAGGATGTTCTATGTAGATAGAACATTCTTATGCCCCATCCTCCATGTAGATAGAACATCCTTAACCCCCTCCTCCATGTAGATAGAACATCCTTAACCCCCCTCCTCCATGTAGATAGAACATCCTTATGCCCCTCCCCTCTATGTAGATAGAACATTCTTATGCCCCTACTCTATGTAGATAGAACATCCTTATGCCCCTCCCCTCCTCTATGTAGATAGAATATCCTTATGCCCCTCCCCTCCTCTATGTAGATAGAACATCCTTAACC
Organism: Oncorhynchus masou masou; assembly: GCF_036934945.1. Classification (NCBI taxonomy): domain Eukaryota; kingdom Metazoa; phylum Chordata; class Actinopteri; order Salmoniformes; family Salmonidae; genus Oncorhynchus; species Oncorhynchus masou. Next base: position 4,808,114 of record NC_088220.1, read on the forward strand.
CCCCTCCTCCATGTAGATAGAACATCCTTAAACCCCCTCCTCCATGTAGATAGAACATCCTTAACCCCCCTCCTCCATGTAGATAGAACATCCTTATGCCCCTCCCCTCCTCAATGTAGATAGAACATCCTTAACCCCCCTCCTCCATGTAGATAGAACATCCTTAACCCCCTCCTCCATGTAGATAGAACATCCTTATGCCCCTACTCTATGTAGATAGAACATCCTTAACCCCCCTCCTCCATGTAGATAGAACATCCTTAACCCCCCTCCTCCATGTAGATAGAACATCCTTATGCCCCTACTCTATGTAGATAGAACATCCTTAACCCCCCCTCCTCCATGTAGATAGAACATCCTTAACCCCCCTCCTCCATGTAGATAGAACATCCTTAACCGCCCTCCTCCATGTAGATAGAACATCCTTATGCCCCTACTCTATGTAGATAGAACATCCTTAACCCCCCCTCCTCCATGTAGATAGAACATCCTTAACCCCCCTCCTCCATGTAGATAGAACATTCTTATGCCCCTACCCTATGTAGATAGAACATCCTTAACCCCCCCTCCTCCATGTAGATAGAACATCCTTAACCCCCCTCCTCCATGTAGATAGAACATCCTTAACCCCCTCCTCCATGTAGATTGAACATCCTTATGCCCCTACCCTATGTAGATAGAACATCCTTATGCCCCTACCCTCCTCCATGTAGATTGAACATCCTTATGCCTCTCCCCTCCTTCCATCTCACCACTATGTTGAACACTGACTAACTGTTATGACCCGTCTGCTGCTGCTGTCAATGGTCACCTTCATATCTACATTTAATGGATTACGTTTATATTCATGTACAGTATTTATTAATAAAAAGACATTGTGAACTTTGTGAATGTCAATGTAAACAATGTCTTCCTGGTAGTTTCCAGCAACAGAAGAGGAGATAACCCCAGATGAACAGTGTTCTGGTCTGTGAGGCGTCCGAGGCACTATGGAGCATCCAGGCTTCTTCCTCCCAGCTCTCTAACTCAACAGGAAACTGGAAACACAAACAGTCAGTCAGACAACAGAGTGAAAAGTTGGTGTGTGTGTGTGTGTGTGTTTATTACCTGTAAGGGTATCCATGGTATTTAGCTCTAAAGATGGACAGCAGCCAACTGAAGAAGAGCATCACCAGACCGATCCCTGCTACACACATGACTAGAGACAGAGGAGACAGAGAGGGGTAAAGGAGAGAGAGAGCAGAGGTCACGGTCAGATGAGCTCCTGCATTTCTCAGCATTTTCTTTTCTTAAAAAAAGATAGATACATTTTGATTTTTTGTCAGGAACACATACTGGATTCTACCCTCTACAATATAACCCCCACTTCAAATCAAAACTTAAAACCTACAACCTGATTTTGGACGGAATTACGAATCACCTGGAAGGTTCACAACTACCAAGGATGATTACTCTATACAGAAAATTCACTGGAAAACAACAGAAACCTGAAAACACCATCCAACCTGGAACTGAGTGAGTAATGTTTAGTCGGAAACTATATTTTATTTCCAAAAGCCAAGAAGAAAAATACACAACATTACTTTATAAGGACTGAATTCTAACATAATTCTGCCAAACTTGATACAGCTTCAACTAGCACTGACGTGTCAAGTGAGAGGTGTCAAAGCCCATTAGCCCAACAATGGCAGGAGAGTTACACAGTCTACCCCAACCAAATGGAGAGGCCTTAGAAGCTCCCTCCCGCTGTTCAGAGGTAATTAAAATACAGTACCCTGTGAATGTAAAGAATGATAAGGCAAGAAAAGATTACAAAATTAAGCTCCTTATGAAAAATCAAGAGACACTTTTTGCTGACTATTACAAAAATGGGAACATCAGCAACATCATTACCTTCCACACAAACCATCCCCTGGCATGGCACAGTGCTATATTAGCACACTACCCCTTTGTTAAGAGAGGGGGGGGGTTAATGAGGGGTGGAATAACCCTAACCCCTCAGAATACTTGACAACGAGGACTCTGAGTCAGCTAATATAAACCTCTATAAGTCCGGAACAGTACTGGTACAGGGTAACCCCAAACAGTTTCAGCTGGACTTTCATCAAATTAAAGAATCAGCCCAGCAGGAGAAACTCTCCCTTGACAAAGATACCCCCACCCCGAGCGGGTCAGACCAGACCTCTTCATTATGTAACCCCACAGATGAGCAACCCCCAGCGGAGAGTCAACCTCCCAGCACAGATTACTACTCCCTCATTGAAATGAAGGATAAATTCACCCAGCTGGAGGTAAGGCAGGTGGAGCTGGAACAGCAGGTGATTACACTTCAGTCAGCACAGACCCAGACAACAGTCCAGCACAAAAACACCCCCTTAACCAGACCCGGAATGCTGGAGGTGGAGAGAGACATATCTGCACCCTGGATAGTGGTGAGACAACTTCAACAGGAGAAAGAGCAGGATCAGGAGAAGAACAGAGCACTAGAGGAGAGGATCAGACTGCTGGTGGAAGAGAGGTTGAGGGGGATGGAGGAGAGGGTGAGGGGGATGGAGGAGAGGGTGAGGGGGACGGCGTGTGACAGAGAACAACCCACTAGAGAGGTGGCCACCCCCACAGAGAAGCCAGCAGATCAGCCCACCTCAGCACCCAACAAAAGTCTCGACATCACAGCAGAACAGTCCACACCAGACCCTGACCATAGAGTCGACATCACAGCAGAACAGACAAATGAAGAACCCCAAGCCCAGCGGCTCTCACCCCCTCTGAGCACCCCCCGTCAGCCACCCTGATAGCCCTTCTGACAACCCCCCCACACCCACTGAGGACAAACACAAGACACAGATTGTATTACTTATGAACTCAAATGGGAAATATATAGAAGAAAAAACACTTTTTCCCAAACACAGTGTGTTTAAACTCTGGTGTCCAAACACCCAGCGCGCCCTCGACCTTCTGTCTGAGGACCAACTAAGCTCACCCAGCCACATAATAATACACACAGGCACAAACGACCTGAGAGCACAGCAGGAAAGGGTGGCCACAGCACTGAAGGGAGTGATTGAAAAGGCTTCTTCTACTTTCCCTAATGCACAAGTGGTTATCTCCACCCTGCTACCACGAAAAGACTTCCAGCCTGCCACAATGGTAAATGCAAGTATTTCCCGGGCGTGTGCCTCAAAAACAAATGTTTTCCTGGCCCACCACTCCACACTGGACTTGAACAGCCTCTATGACCAGGTCTACAAGGCAGCAGTGCCCACCTTTGCCCGAACTCTAAAGGACATCGCTCTCAAACGTATCCCCAAAACTTCACACAGGAGCAACAGATCCATAGACACCCCACCCAGACCAGCGAGACACCCTCCCAGACCTGCAGGACCCCCCCCTGGACCTACACATAGAGGACCCACGCCAAGAGGAATTACATCCAGACCACAGCACCCCCAGACACATCCACAACCCCACCCCATCCCATCCAATCAACACCCCCCACGTCAACCATGCCCACACCCCATTTAGGCCCCCTCAGATCAGACCTATGCCACTCCTGCCCACCCCATGCACCCCACCCCCGCAAAGAGGGCCTCAACATGTAAGCCACACATACGCCCAGGTAGTGAGCGGGCAAACAGTCCCAACCCCCACTCTCACACTCGCCCAAGCCAATGGCATGTACCAGATGCTCAGCAGGCTCTGCTCACACTTACTGTGATATCCCTCTAGTGGTGTGGGGGCTGTGCTTTGGCAAAGTGGGTGGGGTTATATCCTTCCTGTTTGGCCCTGTCCAGGGGTGTCCTCGGGTGGGGCCACAGTGTCTCCTGACCCCTCCCGTCTCAGCCTCCAGTATTTATATCCAGTATTCTTCCTAGGGTTTGGCCTTTCTAGGGAGTTTTTCCTAACCACCGTGCATCTACACCTGCATTGCTTGCTGTTTGGGGTTTTAGGCTGGGTTTCTGTACAGCACTTTGAGATATCAGCTGATGTACGAAGGGCTATATAAATAAATTTGATTTGATTTGATTTGACTTACTGGCCTGAGGCCAAACCACGACCAACAACATTGGACACTCTATGGAACAAAAAGCCTTCACTATATCATCCTGGAATATCCAAGGCCTGAGGTCATCTGCCTTTGGCCTAAAGAGCAGGAACCCGGACTTCACCAAAGAAATCGGTAATACAGACATTGTAATCCTACAAGAAACCTGGTATAGTGGAGACGGACCCACTGGTTGCCCTCTAGGTTACAGAGAGCTGGTAGTCCCATCCACCAAACTACCAGGTGTGAAACAGGGAAGGGACTCAGGGGGTATGCTAATTTGGTATAGATCAGACCTAACTCACTCCATTAAATTAATCAAAACAGGAACATTCTACATTTGGCAAGAAATTCAAAGGGAAATTATCCTAACAGAGAAAAATGTCCTCCTGTGTGCTACCTATATCCCCCCACTAGAATCCCCATACTTTAATGTGGACAGCTTCTCCATCCTGGAGGGGGAAATCAATCATTTCCAGGCCCAGGGACATGTACTAGTCTGTGGCGACCTAAATGCCAGAACCGGACAAGAACCTGACACCCTCAGCACACGGGGACAAGCACCTGCCTGGAGGTGACAGCATTCCCTCCCACATATGCCCCCCTAGGCACAACTATGACAACATAACCAACAAAAACGGGTCACAACTCCTGCAGCTCTGTCGCACGCTGACTATGTACATAGTCAATGGTCGGCTTCGAGGGGACTCCTATGGTAGGTACATATACATGATCAAATACAGATCTTAGAATCAACTATTAAAGACTATCAGAACCCACTGGATTATCCAATTACATTGAATGAGTTACAGGACAAAATAAAAACCCTCCAACCCAAAAAGGCCTGTGGTGTTGATGGTATCCTCAATGAAATTATCAAATATACAGACAACAAATTTCAATTGGCTATACTAAAACTCTTTAACATAATCCTTAGCTCTGTCATCTTCCCCAATATTTGGAACCAAGGACTGATCACCCCAATCCACAAAAGTGGAGACAAATTTGACCCCAATAACTACCGTGGAATATGCATCAACAGTAACCTTGGGAAAATCCTCTGCATTATCATTAACAGCAGACTCGTACATTTCCTCAATGAAAACAATGTACTGAGCAAATGTCAAATGGGCTTTTTACCAAATTACCGTACAACAGACCATGTATTCACCCTGCACACCCTAATTGACAACCAAACAAACCAAAACAAAGGCAAAGTCTTCTCATGCTTTGTTGATTTTAAAAAAGCCTTCGACTCAATTTGGCATGAGGGTCTGCTATACAAACTGATGGAAAGTGGTGTTTGGGGTGAAACATACGACATTATAAAATCCATGTACACAAACAACAAGTGTGCGGTTAAAATTGGCAAAAAACACACAAATTTCTTCACACAGGGTCGTGGGGTGAGCATAACTTCTTCGATATAGGGGGCACTCTTTTAATTTTTGGATAAAAAAACGTTCCCGTTTTAAACAAGATATTTTGTCATGAAAAGATGCTCGACTATGCATATAATTGACAGCTTTGGAAGGAAAACACTCTGACGTCTCCAAAACTGCAAAGATATTGTCTGTGAGTGCCACAGAACTAATGCTACAGGCGAAACCAAGATGAAATTTCATACAGGAAATGCCCCAGATTTTGAATGCGCTGTGTTCCAATGTCTCCTTATATGGCTGTGAATGCGCCAGGAATGAGCCTACACTTTCTGTCGTTTCCCCAAGGTGTCTGCAGCATTGTGACGTATTTGTAGGCATGTCATTGGAAGATTGACCATAAGAGACTACATTTACCAGGTGTCCGCTTGGTGTCCTCCGTCAAAATTATTGCGCAATCTCCAGATGCGTCCACTTTTCTATTTGGTTCAGAGGAGAAAGGCAACTGCCACGAATGATTTATCATCGAATAGATATGTGAAAAACACCTTGAGGATTGATTCTAAACAACGTTTGCCATGTTTCTGTCGATATTATGGAGTTAATTTGGAAAAAGGTTTGGCGTTGTAATGACTGAATTTTCTTTTTTTTCTTAGCCAAACGTGATGAACAAAACGGAGCGATTTCTCCTTACACAAATAATATTTTTGGAAAAACTGAACATTTGCTATCTAACTGAGAGTCTCCTCATTGAAAACAACCGAAGTTCTTCAAAGGTAAATGATTTTATTTGAATGCTTTTCTTGTTTTTGTGAAAATGTTGCCTGCTGAATGCAAGGCTTAATGCTATGCTAGCTATCAATACTCTTACACAAATGCTTGTGTGGCTATGGTTGAAAAGCATATTTTGAAAATCCGAGATGACAGTGTTGTTAACTAAAGGCTAAGCTTGTGAGCCAATATATTTATTTCATTTAATTTGAGATTTTCATGAATAGTTAACGTTGCGTTATGCTAAATGAGCTTGAGGCTATGATTACGCTCCCGGATATGGGATTGCTCAACGCTAGAGGTTAAGCCCCACCCTCTTCAACATATATATCAACGAATTGGTGCGGGCACTAGAAAAGTCTGCAGCACCCGGCCTCACCCTACTAGAATCCGAAGTCAAATGTCTGCTGATGATCTGGTGCTTCTGTCACCAACCAAGGAGGGCCTACAACAGCACCTAGATTTTATGCAGAGATTCTGTCAGACCTGGGCCCTGACAGTAAATCTCAGTAAGACCAAAATAATGGTAATAAAATAATTCACAAAACACCAAATTGAGACTCTGCACGCATAATTCTGCAAAAATATCCTTGGTGTACAACGTAGAACACCAAATAATGCATGCAGAGCAGAATTAGGCCGATACCCACTAATGATCAAAATCCAGAAAAGAGCCATTAAAATCTATAACCACCTAAAAGGAAGCGATTCCCAAACCTTCCATAACAAAGCCATCACGTATAGAGAGATGAACCTGGAGAAGAGTCACCTAAGCAAGCTGGTCCTGGGGCTCTGTTCACAAACACACCCTACTCAAGCCCCAGGACAGCAGCACAATTAGATCCAACCAAATCATGAGAAAACAAAAAGAGAATTACTTGACACATTGGAAAGAATTAACGAAAAAACAGCAAACTATAATGCTATTTGGCCCTACACAGAGAGTACACAGCAGCAGAATACCTACCCACTGTGACTGACCCAAAATTAAAAGAAAGCTTTGACTATGTACAGACTCAGTGAGCATAGCCTTGCTATTGAGAAAGGCCGCCGTAGGCAGACATGGCTCTCAAGAGAAGACAGGCTATGTGCTCACTGCCCACAAAATGAGGTGGAAACTGAGCTGCACTTCCTAACCTCCTGCCCAATGTATGACCATATTAGAGAGACATATTTCCCTCAGATTACACAGATCCACAAAGAATTCGAAAACAAATCCAATTTGATAAAAGCCCATATCTACTGGGTGAAATTCCACAGTGTGCCATCACAGCAGCAAGATTTGTGACCTGTTGCCACGAGAAAAGGGCAACCAGTGAAGAACAAACACCATTGTAAATACAACCCATATTTATTTTATATCTTGTGTCCTTTAACCATTTGTACATTGTTAAAACACTGTGTATATATATATATATATAAAATATGACATTTGTAAAGTCTTTATTGTTTTGAAACTTCTGTATGTGTAATGTTTACTGTTAATTTCTATTGTTTATTTCACTTTATATATTATCTACCTCACTTGCTGTGGCAATGTTAACACATGTTACCCATGCCAATAAAGCCCTTGAATTGAGAGAGAGAGAGAGAGAGAGAGAGAGAGAGAGAGAGAGAGAGAGAGAGAGAGAGAGAGAGAGAGAGAGAGACAGGAGAGAGAGACAGGAGAGAGGTGAGAGAGAGAGAGACAGGAGAGAGACAGCAGCGCAATTAGACCCAACCAAATCATGAGAAAACAAAAAGAGAATTACTTGACACATTGGAAAGAATTAACAAAAAAACAAAGCAAACAAGAATGCTATTTGGCCATAAACAGAGAGTACACAGCAGCAGAATACCTGACCACTGTGACTGACCCAAAAGTAAGGAAAGCTTTGACTATGTACAGACTCAGTGAGCATAGCCTTGCTATTGAGAAAGGCCGCCGTAGGCAGACATGGCTCTCAAGAGAAGACAGGCTATGTGCTCACTGCCCACAAAATGAGGCGGAAACTGAGCTGCACTTCCTAACCTCCTGACAAATGTATGACCATATTAGAGAGACATATTTCCCCCAGATTACACAGATCCACAAAGAATTCGAAAACAAATCCAATGTTGATAAACTCCCATATCTACTGGGGGAAATTCCACAGCAGCATCACAGCAGCAAGATTTGTGACCTGTTGCCACGAGAAAAGGGCAACCAGTGAAGAACAAACACCATTGTAAATACAACCCATATTTATGCTTATTTATTTTATCTTGTGTCCTTTAACCATTTGTACATAGTTAAAACACTGTATATATATAATATTACATTTGTAATGTCTTTATTGTTTTGAAACTTCTGTATGTGTAATGTTTACTGTTAATTTGTATTGTTTTTCACTTTATATATTCACTTTATATATTATCTACCTCACTTGCTTTGGCAATGTTAACACATGTTTCCCATGCCAATAAAGCCCTTGAATTGAATTGACAGAGGAGAGAGAGAGGGGCAAGGAGCAACAGAGGAGAGAGAAACAGAGGAGAGAGAGACAGAGGAGAGAGAGAGACAGAGGGGGGAGAGAGAGAGACAGAGGGGGGAGAGAGAGAGACAAAGAGGGGGAGAGAGACAGTTAGTTCCAGCACACCTGTGTCACATACTCATCAAGCCTAGTGGGACCAGCTACTTCAAAAGAGGTAGAGAAATAAAAAGAGAGATTTAGAAATATACAGTGCCTTCAGAGAGTATTCAGAACCCTTGACATTTTCCACATTTTGTTGTAATACAAAGTGTGATTAAATTGGATGTCATTTTTTGTGTCAAAGATCTACACAACATATTCTGTCAAAGTGGAAGAATAATTCTTACAATATGTTTTTATTAATGGAGAAAAAAAACACGAATACACTACATGACCAGAAGTACGACAAAAATCTCAGTACGCGGACACCTACTCGTCAAACACCTCAGTACGCGGTCACCTACTCGTCAAACACCTCACTACGCGGACACCTACTCGTCCAACACCTCACTACGCGGTCACCTACTCGTCAAACACCTCAGTACGAGGACACCTACTCGTCAAACACCTCAGTACGCGGACACCTACTCATCAAACATCTCCTTACAAAATCAAGGCCTTTGCTGCAATAACAGCCTCCACTCTTCTGGGAAGGCTTTCCACTAGATGTTGGAACATTGCTGCGAGGACTTGCTTCCATCAGCTACAAGAGCATTAGTGAGGTCGGACAGTGATGTTGGGGGCGATTAGGCCTGGCTCACAGTTGGTGTTCCAGTTCATCCCAAAGATGATCGATGGGGTTAAGGTCAGGGCTCTGTGCAGCCCAGTCAAGTTCTTTCACACTGATCTCGACAAACCATTTTGTATGGGCCTTGCTTTGTGCACGGGGGCATTGCCATGCTGAAACAGGAAAGGGCCTTCCCCGAACTGTTGCTACAAAGATGGATTATGCACATTATTCCTCCTCCACCAAACTTTACAGTTGGCACGATGCATTAGGGCAAGTAGCATTCTCCTGGCATCTCCCACACCCAGATTTGTCCGTTGGACTGCCAGAGGGTGAAGCGTGATTCTTCACTCCAGAGAACGCCAGAGTCCAATGGAGGCGAGCTTTACACCACTCCAGCCGATGTTTGGCATTGGGCATGGTGATCTCAGGCTTGTGTGCGGCTGTTCAGCCATGGAAACCCATTTCACAAAGCTCCCAACGAACAGTTATTGTGTTGACGTTGCTTGCCGAGGCAGTTTGGAACTCGGTTATGGGTGTTACAAACGAGGACATTGGTTTTTTATGCGGTTCAGCAGTCGGCGGTCGCGTTCTGTGGCCCAGGTGTTCCGCCAAAATGAAATGTGATTCACATAAAACATTTAAAATAAAATTTAAACGCAATTTTTTTTCTTCTTCACATCTTCAAACAGTCCATTTATATTTTCCAGCGGGGCTACCCATTTGGGTGAGGTTTTTTCCTCGCCTGAGTAGCCTCGTTTCACTGCCAAAAATAAAATGAAACCATCCAGTGTTCATCGAAATAAAAACACAATGTCAAATACAGGTAGCCTAGTCAAATAATGAACATCCAATCACATTAACCTTTACTCTCTCATGGAAATTCCACTAACGGTCCGTATGTAGCCAAACGTAGCTGCTGCTCATGTTGGCATCTGTACTGACGGCGCCAAAGCCATAACACGCCTGCAACAGTTGCTCCCGACGCCACTTGTGTACACTGCAGCATCAACCGAGAGGTTCTTGCTGTCAAGGGAATGCCTGACAGCTTGAAAGACGTTTTGAACACCACAGTGAAAATAGTTAACTTTGTTAAACAAAGGCCCCTGAACTCTCGTGTATTTTCTGCACTATGCACTGATATGGGCAGCGACCATGTAACACTTTTACAACATACAGAAGTGCGCTGGTTATTAAGGGGCAAAGTATTGACAAATGTTTTTGAATTGAGAGACGAGCTTAAAGTTTTCTTTACTGACCATCATTTTCACTTGTCTGACCGCTTGAGTTTCTCACACAACTGGCCTGTCTGGGAGACGATTTTTCCTGAATGATCTGAATCTAGGATTACAGGGACTCTCCGCAACTATATTCAATGTGCGGGACAAAATTTAAGCTATGATTAAGAAGTTGGAGCTCTTCTCTGTCTGCATTAGCACGGACAACACACAGGTCTTTCCGTCACTGTAAGTTTTTTTTTTTGTGCAAATGAACTCAAGCTGACAATGTCAAATGTGATATAGCGAAGCACCTGAGTGAGTTGGTTGCGCATGTACTTTCCCGGAAACAGAAACAACTGGATTCGTTATCCCTTTCATGCCCTGCCTCCAGTCCACTTACCAATATGGGAACAAGAGAGACTCAACAAAATTGAAACAAGCGGTTCTGTGAAAACTGAATTTAATCAGAGGCCACAGCCAGGTTTCTGGATAGGGCTACGCTCAGAGTTTCTTGCCTTGGCCAATCACACTGTTAAGACACTGATGCCCTTTGCAACCACTTACCTATGTGAGAGTGGATTCTCGGCCCTCACTAGCATGACAAATAAATACAGGCACAGACTGTGTGAGGAAAGTGATTTAAGACTGAGACTCTCTCCAATACAAGTTATGTGCATCCTTTCAAGCACAACCTTCTCATTAACCTGTGGTGAGTTATGGATATAGACAGAGAGAGAGAGAAATATGGGCACAGATCGAGAGAGGAGAGAGAGAGATATCTAGATACATACTTTTCCTCTTGCCAATATCCATATCTGAAGTGGCCGCCTCGTGCAACAGCACCATTCCCATGGTAACAGCAGAGTCTGGGCAGGAGGTTAAGGGTCATAGAGAGAAGCTGTAGCCAATGAGAGGCTCTCATACAGGGTTAGAAGTCAAGGGACAGACTGAGGTGTGTAAAGGATACTGAAGAGCAGCACGATGTGAGTTTCTGCTACAAACTGGGCCTGACTGCTGCCGTGGATGTAACTCTGAAACAACACACACACACAGTGATGAACAAACACACACTGTTAAGACAGAGTTAAAACATACACACACACAGTTATTAACACTCACAGTTATTAACCTGTCTTGGGTAGGGGGCAGTATTTTCACATCCAGATGAAAAGCGTGCCCAAAGTAAACTGCCTGTTACTCAGGCCCAGAAGCTAGGATATGCATATAATTTGTAGATTTGGATAGAAAACACTCTAAACAGTCTAGTTTCTAAAACTGTTAAAATAATGTCTGTGAATATAACAGAACTGATATGGCAGGCAAAATCCCGAGGACAAACCATCCAAAAAAATAATAATTTCAGCCTACCACTGTTTCCAATGGCTTTCATGTTTATTATGAGGCGAAGTCCTCCCAGATTGCAGTTCCTAGGGCTTCCACTAGATGTAAACAATCTTTAGAAAGAGTTTCAGGCTGTTTTTTGGAAAAATGAGCAAGAAGTTGTAGTTTTTCTAAGTGGCTCGTATTTTGGCTGTAGTGTTTCAATGCGTGTGGATGAAAGCGCGTTCTTTGTTATTTATCTCCGGTAATGAACATACTATTCTCCGTCTTCAATTGTATTGTTTATTTACATATTAGGGTATCTGAGGTTTGATTATAAACGTTGTTTAACTTGTTTGGATAAGTTTATTAGTAACGTTTGGGATTCATTTTGTATGCATTTTGAAGGAGGGAAACCGGTGGATTATTGAATGAAGTGTGCCAGCTAAACTGAGTTATGGATATAAAGAAGGACTTTATCGAACAAAAGGACCATTTACGATGTATCTAGGACCTTTTGGAGTGCCAACAGAAGAAGATCTTCAAAGGTAAGGCATTTATTATATCTCTATTTCTGACTTTCGTGTCGCACCTGCCTGGTTGAAAAATGTTTTTCATGCTTTTGTAAGCGGGGAGCTGTCCTCAGATAATCGCATGGTGTGCTTTCGCCGTAAAGCCTTTTTGAAATCTGACACAGCGGCTGGATTAACAAGTAGTTCAGCTTTATTTTGAAGTATAATACTTAAATTTTTATGAACGGTAAATATTATATTTCTGTCATTTGAATTTCCCGCTCTGCAATGTCACCGAATGTTGGCCCATAAGAAGTTCACACACACACACACACACAAAAGGGACGCAGTGAGAGTTGGTGCGGATAGGAGCGGACGTCCGCATCGGCTGTCCACCGGATGTCCACATCAAATCATTTAGTAGGAGCTGACGGAAGGTGTAAATTAGGAGAGACAGAGAGAGAGCCCGAGGGAGAGAGAGAGACAGGGAAACAGAGATGGAGAGAGAGACAAAGCGAGAGAGATACCTGCTAATTATCAAAATCCAGAAAAAAAATAATATAACCACCAAAAAGGAAGCGATTCCCAAACCTTCCATAACAAAGCCATCACCTACAGAGAGATGAACCTGGAGAAGAGTCCCCTAAGCAAGCTGGTCCTGGGGCTCTGTTCACAAACACAAACAGACCCCACAAAGCCCCAGGACAGCAACACAATTAGACACAACCAAAACCAAAAACCAAAAACACATTGGAAAGAATTAACAAAAAAACTATGCAAACTAGAATGCTATTTGTGCACAGGGTGGGGTTGAGACCCAGGGCCTCCAGCTTAATGAGGAGCTTGGAGGGTACTATGATGTTGAATGCTGAGCTGTAGTCAATGAATAGCATTCTGACATAGGTATTCCTCTTGTCCAGATGGGATTGGGCAGTGTGCAGTGTGATGGCGATTGCATCGTCTGTTGACCTATTGGGGAGATATGCAAATTGAATTGGGTCTAGGGTGTTGGGTAAGGTGCAGGTGATTTGATCCTTGACTAGTCTCTCAAAGAACTTCACGATGACAGAAGTGAGTGCTACGGGGCGATAGTCATTTAGTTCAGTTATCTTTTCCTTCTTGGGTACAGGAACAATGGTGGCCATCTTGAAGTATGTGGGGACAGCAGACTGGGATAAGGAGAGACTGAATATGTCGGTAAACACTCCAGCCAGCTGGTCTGCACATGCTCTGAGGACGCGGCTAGGGATGCCGTCTGGGCCATCAGCCTTGCGAGGGTTAACACATTTAAATGTCTTACTCACGTCAGCTAATTGTCATTATTACAAATAAATAAATAAAAATCGACCGATTAATCGGTATCGGCTTTTTTGGTCCTCCAATAATCGGCATCGGCGTTGAAAAATCCTATTTGGTCGACCTCTAGTCCAAACACACTAAGACAGTCGTGAAGAGGGCAAGACAACGCCTTTTCCCCTCTCAGGAGACTGAAAAGATTTGGCATGCGTCCCCAGATCCTCAACAAGTTCAACAGCTGCACCATCGAGAGCATCCTGACCGGATGCATCCCTGCCTGGTATGGCAACTGCTCGGCATCTGACCGTAAGACCTGCAGAGGGTAGTGCGTACGGCCCAGTACATCACTTGGGCCAAGCTTCCTGCCATCCAGGACCTACAGTGGGGAGAACAAGTATTTGATACACTGCCGACTTTGCAGGTTTTCCTACTTACAAAGCATGTAGACGTCTGTAATTTTTATCATAGGTACACTTCATCTGTGAGAGACGGAATCTAAAACAAAAATCCAGACAATCACATTGTATGATTTGTAAGTAATTAATTTGCATTTTATTGCATGACATAAGTATTTGATCATCTACCAACCAGTAAGAATTCTGGCTCTCACAGACCTGTTAGTTTTTCTTTAAGAGGCCCATCTGTTCTCCACTCATTACCTGTATTAACTGCAACTGTTTGAACTCGTTACCTGTATAAAAGACACCTGTACACACACTCAATCAACCTCTCCACAATGGCCAAGACCAGAGAGCTGTGTAAGGACATAAGGGCTAAAATTGTAGACCTGCACAAGGCTGGGATGGGCTACAGGACAATAGGCAAGCAGCATGGTGAGAAGGCAACAACTGTTGGCGCAATTATTAGAAAATGGAAGAAGTTCAAGATGACGGTCAATCACCCTTGGTCTGGGGCTCCATGCAAAATCTCACCTCGTGGGGCATCAATGATCATGAGGAAGGTGAGGGATCAGCCTAGAACTACACGGCAGGACCTGGTCAATGACCTGAAGAGAACTGAGACCACAGTCTCAAAGAAAACCATTAGTAACACATTACGCCGGCATGGATTAAAATCCTGCAGCGCACGCAAGGTCCCCCTGCTCAAGCCAGCGCATGTCCAGGCCCGTCTGAAGTTTCCCAATGACCATCTGGATGATCCAGAGGAGGAATGGGAGAAGGTCATGTGGTCTGATGAGACAAAAATAGAGCGTTTTGGTCTGAACTCGTGTTTGGAGGAAGAAGAAGGATGAGTACAACCCCAAGAACACCATCCCAACCGTGAAGCATGGAGGTGGAAACTTCATTCTTTGGGGATGCTTTTCTGCAAAGGGGACAGGACGACTGCACCGTATTGAGGGGAGGATGGATGGGGCCATGTATCGCAAGATCTTGGCCAACAACCTCCTTCCCTCAGTGAGAGCATTGAAGATGGGTCGTGGCTGGGTCTTCCAGCATGACAACGACCTGAAACACACAGCCAGGGCAACTAAGGAGTGGCTCCGTAAGAAGCATCTCAAGGTCCTGGAGTGGCCTAGCCAGTCTCCAGACCTGAACCCAATAGAAAATCTTTGGAGGGAGCTGAAAGTCCGTATTGCCCAGCGACACCCCCGAAACATGAAGGATCTGGAGAAGGTCTGTATGGAGGAGTGGGCCAAAATCCCTACTGCAGTGTGTGCAAACCTGGTCAAGAACTACAGGAAACATATGATCTCTGTAATTGCAAACAAAGGTTTCTGTACCGAATATTAAGTTCTGCTTTTCTGATGTATCAAATACTTATGTCATGGAATAAAATGCAAATTATTTCCTTAAAAATCATACAATGTGATTCCATCTCTCACAGTTGAAGTGTACGTATGATAAAAATGACAGACCTCTACATGCTTTGTAAGTAGGAAAACCTGCAAAATCGGCAGTGTATCAAATACTTGTTCTCCCCACTGTATATAATAGGCAGTGTCAGAGGAAAGCCCATAAAATTGTCGGAGACTCCAGTCACCCAAGTCATAGACTGTTTTCTCTTCTACCCAGGGTGGCAGGTAGCCTAGTGGTATTTAAGTAAGTATTTAAGCATTTAACTAGCAACTGGAAGGGTTGCAAGATCGAATCACCGAGCTAACAACGTACAAATCGGTCTTTCTGCCCCTGAACAAGACAGTTAAAACTTGTTAAGGATAGGGGGCGGTATTTCCCCTTTGGGTGAATTGCGTGCCCATAGTGAACTGCATAAAAATCTGTCCTAAATTGCTAATATATGCATATTATTATTGGATAGAAAACCGTTTGAATTATGTCTGTGAGTATAACAGAACTCACAGGGCAGGCAATCTTCCAAACTAGTTTTGGAATCCTGATAGTTGGGGCAACTTTGACTTCATCGCCCCCTCCCTTCCCAACAAGTTATGGATCTGGAAACACTTCCTATGTCTTCCACTAGATGTCCTCATTCAGTAGAACATTGAATGGTGCATATTCTGTGAACTTTGACCTGTGAACTTTGATTCTGTGAAGATTATCATGTGCGTGAAGGCGCGCTTGGGAAAGAGAGCTTCCTTTGTTCCAATCAGCCTCAGACGAACATGGATGCCGCGGTTGGAATGTCATTCGTTTTGTACGTTTATAACATCCTGAAGATTTATTTTACCTTTATTTAACCAGGCAAGTCAGTTAAGAACAAATTCTTATTTTCAATGACGGCCTAGGAACAGTGGGTTAACTGCCTGTTCAGGGGCAGAACGACAGATTTGTACATTGTCAGGTCGGGGGTTTGAACTTGCAACCTTGCGGTTACTAGTCCAACACTCTAACCACTAGGCTACCCTGCCGCGCATTTATTCTGGACCAGAAGTCATTTTTGGGGCATTTGAGCTGAAAGTGGTAGCATATGCTACTACATGGACACGAGAATTGAACATTATGAAACAAAACGATGTACTGTGTAAGTATGACTCCTTCCACTACATTCTGATCGAAGACCATCAAAGGTAAGGGAATATTTCTGTTGTAATTTTGTATTTCTGTTGACTCCAACATAGCGGAGAAATATTGTTACGTCTGAGCGCTGTCTCAGATTATTGCATAGTAAACTAATTCCGTAACGTTAAAAAAAAATGTGACACAGCGGTTGCATTAAGAACCAGTGTATCTTTCTAACTATATGTAGAACATGTATCTTTAGTCAAAGTTTATGAGGAGTATTTCTGTTATCTGGAGTTATCTGGCGTAGCTTTCTATAATTTCTCCGGACATTTTGGAGAATTTTCTAAACATGGCATCAATGTAAACCGAGATCTATGGATATAAAATGCATATTATCGAACAAAACAAATGTACCGTGTGACGTCATATTACTGTCATCTGATGAAGATTTTCAAAAGGTTAGTGAATGATTTTTCTTTTAATCCTGCATTTGTGATTGTATCTTTTGTTCGACAAAATGGCTACATATTGACTGTCTCTTTGTGGTGGTTTAACATAAATGTGCTATGTTTTCGCCGTAAAACATTTTAAAAATCTGACACGCTGGGTAGATGAACAAGGTGTTTATCTTTCATTTGAGGTATTGTATCTCTAATTCCATGCATGATCAATGTTTATTATGATTATTTCTGTAAATTGATTTGGCTCTCTGCAAAATCCCCGGATGTTTTGGAACTACTAAACATAACATGCCAATGTAAACTCAGATTTTTGTATATAAATATGAACTTTATCGAACAAAACAAGTCCTATGAGTGTCATCTGATGAAGATCATCAAAGGTTAGTGATTCATTTTATCTATATTTCTGCTTTTTGTGACTCCTCTCTTTGGCTGGAAAAATGGCTGTGTGTGTTTTTGTGACTAGGCTCTGACCGAACAATCATATGTTGTGCTTTCGCTGTAACGCCTTTTTGAAATCGGACACTGTGGTGGGATAAACAACAAGTTTATCTTTAAAATGGTGTAAAATAATTCTATGTTTGAGGAATTTTAATTATGAGATTTGTGTTGTTTTGAATTTGGTGCCCTCCACTTTCATTGGCTGTTATATCGATCCCGTTAATGGGATCCAAGCCATAAGAAGTTAACTGACTTGCTTAGTTAAATAAAAGGTTAAAAAAAAATTAAAAGCAGTACCGGAGGGCCAAGTCTAGGACCAAGAGGCTCCTTAACAGCTTCTACCCCTAAGCCATGAGACTGCTGAACAACTAATCAAATGGCTACCAGCACTATTTACATTTACCAGCACTATTTACATTGACCCCCCCCATATTTGTTTTTCACTGCTGCTACTCACTGTTTATTATCTATGCATAGTCACTTCACCCCTACCTACATGAACAAATGTACTAACCTATATCCCCGCACACTGACTTGGTACCAGAACCCCCTGTATATAGCCTTATTGTTATTCTTATTGTGTTACTTTATATTCTTATTTTTACTTTTGTCTATTTGTCTATTTAATAAATAAGGGCATTTCACGGTAAGGTCTACACCTGTAGACCTGCGCATGTGAAAAATAAAGTTTGATTCACCTTCCGGAGACACCTGAAACCCCACCTCTTCAAGGAATACCTAGGATAGGATAAGTAATCTTTCTCACCCCCCCCCCCTTAAATGATTTAGATGCACTATTGTAAAGTGGCTGTTCCACTGGATGTCAGAAGGTGAATTCACCAATTTGTAAGTCGCTCTGGATAAGAGCGTCTGCTAAATGACTTAAATGTAATGTTAAATGATTTGATAGAGATTTTTTATTTCACTTGCTTTGGCAAAGTTCCCAATAAAGTCCTTAAATTTAATTGAAATTGAATTGAGAGAGAAAGAGAGAGACATACCACTTGTCCAACAGTGGGGGTTTTATTTATTTATTTTACCTTTATTTAACTAGGCAAGTCAGTTAAAATTAAGAACAAATTCTTATTTTCAATGATGGCCTAGGAACAGTGGGCTAACTGCCTGTTCAGGGGCAGAACGACAGATTAGTACCTTGTCAGCTTGGGGATTTGAACAGGAAACCTTTCGGTTACTAGTCCAACGCTCTAAACACTAGGCTACCCTGCCGCCCCATGTTAAGAGATCCAGTGCCTTGCGAAAGTATTCGGCCCCCTTGAACTTTGCGACCTTTTGCCACATTTCAGGCTTCAAACATAAAGATATAAAACTGTATTTTTTTGTGAAGAATCAACAACAAGTGGGACACAATCATGAAGTGGAACGACATTTATTGGATATTTCAAACTTTAACAAATCAAAAACTGAAAAATTGGGCGTGCAAAATTATTCAGCCCCTTTACTTTCAGTGCAGCAAACTATCTCCAGAAGTTCAGTGAGGATCTCTGAATGATCCAATGTTGACCTAAATGACTAATGATAATAAATACAATCCACCTGTGTGTAATCAAGTCTCCGTATAAATGCACCTGCACTGTGATAGTCTCAGAGGTCCGTTAAAAGCGCAGAGAGCATCATGAAGAACAAGGAACACACCAGGCAGGTCCGAGATACTGTTGTGAAGAAGTTTAAAGCCGGATTTGGATACAAAAAGATTTCCCAAGCTTTAAACATCCCAAGGAGCACTGTGCAAGCGATAATATTGAAATGGAAGGAGTATCAGACCACTGCAAATCTACCAAGACCTGGCCGTCCCTCTAAACTTTCAGCTCATACAAGGAGAAGACTGATCAGACATGCAGCCAAGAGGCTCATGATCACTCTGGATGAACTGCAGAGATCTACAGCTGAGGTGGGAGACTCTGTCCATAGGACAACAATCAGTCGTATATTGCACAAATCTGGCCTTTATGGAAGAGTGGCAAGAAGAAAACAATTTCTTAAAAGATATCCATAAAAAGTGTCGTTTAAAGTTTGCCACAAGCCACCTGGGAGACACACCAAACATGTGGAAGAAGGTGCTCTGGTCAGATGAAACCAAAATTGAACTTTTTGGCAATAATGCAAAAAGTTATGTTTGGCGTAAAAGCAACACAGCTCATCACTCTGAACACACCATCTCCACTGTCAAACATGGTGTTGGCAGCATCATGGTTTGGGCCTGCTTTTCTTCATCAGGGACAGGGAAGATGGTTAAAATTGATGGGAAGCTGGATGGAGCCAAATACAGGACCATTCTGGAAGAAAACCTGATGGAGTCTGCAAAAGACCTGAGACTGGGACGGAGATTTGTCTTCCAACAAGACAATGATCCAAAACATAAAGCAAAATCTACTATGGAATGGTTCAAAAATAAACATATCCAGGTGTTAGAATGGCCAAGTCAAAGTCCAGACCTGAATCCAATCGAGAATCTGTGGAAAGAACTGAAAACTGCTGTTCACAAATGCTCTCCATCCAACCTCACTGAGCTCGAGCTGTTTTACAAGGAGGAATGGGAAAACATTTCAGTCTCTCGATGTGCAAAACTGATAGAGACATACCCCAAGCGACTTACAGCAAAAGTATTAACTTAAGGGGGCTGAATAATTTTGCACGCCCAATTTTTCAGTTTTTGATTTGTTAAAAAAGTTTGAAATATCCAATAAATGTCGTTCCACTTCATGATTGTGTCCCACTTGTTGTTGATTCTTCACAAAAAAATACAGTTTTATATCTTTATGTTTGAAGCCTGAAATGTGGCAAAAGGTTGCAAAGTTCAACGGGGCCGAATACTTTCGCAAGGCACTGTATCTATAGAGAGAGAGGGAGGTACCATTAGTCCAGCAGTGGGGTGATGTTAAGAGATATCTATAGAGAGAGAGGGACGTACCACTAGTCCAGCAGTGGGGTTATGTTAAGAGATATCTATAGAGAGAGAGAGGGACGTACCACTAGTCCAGCAGTGGGGTGATGTTAAGAGATATCTATAGAGAGAGAGAGGGACGTACCACTAGTCCAGCAGTGGGGTTATGTTAAAAGATATCTATAGAGAGAGAGAGGGACGTACCACTAGTCCACTAGTCCAGTCAGTGGGCTTATGTTAAGAGATATCTATAGAGAGAGAGGGACGTACCACTAGTCCAGCAGTGGGGTTATGTTAAGAGATATCTATAGAGAGAGAGGGACGTACAACTAGTCCAGCTGTGGGGTTAAGAGATATCTAGAGAGAGAGAGGGACGTACCACTAGTCCAGCAGTGGGCTTATGTTAAGAGATATCTATAGAGAGAGAGGCACGTACCACTAGTCCAGCAGTGGGGTTATGTTAAGAGATATCTATAGAGAGAGAGGGACGTACCACTAGTCCAGCGGTGGGGTTATGCTTTGGGCTGACATCCCGTTACTGGGATGATATTACAGCAGCCAGTGAAAGTGCAGGGCGCTTTTTATCAAAGAATACATGTATGTTTTGTTTGATAACGGTCATATTTCAAATCAAATCAAATGTATTTGTCACATACACATGGTTAGCAGATGTTAATGCGAGTGTAGCGAAATGCTTGTGCTTCTAGTTCCGACAATGCAGTAATAACCAACAAGTAATCTAACTAACAATTCCTAAACTACTGTCTTATACACAGTGTAAGGGGATAAAGAATATGTACATAAGGATATATGAATGAGTGATGGTACAGAGCAGCATAGGCAAGATACAGTAGATGGTATCGAGTACAGTATATACATATGAGATGAGCATGTAAACAAAGTGGCATAGTTAAAGTGGCTAGTGATACATGTATTACATAAGGATGCAGTCGATGATATAGAGTACAGTATATACGTATGCATATGAGATGAATAATGTAGGGTAAGTAACATTATATAAGGTAGCATTGTTTAAAGTGGCTAGTGATATATTTACATCATTTCCCATTCAATTCCCATTATTAAAGTGGCTGGAGTTGAGTCAGTGTCAGTGTGTTGGCAGCAGCCACTCAATGTTAGTGGTGGCTGTTTAACAGTCTGATGGCCTTGAGATAGAAGCTGTTCTTCAGTCTCTTGGTCCCAGCTTTGATGCACCTGTACTGACCTCGCCTTCTGGATGATAGCGGGGTGAACAGGCAGTGGCTCGGGTGGTTGATGTCCTTGATGATCTTTATGGCCTTCCTGTAACATCGGGTGGTGTAGGTGTCCTGGAGGGCAGGTAGTTTGCCCCCGGTGATGCGTTGTGCAGACCTCACTACCCTCTGGAGAGCCTTACGGTTGAGGGCGGAGCAGTTGCCGTACCAGGCGGTGATACAGCCCGCCAGGATGCTCTCGATTGTGCATCTGTAGAAGTTTGTGAGTGCTTTTGGTGACAAGCCGAATTTCTTCAGCCTCTTGAGGTTGAAGAGGCGCTGCTGCGCCTTCTTCACGATGCTGTCTGTGTGAGTGGACCAATTCAGTTTGTCTGTGATGTGTATGCCGAGGAACTTAAAACTTGCTACTCTCTCCACTACTGTTCCATCGATGTGGATAGGGGGTGTTCCCTCTGCTGTTTCCTGAAGTCCACAATCATCTCCTTAGTTTTGTTGACGTTGAGTGTGAGGTTATTTTCCTGACACCACACTCCGAGGGCCCTCACCTCCTCCCTGTAGGCCGTCTCGTCGTTGTTGGTAATCAAGCCTACCACTGTTGTGTCGTCCGCAAACTTGATGATTGAGTTGGAGGCGTGCGTGGCCACGCAGTCGTGGGTGAACAGGGAGTACAGGAGAGGGCTCAGAACGCACCCTTGTGGGGCCCCAGTGTTGAGGATCAGCGGGGAGGAGATGTTGTTACCTACCCTCACCACCTGGGGGCGGCCCGTCAGGAAGTCCAGTACCCAGTTGCACAGGGCGGGGTCGAGACCCAGGGTCTCGAGCTTGATGACGAGCTTGGAGGGTACTATGGTGTTGAATGCCGAGCTGTAGTCGATGAACAGCATTCTCACATAGGTATTCCTCTTGTCCAGATGGGTTAGGGCAGTGTGCAGTGTGGTTGAGATTGCATCGTCTGTGGACCTATTTGAGCGGTAAGCAAATTGGAGTGGGTCTAGGGTGTCAGGTAGGGTGGAGGTGATATGGTCCTTGACTAGTCTCTCAAAGCACTTCATGATGACGGAAGTGAGTGCTACGGGGCGGTAATCGTTTAGCTCAGTTACCTTAGCTTTCTTGGGAACAGGAACAATGGTGGCCCTCTTGAAGCATGTGGGAACAGCAGACTGGTATAGGGATTGATTGAATATGTCCGTAAACACACCAGCCAGCTGGTCTGCGCATGCTCTGAGGGCGCGGCTGGGGATGCTGTCTGGGCCTGCAGCCTTGCGAGGGTTAACACGTTTAAATGTTTTACTAACCTCAGCTGCAGTGAAGGAGAGACCGCATGTTTCCGTTGCAGGCTGTGTCAGTGGCACTGTCTTGTCCTCAAAGCGGGCAAAAAAGTTATTTAGTCTGCCTGGGAGCAAGACATCCTGGTCCGTGACTGGGCTGGATTTCTTCCTGTAGTCCGTGATTGACTGTAGACCCTGCCACATGCCTCTTGTGTCGGAGCCGTTGAATTGGGATTCTACTTTGTCTCTGTACTGACGCTTAGCTTGTTTGATAGCCTTACGGAGGGAATAGCTGCATTGTTTGTATTCAGTCATGTTACCAGACACCTTGCCCTGATTGAAAGCAGTGGTTCGTGCTTTCAGTTTCACGCGAATGCTGCCATCAATCCAAGGTTTCTGGTTAGGGAATGTTTTAATCGTTGCTATGGGAACGACATCTTCAACGCACGTTCTAATGAACTCGCACACCGAATCAGCGTATTCGTCAATGTTGTTATTTGACGCAATACGAAACATGTCCCAGTCCACGTGATGGAAGCAGTCTTGGAGTGTGGAGTCAGCTTGGTCGGACCAGCGTTGGACAGACCTCAGCGTGGGAGCTTCTTTTTTTAGCTTTTGTCTGTAGGCAGGTATCAGCAAAATGGAGTCGTGGTCAGCTTTTCCGAAAGGGGGGCGGGGCAGGGCCTTATATGCGTCGCGGAAGTTAGAGTAACAGTGATCCAAGGTTTTTCCGCCCCTGGTTGCGCAATCGATATGCTGATAAAATTTAGGGAGTCTTGTTTTCAGATTAGCCTTGTTAAAATCCCCAACAACGATGAATGCAGCCTCCGGATAAATGGTTTCCAGTTTGCAAAGAGTTAAATAAAGTTCGTTCAGAGCCATCGATGTGTCTGCTTGGGGGGGGGATATATACGGCTGTGATTATAATCGAAGAGAATTCTCTTGGTAGGTAATGCGGTCTACATTTGAATGTGAGGAATTCTAAATCAGGTGAACAGAAGGATTTGAGTTCCTGTATGTTTCTTTCATCGCACCATGCCTCGTTAGCCATAAGGCATACACCCCCACCCCTCTTCTTACCAGAAAGGTGTTTGTTTCTGTCGGCGCGATGTGTGGAGAAACCCGCTGGCTGCACCGCATCCGAGAGCGTCTCTCCAGTGAGCCATGTTTCCGTGAAGCACAGAACGTTACAGTCTCTGATGTCCCTCTGGAATGCTACCCTTGCTCGGATTTCATCAACCTTGTTGTCAAGAGACTGGACATTGGCAAGAAGAATGCTAGGAAGTGGGGCACGATGTGCCCGTCTCCGTAGCCTGACCAAAATATGAGTTTACATTGGCGCGTTACATTCACTAGTTCCAAAAACATCCAGTGACTTTGCTTTGCCACATCATTCAACAGAAATACTCATCATAAATGTAGATGATAATACAAGTTATACACATGGAATTATAGATATACCTCTCCTTAATGCAACCGCTGTGTCTGATTTCAAAAAACCTTACGGAATAAGCAAACAATGCAATAATCTGAGACTGCGCTCAGAAAAATAGTCAAAATAGCCGCCGTGTTGGAGTCAACATAAACAAGAAATTACATGATAAATATTCCCTTACCTTTGATGATCTTCATCAGAAAGCACTCCCAGGAATCCAAGGTGAAGAAACATTTCAAACTAAGTACAGAATCAATCATTAGGATGTTTTTAACATATAGCTTCAATAAAGTTCCAACCGGAGTATGACTTTGCGTCTTGATGAGCAATGTAACGCAAGTGGATACCATGAGGATTGTGCATGATCAGAAATTGGCTGACTGCCAGACACCTGATACATTCTGCTCTCATTCAGTCCCACAACACAGTAGAAGTCTCATTCAAATTTCTATAGATGTTTGACATCTAGTGGAAGCCCTAGGAAGTGCAACATCATTAATACCCAAGGGGATTTCAATGGGAACTGTGATGAATACATACCAAGCTCAGATTTCTCACTTCCTGTTTTGATTTCTCACCAGGATTTTGCCTGCCATATGAGTTCTGTTATACTCACATACATCATTCAAACAGTTTTAGAAACTTTAGAGTGTTTTCTATCCAATACTAATAATAATATGCATATATTAGAAACTGAGACTGAGGAGCAGGCCGTTTACTTTTGAGCAACTTATTCATCCAAGCTACTCAATACTGTCAAGAAGTTGACAGATCTCTATAGAGAGAGAGAGGGACGTACCACTTGTCCAGTGGTGGGGTTCTTGTGGGCGTAGGGAGGTCCTCTAATGTGGTTCCACATCTGACCTGAAGTCATGATCAGGCAGAAACACTAGAGAGAATGCAAACCGTTGACAATGACTCAACACTTATTCATCCATAACTTTGATAGTCAGCTACATAATGAACCAGTGTGTTCCTACCAGAGCAGAGAAGGCCCAGACGTTCTTGTTGTAGAGGAATTCCAGGTTGTTTCTGCGGAGGTAAGCCAGTCCTCCTATCACTGCCAGCAGGAATCCCAGCATCAACGGCCCCGCATAGTTAGGAGGACGGATCACACGGATCTACACAAGAGAGAGACACACACACAAACAGATTGACACACACATACATATTGTATTGCCTTACCTTCCTAATCTTACTACTGTCATGAAGTTGGCCTGTTGGTATGTTTATGACAGTCATAAATACCTCTTTCCCCCTTTTTCCTCTCTTTACCCTATTGATGTTACATTTGCAAAACCCTTGGTTAACATAGAGATTCTGGGAACATCAGAAGGTGGGGGGAAATTAACTATATTCTGGTAATCCGACCAATGGAACATATGCGGTGGTACTTATTGAATATCATGTCATCTGAGACATTCTCATCAATGATAAGATGACAAACTCTACAGTGGAAAGTCTACACATCAGAGTTATCGGATTCATATGGAATTGTTGTTCAATTTAAATGTTTGAATATGAAATTATTCATGATGGGATGAAATGTGATTTTAGCTTCTAAAATGTGAGATTTGGGTTTTCATAAGATAGGACTCTGCCCAAACAGTGGCCCTGTGAAGGGACAAGGGCTATAAAACTTTTCAAACACGCCCTCCTCTCCCTTCCTATATAAGCCCTTGACGACAATATAACCTCCTGTTCCGAGGACGATGGTCCGATGTCAGAATGGTTCAGATAATAACTACAGAACGAAGCCAACATCAGCGTGAGCTTTGGTTGCGAATGGTATGAACTTTGAACTCTTATTCACTACAGAAGTGATACCTACTAGCCATTGAGTTAGCAACAGCCGCGGCAAACGTGGGTTAGGAAGGAACAGACAGAGTATCCCGTCTATCACAGAATGACGTTACTACAACATATCCAATTGACAATCAGAGACCTTCTTCAAAGGACTAGGTTGGGCAACGTGGCCTTCCATCTACCACCAACCTACTGAAGCGCAGCTCAGAGTAAATATTTATTGCATTTTCCTTTTCCAAATTGCCGGTAATTTAGAATGCATAAGATACTGTATTTACGTTAGCACAGCTTCGCCCTTTGTTTCTCAGTCTTTCCGCTCCTTCACTTTCACCCAGCCCCTTTTCTTTTGTGTAACAAGCTGTCATATCTATTCCTCCCGCTAGGGACTTTTTCCTTGATGACGTCATTTGTAATCAAGTTATGATTAATTATGTGTAATTCTGTGTGATTAGTTAGGTATTTAGTAAATAAATAATTAAACCCAATTTTGTATTGCTGATTCAACTTGTTAGCCCGGGTTCGTGCAGATAACTAAGAATTTACAACTTTCAGATGAGACTGAATTAAGATGACGATTAATACTGACTGCTATTGATGTAAAATATTACTAGGTCTTTAAGAGTTTATTCGGAAGATAACAGCTCTATAAATATTATTTTGTGGTGCCAGACTGTCTAGTTAATTACATTTACATGATTAGCTCAATCAGGTAATATTAATTACGGAGAAATTATTTTATAGAATAGCACGTCATATCACTTTATCCGGCATAGCCAAAGACACGACATTTGCACACACTGTATATAGATTTATTTTCTATTGTATTATTGACTGTACGTTTGTTTATCCAATGTGTAACTCTGCGTTGTTGTTTTTGTCGCACTGCTTTGCTTTATCTTGGCCAGATCACAGTTGTAAATGAGAACTTGTTCTCAACTGGCCAACCTGGTTAATTAAAGTTGAAATAAAACAAATTTAAAAAATACACACCTGATCACCCACATCTACTCAGATAAACACAGACTAATACATTACGCAAATACCTAGCGTGAGAGGTGAAAGGTAAAGAGGTGAGAGGTCAGGAGGGGCTACCTGTACGTCAGTGCGGTCCCCGACCCAGCGGGCCAGTTGTTCTGCAGCGAAGCCTCTGACCTGCAGCTCATAGGAGTCAGACTTCTTAGGCTTCCCTTTAGCAGGAAAATGGATGAAGGAGGGAGCCGAGTTCATATTCAACTGGGGAGACAAATAACACAGATATATAACTATTACTATATACACAAATAACACAGATATATAAATACTACAATATACACAAATAACACAGATATATAACTACTACTATATACACAAATAAGATATGTAACTACAACTATATACACAAATAAGATATATAACTACTACTATTTTCATATACACTGCATATATGACTACTACTATATTCATATACACTACATATATAACTTCTACTATATTCGCATACACTACAGATTTAACTACTACAATATTCATATACACAACATACACTGCTCAAAAAATAAAGGGAACACTAAAATAACACATGCTAGTGAATGAAATATCCTTATTAAATACTTTTTTTCTTTACATAGTTGAATGTGCTGACAACAAAATCACACAAAAATTATCAATGGTATTCAAATTTATCAACCCATGTAGGTCTGGATTTGGAGTCACACTCAAAATTAAAGTGGAAAACAACATTACAGGCTGATCCAACTTTGATGTAATGTCCTTAAAACAAGTCAAAATTAGGCTCAGTAGTGTGTGTGGCCTCCACGTGCCTGTATAACCTCCCTACAACGCCTGGGCATGCTCCTGATGAGGTGGCGGATGGTCTCCTGAGGGATCTCCTCCCAGACCTGGACTAAAGCATCCGCCAACTCCTGGACAGTCTGTGGTGCAACGTGGCGTTGGTGGATGGAGCGAGACATGATGTCCCAGATGTGCTAATTGGATTCAGCTCTGGGGAACGGGCGGGCCAGTCCATAGCATCAATGCCTTCCTCTTGCAGGAACTGCTGACACACTCCAGCCACATGAGATCTAGCATTGTCTTGCATTAGGAGGAACCCAGGGCCAACCGCACCAGCATATGGTCTCACAAGGGGGTCTGAGGATCTCATCTCGGTACCTAATGGCAGTCAGGCTACCTCTGGCGAGCACATGGAGGGCTGTGCGGCCCCCCCAAAGAAATGCCACCCCACACTATGTCTGACTCACCGCCAAACCGGTCATGCTGGAGGATGTTGCAGGCAGCAGAACCCCCACCTGTGGACGTCGGGCCCTCATACCACCCTCATGGAGTCTGTTTCTGTGTTCCCTTTATTTTTTTGAGCAGTGTATATAACTACTAGATATATTCATACATACTACATATATACACTACTACTATATTAATGTAGTATATGTGAATATAGTAGTAGTTAAATATGTAGTATATATGAATATAGTAGTATTTAAATCTGTAGTATATATGAATATAGTAGTATATGAATATAGTAGTTCAATCTTTAGTATATATGAATATAGTAGGAGTTATATATGTAGTGTATATGAATGTAGTAGTAGTTATATATGTAGTATATATGAATTTAGTAGTAGTTATACAGTGGGGCAAAAAAGTATTTAGTCAGCCACCAATTGTGCAAGTTCTCCCACTTAAAAAGATGAGGCCTGTAATTTTCATCATAGGTACGCTTCAACTATGACAGACAAAATGAGGGAAAAAAAATCCATAAAATTACATTGTAGGATTTTTATTTTTTTTATTCGCAAATAATGGTGGAAAATAAGTATTTGGTTAATATTAGAAGTTTTTCTCAATACTTTGTTATATACCCTTTGTTGGCAATGACAGAGGTCAAACGTTTTCTGTAAGTCTTCACACACTGTTGCTGGTATTTTGGCCCATTCCTCCATGCAGATCTCTAGAGAAGTGATGTTTTGGGGCTGTTGCTGGGCAACACGGACTTTCAACTCCCTCCAAAGATTTTCTATGGGGTTGAGATCTGGAGACTGGCTAGGCCACTCCAGGACCTTGAAATGCTTCTTACGAAGCCACTCCTTCGTTGCCCGGGCGGTGTGTTTGGGATCATTGTCATGCTGAAAGACCCAGCCACGTTTCATCTTCAATGCCCTTGCTGATGGAAGGAGGTTTTTACTCAAAATCTCACGATACATGGCCCCATTCATTCTTTCCTTTACACGGATCAGTCGTCCTGGTCCATTTGCAGAAAAACAGCCCCAAAGCATGATGTTTCCACCCCCATGCTTCACAGTAGGTATGGCGTTCTTTGGATGCAACTCAGCATTCTTTGTCCTCCAAATACGACGAGTTGAGTTTTTACCAAAAAGTTATATTTTGGTTTCATCTGACCATATGACATTCTCCCAATCTTCTTCTGGATCATCCAAATGCTCTCTAGCAAACTTCAGACGGGCCTGGACATGTACTGGCTTAAGCAAGGGGACACGTCTGGCACTGCAGGATTTGATTCCCTGGTGGCATAGTGTGTTACTGATGGTAGGCTTTGTTACTTTGGTCCCAGCTCTCTGCAGGTCATTCACTAGGTCCCCCGTGTGGTTCTGGGATTTTTGCTCACCGTTCTTTTGATCATTTTAACCCCACGGGTGAGATCTTGCGTGGAACCCCAGATCGAGGGAGATTATCAGTGGTCTTGTATGTCTTCCATTTCCTAATAATTGCTCCCACAGTTGACTTCTTCGAACCAAGTTGCTTACCTATTGCAGATTCAGTCTTCCCAGCCTGGTGCAGGTCTACAATTTTGTTTCTGGTGTCCTTTGACAACTCTTTGTTCTTGGCCATAGTGGAGTTTGGAGTGTGACTGTTTGAGGTTGTGGGTTAGCCCTAACCCTAACAAGTGGAGGACAGAGGAGCCTCTTAAAGAAGAAGTTACAGGTCTGTGAGAGCCAGAAATGTTGCTTGTTTGTAGGTGACCAAATACTTATTTTCCATCATAATTTGAAAATAATTTCATTAAAAATCCTACAATGTGATTTTCTGGATTTTTTTTCTCATTTTGTCTGTCATAGTTGAAGTGTACCTATGATGAAAATTACAGGCCTCTCATCTTTTTAAGTGGGAGAACTTGCACAATTGGTGGCTGACTAAATACTTTTTTGCCCCACTGTATAACTACTACTATATTCATACACACTACTGAGTTGATATGCACCAGTTAAAGCAGTGTTCCAGAAGGTTCATGTTGTAATGATCTAGTCAGGTAGAGTCACCAGACAGAGCTGCTGTAAAGTGTAGTTTCACTTAAAGAATGCGAGCTGTCGAGATCAGGCTGGTTTACCGATGCCAACCGTTAGGCTCTAATGGACAGCTTAAAGCCCGGCTCTAAATAACACATGAAGGGTGAAATAAACTAAAAGAGACAGAAGAGTTTTACCATCTGAAAGACGTCAGATCCTTCATCAAAGTCGACGGTAGCGAAGAAGACCTTGTTGGTGAAGGCACTGGAGTAACGCCAGGAATTAGCTAGGATCTGGTACTCCTCGTCAGCCTGTCTGTAGAGGTGGTGGACACACAGTATGTCAAATACCTTTCAATATTTGAGATACGATTGATTTAGTGTGTCCAGAACAATGGAACTAATAAAATAGTCACAAAAGTCTGGCATACTGGGCGTACCACAAAGGCATATTAGGACATGCATTTGCCCCATCCATGTGTAAAACTAACATGTGACCCCTTACTGGCAGACTACACACAGTCTCTGTTACTGACTGGCAGACTACACACAGTCTCTGTTACTGACTGGCAGACTACACACAGTCTCTGTTACTGACTGGCAGACTACACACAGTCTCTGTTACTGACTGGCAGACTACACACAGTCTCTGTTACTGACTGGCAGACTACACACAGTCTCTGTTACTGACTGGCAGACTACACACAGTCTCTGTTACTGACTGGCAGACTACAAACAGTCTCTGTTACTGACTGGCAGACTACACACAGTCTCTGTTACTGACTGGCAGACTACACACAGTCTCTGTTACTGACTGGCAGACTACACACAGTCTCTGTTACTGACTGGCAGACTACACACAGTCTCTGTTACTGACTGGCAGACTACACACAGTCTCTGTTACTGACTGGCAGACTACACACAGTCTCTGTTACGGACCTTCAGACTACAAATTGTCTCTGTTATGGACCGGCAGACTACAAATTGTCTCGGTTACTGACTGGCAGACGGTTTGTTTGAATAAATTATTTTTTGGCTCCATAAAGTAATCCAACAATGTGTACGCTGTCATCTTGCCTATTTCAAATCTTCTCTCATTGATCGAGACAGGTGAGTATCATGACATGTGATACCCACCTGTCACCCCAATTCAAATGAAACCCCTGCACTGGAGACAGACATTTTATGAGACTCATGTTTGCACGAATCGTGGACAAATACAGTATCGCCAAGGTTGGTACAAAATTCCCTCCACTACACCAAACTGTACCCACCCTGTAACTCCCAGTAATGGATACCAAACACCTTTGATTAAATCACATTATCTGGTGTAACAATTTGTAGATAAGTTACTTGCAGACGCCACACTGTCTCTGTGGCTGCAGGGCGGTGAACATGATGACCACAGAGTAGTTCCTGGGAGGAGCCTTCACAAAGCGACGAAACTTCTCCCCGTTCATACGGATCACAGCTCTCTTCCCTGTCCAGTCCATAAGCTGACCCACCTTCTCAGAGAGTAGAGTCTGGAGGGAGAAAAGGGGAAGAGGGGTTAGAGGTCAGAGTCGTATAGCGACCTGGTCCATCAGCTGGCCCAACCACTCAGACAGCAGGGTCTGGAGGGAGAGAGAAGAGGGGTTAGAGATCAGGGTCTTAATACCAGCCCAGTCCATCAACTGGCCCACCCTCTCAGAGAACAAGTCTCTAGTGTATCTACCTAGCTCGAGCCGAAAGAAGGCACCTTCCTCACCCGGAAGTGCTAACAACGTTTAGGAATGATGCGGATTATAGCTGCAGGAAAGGTCAAAGTTCTAGACCAAGTAGAACATAGACACGGCATGTGACGTGTTAGTTATTACAATGAGCTAGATACTTATATATGAAGCATACTGACGATGCAAACTAGCTAGGTAAACGGTTCCTTCCTAAAAGTTCATGGCTAGCTAGCTAAACCCATCTCTCCTAGACCCATGAGCTAACGTTAGCCTGCTAGCTAGTGTAATGATTATGACACCGTGCGCTGAGAATAAAATACCTCCTTTTTCTTCTGTCCGGTTGAAGGGATTCCATAGAAACTCAACATCAACAACAACGCATACAAAACTTTTAGATACATTTTAATCATCTTTCACAGAGGCGCTTCCGTCAATCGACTGACCACGGATTGAAGGATTCTCTGTAACATTCCGATTGGTCGATTTTCCGCCTCAAGAGCCAATGGCGTGATAGGGGCAGAGACTGTAAAGAAAGCGAGACACCCTACTTCCGAATTTTTACTGATTGGGGTGGGGCATCTCCTTATTGTAATGCTTGTTTTTAGTATTTGATGAGGGTTGTTTACGTCACCCACCTGTATTAAATGGAAAGAGATGCTATGCTACTAGCCTCATATACCATGAATATGCATAGCCATCTCGAGACAATTCCGATATAAAGTGGGGGTTTTTTCTCAAAGTTGCCGGGATGTCACGTGTACTACTTATATTAGTACAAGCATAAAAACTTAAATCTTACAAAACTTCTATTCGATCAAAAAAAACTCACGTAGCAAATAAACCATTAATTCTTTTGTTGGCCAAATTAAACACTTTTATTGACCCCCAAACAAAAACGTCTTGCTTGGTGGGGGGGGGGGGGGGGGGGGGGGGAAACGCCACCTTCTGGAGATTTCACACAGATTTCATGCTAAATTGGGCCTCTCTTCCTCTTCTCTGAACCGTGAGCCCATGAGGGAAAGCATGCTCACAGGACATAAATAAATGCTCAGAATTATTTTCAATGGTAAATGGCAGGAGTAAGCTATCTTATTTATCCACCATCAGGGCGGCAGGGTAGCCTGGTGGTTAGAGCATTGGACTAGTAACCAGAAGGTTGCGAGTTCAAACCCCCAAGCTGACAAGGTACAAATCTGTCGTTCTGCCCCTGAACAGGCAGGTAACCCACTGTTCCCAGGCAGTCATTCAAAATAAGAATTTGTTCTTAACTGACTTGCCTTGTTAAATAAAGGTAAAAAAAAAAATAATCTTTGAAAATTAGTATTGGGTGTATGAAGTAAGATTTGGGGTGCATTCAAAATGAGTATTGTTTTTAAACGTTTCAAATAGTTCACTCTGAAACGTTAAAAACAAAGATTTGAGACAAGTTAAATGAACAGCAAACCAACAAGGGTTTAAGGAGAAGACACAGGTCATCACGTTTTATAACATCACATGTTCAGTTCTTCTACATCCGTGTCACTTTGAAAATATTCAATTAATTAACATCAGAATGTGGTATTGGCATTGGTGTGTCATTGTGTAATAAATCAATCCATCTTTATTCAAATAGTGGACAATCTAAATGAGTTATCACCGTTGCGGTAATGACCAGAATACAAAACAATTTCCTATTTTGACACATTCACAGACTTTTCTTGAAGGTGGAACCCTCTTGGAACCTACCAAACCCTCTTTCATGTCATATTCTGTTCCACTGTCACTTCCTTTTTTACACTGTCACTTCCTGTTCTAAAGCATGCGTCAAACTCATAACAGGGAAGGCAGAGTGTTTTCGCTCCTTCCTTGTATTTGATTGATTAAATAAGGTCACTAATTAGTAAGGAACTCCCCACAAATGATTGTCTAGTGCTTAATTGAAAGATTTGAAACCTGCAGACACCAAGCCCTCCGAGGAATGAGTTTGACACCCTTGTTCTACACTGACTTCACAGTTCTTGGGTGACTCGATGTCTAAAAATGTTGTAAAACTCCAAAATTGGTCATGTTGTTCAGTGTGATGTTAATGAGACGATACTGTGAGACAGCTGTTGTGTACAACCATAGAGTACTTAGTCCTATGTACATTTATATAGCTTTATTAATCTCACCCGCTATGTAAATAATGTTTATATAGCTTTATTAATCTCACCCGCTATGTAAATAATGCTTATATAGCGTTATTTATCTGACCCGCTATGTAAATAACGTTTATATAGCTTTATTAATCTGACCTGCTATGTACATTAGGTTTAGTTTATTTTTATTTTTACAGGGACATTGCACATTAATCAACGTTTCATTAAAAGTGCCGGTTTTAGCCAGCCGGCTAATTTTCAACCGCAGTCCCTGGGCAGGTTATTAAAAACAACTACAATATAGACAATAGCAACATAGAACAAGCAAGACATATCAACATAGGACAAGCAAGACATAGCATACAGACAGAGCAACATAGGACAAGCAAGGCGTAGCATACAGACAGAGCAACATAGAACAAAAAGCAGCAAGGCAAAATTCATAAAAGCAACAAAGTGTTTCCACACCTCACAAGCTACAGACAACAGACAACATGGAAAGCGGCATCACACAGCTAGGGACCATGTTCACAAATCTGATTGACCTTTAGCCATGTCTTCAAGCATTTTGTGAAAGTGTGATATGTGGTGCAGTTATGTGTGTCTGATGGCAGTGTATTCCAGACATGGGAAGCCCTCACAGAGAATGCAGATTTACTAAATTACATTTATATAGCTAATTGTTTTCATTAAATATTTTCAAATTCTCAACATTTGGTAATCGGTAACAGAATATCAAAAGTCTGGGTGTGAGACAAGACAAAAAGTGAAATCAGGACATTAAATAAATAAATAAAAATATATATATATAAAAATCTGAAAGCTGAAAACAAAGTTACATTATTTTAGTGTCTACTTAAAATATGTAAAATAGTAATATTTTTTTTTAGCACAAATCTACTCAAGAAACAAAAAAGCCTGAAGTTATAAAATCCCTCATATTTCCATTACCACCTCATCAGACCATTCAAATGTCAGTCAGTCAGGAAAGCAAAGGCCAGCTTCTTCAGGCAGAAATTTGCATCCTGTAGCTCTAACTCCAAAAAGTTCTGGGGCACTGTAAAGTCCATGGAGAACAAGAGCACCTCCTCCCAGCTGCCCACTGCACTGAGGCTAGGTGACACAGTCACCACCAATAAATCCATGATTATCGAAAACTTCAACAAGCTCAACGGCTGGCCATGCCTTCCTCCTGGCTACTCCAACCTCGGCCAACAGCTCCGCCCCCCCCGAAGCTACTCGCCCAAGCCTCCGCAGCTTCTCTTTTACCCAAATCCAGATAGCAGATGTTCTGAAAGAGCTGCAAAACCTGGACCCGTACAAATCAGCCGGGCTTGACAATCTGGACCCTCTATTTCTGAAACTATCCGACGCCATTGTCGCAACCCCTATTACCAGCCTCTTCAACCTCTCTTTCATATCGTCTGAGATCACCAAGGATTGGAAAGCTGCCGCAGTCATCCCCCTCTTCAAAGGGGGAGACACCCTGGACCCAAACTGTTACAGACCTATATCCATCCTGCCCTGCCTATCTAAGGTCTTCGACAGCCAAGTCAACAAACAGATCACTAACCATCTCGAATCCCACCTTACCTTCTCCGCTGTGCAATCTGGTTTCCGAGCCGGTCACGGGTGCACCTCAGCCACGCTCAAGGTACTAAACGACATCATAACCGCCATCGATAAAAGATAGTACTGTGCAGCCGTCTTCATCAACCTGGCCAAGGCTTTCGACTCTGTCAATCACCATACTCTTATCGGCAGACTCAGTAGCCTCAGTTTTTCTAATGACTGCCTTGCCTGGTTCACCAACTACTTTGCAGACAGAGTTCAGTGTGTCAAATCGGAGGGCATGTTGTCTGGTCCTCTGGCAGTCTCTATGGGGGTGTCACAGGGTTAAATTCTCGGGCCGACTCTTTTCTCTGTATATATCAATGATGTTGCTCTTGCTGCGGGCGATTCCCTGATCCATCTCTACGCAGACGACACCATTCTGTATACTTCCGGTCCGTCCTTGGACGCTGTGCTATCTAACCTCCAAACGAGCTTCAATGCCATACAACACTCCTTCCGTGGCCTCCAACTGTTCTTAAATGCTAGTTAAACCAAATGCATGCTTTTCAACCATTCGCTGCCTGCACCCGCACGCCCGACTAGCATCACCACCCTGGATGGTTCCGATCTAGAATATGTGGACATCGTTAAGTACCTAGGTTTCTGGCTAGACTGTAAACTCTCCTTCCAGACTCATGTCAAACATCTCCAATCTAAAATAAAATCTAGAGTCGGCTTTCTATTCCGCAACAAAGCCTCCTTCACTCACGGCGCCAAACTTACCCTAGTAAAACTGACTATCCTACCGATCCTCGACTTCGGCGATGTCATCTACAAAATAGCTTCCAATACTCTACTCAGAAAACTGGATGCAGTTTATCACAGTGCCATCCATTTTGTTACTAAAGCACCTTATACCACCCACCACTGCGACCTGTATGCTCTAGTCGGCTGGCCCTCGCTACATATTCGTCGCCAGACCCACTGGCTCCATGTCATCTACAAGTCCATGCTAGGTAAAGCTCCACCTTATCTCAGTTCACTGGTCACGATGGCAACATCCACCCGTAGCACGCGCTCCAGCAGGTGTATCTCACTGATCATCCCTAAAGCCAACACCTCATTTGGCCGCCTTTCGTTCCAGTTCTCTGCTGCCTGTGACTGGAACGAATTACAAAAATCGCTGAAGTTGGAGACTTTTATCTCCCTCACCAACTTCAAACATCAGCTATCTGAGCAGCTAACATATCGCTGCAGCTGTACATAGTCTACCGGTAAATAGCCCACCCAATTTACCTACCCCATCCCCATACTGTTTATATTTATTTACTTTTCTGCTCTTTTGCACACCAATATCTCTACCTGTACATGACCATCTGATTATTTATCACTCCAGTGTTAATCTGCAAAATTGTAATTATTCGCCTACCTCCTCATGCATTTTGCACATAATGTATATAGACTTTTTTTCAACTGTGTTATTGACTTGTTAATTGTTTACTCCATGTGTAACTCTGTGTTATCTGTTCACACTGCTATGCTTTATCTTGGCCAGGTCGCAGTTGCACATGAGAACTTGTTCTCAATTAGCCCACCTGGTTAAAACCTCTTGATGCTATGGGGGCGCTATTTCATTTTTGGATAAAAAGACGTGCCCGTTTTAAGCGCAATATTTTGTCACAAAAAGATGCTCGACTATGCATATAATTGATAGCTCTGGAAAGGAAACACTCTGACGTTACCAGAACTGCAAAGATATTCTCTGTGGGTGCCCTAGAACGGGAGCTACAGGCAAAACCGAGATGAAACGGCATCCAGGAAACCAGCAGGATTTTTGAGGCTCCGTTTTCCATTGTCTCCTTATATGGCTGTGAATGCGAGAGGAATGAGCCTGCCCTTTCTGTCGTTTCCCCAAGGTGTCTGCAGCATTGTGACGTATTTGTAGGCATATCATTGGAAGATTGACCATAAGAGACTACATTTTCCAGGTGTCCGCCCGGTGTCCTCCGTCGAAATTGGTTCGTCTTTTTCAGCTGCTGGTATTTTTCCATGCGATTCTGAGGGGAAAGCAGGCTTCCACGAACTGCATATCAATGAAGAGATATGTGAAAAAACACCTTGAGGATTGATTCCAAACAACGTTTGCCATGTTTCGGTCGATATTATGGAGTTAATTCGGAAAAAGTTTGACGTTTTGGTGACTGAATTTTCGTTTCGTTTCGGTAGCCAAATGTGATGTACAAAACGGAGCGATTTCTCCTACACAAAGATTCTTTCAGGAAAAACTGAACATTTGCTATGTAACTGAGAGTCTCCTCATTGAAAACATCCGAAGCTCTTCAAAAATGATTTTATTTATTTGGTTATATGGTTTTTGTGAAAATGTTGCGTGCTAAATGCTACTCAAAATGCTAAGCTAGCTTAGCATACTCTTACACAAATTAGTGATTTGCTATGGTTCAAAAGCATATTTTGAAAATCTGAGATGACAGTGTTGTTAAGAAAAGGCTAAGCTTGAGAGCAGGTGCATTATTTTCATTTTATTTGTGATTTTCAGAAATCGTTAACGTTGCGTAATGCTAATGAGCCTGAAGCTTTAGTCACGATCCCGGATCCGGGGTGGGGAGTATCAAGAGGTTAAATAAAGGTGAAATAAATAAAAATAAATAAAAAATATATAGTTCCCTTACCCCCTCATCAGACCATTCATATAAGTCCCTTACCACCTCATCAGACCATTCATAAAGTTCCCTTACCACCTCATCAGACAATTCATATAGTTCCCTTACCACCTCGCCATCAGACCATTCATATCGTTAACTCCCTTACCACCTCATCAGACCATTCATATCGTTAACTCCCTTACCACCTAGCCATCAGGCCATTCATATAGCTCCCTTACCACCTAGCCATCAGACCATTCATATAGTTCCCTTACCACCTCATCAGAACATTCATATAGTTCCCTTACCAAATCATCAGCCCATTCATATAGTTCCCTTACCACCTCATCAGACCATTAACATAGTTCCCTTACCACCTCATCAGAACATTCATATAGTTCCCTTACCACCTAATCAGAACATTCATATAGTTCCCTTACCACCTCATCAGAACATTCATATAGTTCCCTTACACCCTCATCAGAACATTCATACAGTTTCCTTACCACCTAGCCATCAAACCATTCATATAGTTCTCTTACCACCTCATCAAACCATTCATATAGTTCCCTTACCACCTCATCAGACCATTCATATAGTTCCCTTACCATCTCATCAGACCATTCATATAGTTCCCATACCACCTCAGACTATTCATATAGTTCCCTTACCACCTCATCAGACCATTCATATAGTTCCCTTACCACCTCATAAGACCATTCATATAGTTCCCTTACCACCTCATCAGACCATTCATGTAGTTCCCTTACACCCTCATCAAACCATTCATATAGTTCCCTTACCACCTCATCAGACCATTCATATAGTTCCCTTACCACCTCATCAGACCATTCATATAGTTCCCTTACCACCTCATCAGACCATTCATATCGTTAACTCCCTTACCACCTAGCCATCAGACCATTCATATCGTTAACTCCCTTACCACCTAGCCATCAGGCCATTCATATAGCTCCCTTACCACCTAGGCATCAGACCATTCATATAGTTCCCTTACCACCTCATCAGACCATTCATATAGTTCCCTTACCACCTCATCAGACCATTCATATAGTTCCCTTACCACCTCATCAGAACATTCATATAGTTCCCTTACAGCCTCATCAGAACATTCATATCGTTCCCTTACCACCTCGCCATCAGAACATTCATATAGTTCCCTTACCACCTCATCAGACCATTAATCTAGTTCCCTTACCACCTCATCAGACCATTAATATAGTTCCCTTACCACCTCATCAGACCATTCATATAGTTCCCTTACCACCTCATCAGACCATTCATATAGTTCCCTTACCACCTAGCCATCAGACCATTCATATAGTTCCCTTACCACCTCATCAGAACATTCATATAGTTCCCTTACAGCCTCATCAGAACATTCATATCGTTCCCTTACCACCTCGCCATCAGAACATTCATATAGTTCCCTTACCACCCCATCAGACCATTCATATAGCTCCCTTACCACCTAGCAATCAGACCATTCATATAGTTCCCTTAACACCTAGCCATCAGACCATTCATATAGTTAACTCCCTTACCACCTAGCAATCAGACCATTCATATAGTTAACTCCCTTACCACCTAGCCATCAGACCATTCATATAGCTCCCTTACCACCTAGGCATCAGACCATTCATATAGTTCCCTTACCACCTCATCAGACTACTCATATAGTTCCCTTACCACCTAGCCATCAGACCATTCATATAGTTCCCTTACCACCTAGCCATCAGACCATTCATATAGTTCCCTTACTACCTAGCCATCAGACCATTCATATAGTTCCCTTACCACCTCATCAGAACATTCATATAGTTCCCTTACCACCTCATCAGACCATTCATATAGTTCCCTTACCACCTCATCAGACCATTCATATAGTTCCCTTACAGCCTCATCAGAACATTCATATAGTTCCCTGACCACCTCCTCAAACCATTCATATAGTTCTCTTACCACCTCATCAGACCATTCATGTAGTTCCCTTACCACCTAGCCATCAGACCATTCATATAGTTACCTTACCATCTAGCCATCAGACCATTCATATAGTTCCCTTACCACCTAGCCATCAGGCCATTCATATAGTTCCCTTACCATCTAGCCATCAGACCATTCATATAGTTCCCTTACCACCTAGCCATCAGACCATTCATATAGTTCCCTTACCACCTCATCAGAACATTAATATAGTTCCCTTACCACCTCATCAGAACATTCATATCGTTCCCTTACCACCTCATCAGACCATTCATATTGTTCCCTTACCACCTCATCAGACCATTAATATAGTTCCCTTACCACCTCATCAGAACATTCATATAGTTCCCTGACCATCTCCTCAAACCATTCATATAGTTCTCTTACCACCTCATCAGACCATTCATGTAGTTCCCTTACCACCTAGCCATCAGCCCATTCATATAGTTCCCTTACCACCTCATCAGAACATTAATATAGTTCCCTTACCACCTCATCAGAACATTCATATCGTTCCCTTACCACCTCATCAGACCATTCATATTGTTCCCTTACCACCTCATCAGAACATTAATATAGTTCCCTTACCACCTCATCAGAACATTCATATCGTTCCCTTACCACCTCATCAGACCATTCATATTGTTCCCTTACCACCTCATCAGACCATTAATATAGTTCCCTTACCACCTCATCAGAACATTCATATAGTTCCCTGACCACCTCCTCAAACCATTCATATAGTTCTCTTACCACCTCATCAGACCATTCATGTAGTTCCCTTACCACCTCGCCATCAGACCATTCATATAGTTACCTTACCATCTAGCCATCAGACCATTCATATAGTTCCCTTACCACCTAGCCATCAGCCCATTCATATAGTTCCCTTACCACCTCATCAGAACATTAATATAGTTCCCTTACCACCTCATCAGAACATTCATATCGTTCCCTTACCACCTCATCAAACCATTCATATTGTTCCCTTACCACCTCATCAGACCATTAATATAGTTCCCTTACCACCTCATCAGAACATTCATATCATTCCCTTACCACCTCATCAGAACATTAATATAGTTCCCTTACCACCTCATCAGAACATTAATATAGTTCCCTTACCACCTCATCAGAACATTCATATCGTTCCCTTACCACCTCATCAGAACATTAATATAGTTCCCTTACCACCTCATCAGAACATTCATATCGTTCCCTTACCACCTCATCAAACCATTCATATAGTTCCCTTACCACCTCATCAGAACATTAATATAGTTCCCTTACCACCTCATCAGAACATTCATATCGTTCCCTTACCACCTCATCAAACCATTCATATTGTTCCCTTACCACCTCATCAGACCATTAATATAGTTCCCTTACCACCTCATCAGAACATTCATATAGTTCCCTGACCACCTCCTCAAACCATTCATATAGTTCTCTTACCACCTCATCAGACCATTCATATAGTGCCCTTACCACCTAGCCATCAGCCCATTCATATAGTTCCCTTACCACCTCATCAGAACATTAATATAGTTCCCTTACCACCTCATCAGAACATTCATATCGTTCCCTTACCACCTCGCCATCAGACCATTCATATAGTTCCCTTACCATCTAGCCATCAGACCATTCATATAGTTCCCTTACCACCTAGCCATCAGCCCATTCATATAGTTCCCTTACCACCTCATCAGAACATTAATATAGTTCCCTTACCACCTCATCAGACCATTCATATTGTTCCCTTACCACCTCATCAGACCATTAATATAGTTCCCTTACCACCTCATCAGACCATTCATGTAGTTCCCTTACCACCTAGCCATCAGACCATTCATATAGTTACCTTACCATCTAGCCATCAGACCATTCATATAGTTCCCTTACCACCTAGCCATCAGACCATTCATATAGTGCCCTTACCACCTAGCCATCAGCCCATTCATATAGTTCCCTTACCACCTCATCAGAACATTCATATCGTTCCCTTACCACCTCGCCATCAGACCATTCATATAGTTCCCTTACCACCTCATCAGAACATTTACATTTAAGTCATTTAGCAGACGCTCTTATCCAGAGCGACTTACAAATTGGTGAATTCACCTTCTGACATCCAGTGGAACAGCCACTTTACAATAGTGCATCTAAATCATTTAAGGGGGGGGGTGAGAAGGATTACTTTATCCTATCCTAGGTATTCCTTGAAGAGGTGGGGTTTCAGGTGTCTCCGGAAGGTGGTGATTGACTCCGCTGTCCTGGCGTCGTGAGGGAGTTTGTTCCACCATTGGGGGGCCAGAGCAGCGAACAGTTTTGACTGGGCTGAGCGGGAACTGTACTTCCTCAGTGGTAGGGAGGCGAGCAGGCCAGAGGTGGATGAACGCAGTGCCCTTGTTTGGGTGTAGGGCCTGATCAGAGCCTGGAGGTACTGCGGTGCCGTTCCCCTCACAGCTCCGTAGGCAAGCACCATGGTCTTGTAGCGGATGCGAGCTTCAACTGGAAGCCAGTGGAGAGAGCGGAGGAGCGGGGTGACGTGAGAGAACTTGGGAAGGTTGAACACCAGACGGGCTGCGGCGTTCTGGATGAGTTGTAGGGGTGTAATGGCACAGGCAGGGAGCCCAGCCAACAGCGAGTTGCAGTAATCCAGACGGGAGATGACAAGTGCCTGGATTAGGACCTGCGCCGCTTCCTGTGTGAGGCAGGGTCGTACTCTGCGGATGTTGTAGAGCATGAACCTACAGGAACGGGCCACCGCCTTGATGTTAGTTGAGAACGACAGGGTGTTGTCCAGGATCACGCCAAGGTTCTTAGCGCTCTGGGAGGAGGACACAATGGAGTTGTCAACCGTGATGGCGAGATCATGGAACGGGCAGTCCTTCCCCGGGAGGAAGAGCAGCTCCGTCTTGCCGAGGTTCAGCTTGAGGTGGTGATCCGTCATCCACACTGATATGTCTGCCAGACATGCAGAGATGCGATTCGCCACCTGGTCATCAGAAGGGGGAAAGGAGAAGATTAATTGTGTGTCGTCTGCATAGCAATGATAGGAGAGACCATGTGAGGTTATGACAGAGCCAAGTGACTTGGTGTATAGCGAGAATAGGAGAGGGCCTAGAACAGAGCCCTGGGGGACACCAGTGGTGAGAGCGCGTGGCGAGGAGACAGATTCTCGCCACGCCACCTGGTAGGAGCGACCTGTCAGGTAGGACGCAATCCAAGCGTGGGCCGCGCCGGAGATGCCCAACTCGGAGAGGGTGGAGAGGAGGATCTGATGGTTCACAGTATCGAAGGCAGCCGATAGGTCTAGAAGGATGAGAGCAGAGGAGAGAGAGTTAGCTTTAGCAGTGCGGAGCGCCTCCGTGATACAAAGAAGAGCAGTCTCAGTTGAATGACTAGCCTTGAAACCTGACTGATTTGGATCAAGAAGAACATTAATATAGTTCCCTTACCACCTCATCAGAACATTCATATAGTTCCCTTAACCCTCATCAGACCATTCATATAGTTCCCTTTCCACCTAGCCATCAGACCATTAATATAGTTCCCTTTCACCTAGCCATCAGACCATTCATATAGTTCCCTTTCACCTAGCCATCAGACCATTCATATAGTTCCCTTACCACCTAGCCATCAGACCATTCATATAGTTCCCTTACCACCTCATCAGACCATTCATATTGTTCCCTTACCACCTAGACATCAGACCATTCATATAGTTCCCTTACCACCTAGCCATCAGACCATTCATATAGTTCCCTTACCACCTAGCCATCAGACCATTCATATAGTTCCCTTACCACCTAGCCATCAGACCATTCATATAGTTCCCTTA
Organism: Oncorhynchus masou masou; assembly: GCF_036934945.1. NCBI lineage: Eukaryota > Metazoa > Chordata > Actinopteri > Salmoniformes > Salmonidae > Oncorhynchus > Oncorhynchus masou. The sequence goes on from NC_088220.1 coordinate 4,852,455, forward strand.
CCACCTCATCAGACCATTCATATTGTTCCCTTACCACCTAGACATCAGACCATTCATATAGTTCCCTTACCACCTAGCCATCAGACCATTCATATAGTTCCCTTACCACCTCATCAGACCATTCATATTTTCCTTAAACGTAATACTTTACTGAGAAACCTTAGTCATAGTATCACAGTACACTTGAAAAACAACAAACGCTAAGTCTCAAAAACTCCCTCAGGAAACAAATGCACACTGTAAACAATTCTTGCTTCAGCAATGGAAAACAGAAAACAGACCTCTTTTAATTAACAGTGACAACATAATGAGTAAATATGACACACTTGAGTGTCGTTAATGTCTCTAGGACGGTCTCTGCTGCCCTCTGGTGACAGATGGAACCATGTCAATGGCTGAGGAAATGTTGTTGCAGTAGTGTAGTATGTGATGCAGGAATAATGACAAGCGAACCGAACTCCAACCACCTCTCCAGATGTTCTCAGTTGGGTTTGTGGCTGTTTTGAGGAGTCCTTTGCAGAGAAAGTTCCTTTGGAGAGTTCACACTGCACCAAACATTAAGTGAATCGACTGAGTTCACAAAAATTGTCTGAAAGGGTACAATATACTGAAAGGTGTTACAATACACTGTGTCCTCGTTACAATCCGCCACACTCAGTCCAAGGCAATGCCAATGGCTAGTGGGCAGACAACCAGAATATGAGCCATACTAATCTAACATAATGACCTCTACCTGACTGAAATATCTCTCATTGAGAAAAGCGTGGACCTAATGTGAACCATGCCCCGTGGCCCTGCTCCTTTCCCTCTTAGTCAAAGTCCTCCCATCAGTTAAGCTGAGTACAGACTGAACCAGAGTTCAAGACATGAGCTAAAAACTGAACTGAACAAGCAGACAGTTAACGCTCTAATATCCCTATAACTACCGGTACTAGTTTCACAACACAATGTGTCGCCCTATACTCAATCAATCAAATGGATTTATGAAGCCCTTCTTACATCAGCTGATGTCACAAAGTACTGTACATAAACCCAGCCTAAACCCCAAACAGCAAGCAATGCAGGTGTAGAAGCACGGTGGCTAGGAAAAACTCCCTAGAAAGGACACAACTTAGGAAGAAACCTAAAGAGGAGCCAGGCCATGGGGGTGGCCAGTCCTCTTCTAGCTGTGCCAGGTGGAGATTTTAACAGAACATGGCCAAGATGTTCAAATGACCAGCATGGTCAAATAATAATAAGTGGTTGTAGAGGGTGCAACAGGTCAACACCTCAGGAGTAAATGTCAGTTGGCATTTCATAGCCGATCATTAAGAGTATCTCTACCACTCCTGCTGTCTCTAGAGAGTTGAAAAAGCAGGTCTGGGACAGGTAGCACGTCCAGTGAACAGGTCAGGGTTCCATAGCCGCAGGCAGAACAGTTGAAACTGGAGTTGCAGCGCGAACAGGTGGACTGGGGACAGAAAGAGTCATCATGCCAGGTAGTCCTGACGCATGGTCCTAGGGCTCAGGTCCTCTGAGAAAGAATGAATGAATTAGAGAGAGCATACTTAAATTCACACAGGACACCGGATAAGACAGGAGAAATACTCCAGGTATAACAGACTGACCCTAGCCCCCGACACATAAACTACTGCAGCATAAATACTGGAGGCTGAGACAGGAGCCTTCATAGTCACAGTGTCTAGCTGTATCCCCAGGTAGACAATCCGATGATTGGGCATGCTCTTTCCCCAACTCCCAGCAAACACCAGGCCACTCGTAGCGTGCTGTGAGCATAGACATACGAAACACAGGTCGTGAGTCCACAGACGCCAGAGAGGAGAAGCTCTCTGAAAAGAGCTTTTGGGGATGGAAAATCTCCTGGTGTGCTAATTGAAGGATGAAGTTGAGGCTTGGAAGGAGGGTTCGTCCTGAGTTTCTCTTCTCGGCTTCTTCAGTCCATGTCAAGTCACTGAATATAATGGAAGGATGATTGAGAGGAAGAGTCCCCTTATATAGGGACACCTGTGCTCACATTGGCTGCAGGTGTGTGCATAATTTTCTCTCAGGCTTTTCGCGGCCCGGTACTGCAGCTCATTCCGTTCACCAGTTCCGGAGGTCTACGTCACCGGCCTTCTAGGAGTCACTGAACTGGATTCATTACCACCAACCCAAGACTGTCTTGTCTCATTACACAAACCTTGTTCCCCCTGATTAGTATGTGTATATATGTGGCCTCTGGTTATTGTTACCATGTCCGTTGGTCCTGTGTTTTTTTACCGGCTTCCATGCTACATGTATTTGTGCACTTGTTTTTATGGGTCTCGACCCGTATATTATTTAGAGGTTTACACTTCGCTCTATTGAGTGGAGAAAATTAAACCCCCTATTATGTGTTCCTGTGCCTGTCTCCAATCATTCGACAACATGGCATTAATAACCTACATAGGCTGTGTGTGTGTGTGTGTGTGTGTGTGTGTGTGTGTGTGTGTGTGTGTGTGTGTGTGTGTGTGTGTGTGTGTGTGTGTGTGTGTGTGTGTGTGTGTGTGTGTGTGTGTGTGTGTGTGTGTGTGTGTGTTTGAGTGAATGAGTGAGTGAGAGAGAGCTTTTCTTTGACATCTGTTGGGAGAAATTACTGATTTACAGTTCCTGAGGGTTGCCTAATCACACTTATGAAGTTTTGAAAAGATCTGACCTTTTTAACCCTTCGAAACAGCACCTATGACACCATTTTAAGGCACTTCAGATTTACACAGGAAGCTGAAAGTGAACACATATCTTCCTTTGGGTAGGCACTTATAGTACAGTATATTGAGTTTTAAGTCTATGTTAAGAACTGACTTATTTACAGAGGGTTGAATGAGTGTGTGTTATTTCGGAAAATCACAAAAAATCACAGAAATCTCGCAGAGCTCGGAAACACACTTCAAAAAGTTTAATCTGAACACGCTGCAACTGGATCTGTAACTCTTTTTTAACATCACCAATTGTACATTGTAGATTTCTCTTAAATTACGATAGATAAATGGCTGGTTAATTTTTTATTGACACCGTAGGTTCATTTACTTTGACGTGAAGCGGAAAAATTAGCACTCTATTTTCATTTTTTACCTTTAATCCCAGAAGAATGGCCATAACTCAAAACCATTGAGCCCTCGACACCATCTTGTTCGGGGCCAACTGTCCATTATGGCAAACCTATCTCACCAAGTTTCGTCTTCAAAGTCTTTTCCATTTAGGAGAAAAGGCCACGTCGTGATTGGTGATATTTTGAACATTTGCAATATGATTCCACTCGCCTTCTTGTGAGATTTACAGGGACAGCGGAAAAATGACCAAAATTTGGAAATTTTAGAAAACGGAAACCGCCCGATTTGTCCTAACTGATGATCCATGTTTCCCAGCTTGGTGGTGGGAGGATATTGAGCCTTGTCCTGGGCAGGTGCTCTATCCCAGCTATTACCTTGTGGGTAAGTCCAGAGTCCATAGGCCCAGAGAGAGAGTGGGCAAGCTGTGTGTGTCCTCTCATAGCCATATGAAGGCATGTAACCCGGGTAGGGCTATAAGGCCTTTAGGCCTTTCTGTCCCTTCATCCCATGAGAGAGGCCTGACCTTTAGGCCTGTCTGTGTCCTCTCATGCCCAGATAAAGGCATGTAACCCGGTTAGGTCATATAAGGCCTTGAGGCCTGTTTGTGTCCTCTGATGCCCAGATAAAGGCATGTAACCCGGGTAGGGCTATAAGGCCTTTAGGCCTGTATGTCCCTTCATCCCATGAGAGAGAGTCCTGACCTTTATGCCTGTCTGTGTCCTCTCATGCCCAGATAAAGGCATGTAACCAGGCTAGGGATATGTAGGTACCAGACCAGGCCAGTGGCTTTCTGGCCTATGGGCCTATGGGCCTTTTTTGGGTTACCAGGCCCCTGTGGAAACAAAAAATGGAATACCCAGGCGGGTCTCGAACACTGACTGTCCAATTGTGAGGCAAGTGCGCTACCCATTAAGCCACACAACCTTTCATGTATGTAAAAATCCAATTAAGGAAAGAAAAGTGTACAAATAAAATAGTAGCCAAAAGGAGACTCCTCCGACGTCTGTGTGGAACCTGCCCTTCCTTGCAGCAACACTACAGATCTAGAGAAGTCCCAGCCACGACGCGTTTCTGCCTTACTCGGCTTCATCAGGTAGCAGGGAGGAGAATACATAAATAAAATTGAAATAAAAGGTGCAAAAAAGTAGTAAAAATGTATGTATATATATCTACATGTACAGTAGGGTGTACTGTGTAATTTACTTGCCTTGAATGTAGTCCTGGTTGGGTGTGTGGAGAGAAATGCTGCCTGTCCGGTGGTCTCCCTGTAAAGTTGTGAGGAGTGCTACCTCTCTGGTGTGTGCATGTGTGGGCCAGGTGGCTTAGGTTATTTTGATTGGTCTGTACTGTTACTAGGTAGGATAGCCGGTAACAGGTTGTGGTGTGGAGGGTTCAGATAAAGGTGAGAGTGGAATGGGGATGCAGTAAAGTGGATGGGCAGTTAGAGTAGAGGTCAAGCACACCTAACAACAATAGAATGGAGACCCAATGTGATAAAAGTTCAACCTTGTAGTGACACAAGGTTTTCAAAATATTATTTGGTATGAATGAAGAATGGAGTGTGACAAAACAGGGGTCACAATACATTGTACGGGACAGACAAGGTTAACGACATGAGGTCAGGTACAGATACATGTACACACACACACACAGAGGGGTTAGAACTGGGGTTGCAGTTCGGGTTAGGGGCTAGGGTTAAGGTTAGAGTTAGTGTTAGGAATGGTAGGGGTTAGAATGGTTAAGGCTAAGGTTGAGGTCAGAGTAAGAATGGTTAAGTTTAGGGGTAGGTTTAGGGTAGAATGGTTAAGGTTTGGGTTAGAATAGTTACGGTTAGGGTTGGAGTTATTCAGGCTAGGGTTAAGGTCAAAGTTAGAATGGTTAAGGTTGGCGTTAGGGTTAGATTGGTTAGGGTTAGTGTTAAGGACAAAGTAAGGGTGATTGAGGTTAGGTTTAGAGTAAGAATGGTTGCGGTTAGGGTTAGAATGGTTAACGTTAGGTTATCAGTAGGTGAGGAGTTGGTTAAGTCTTGTAAGGTCCAAATAACAAATAGGGATCACAGTACATTATAAGAGACAGACAAGGTTAACAACATAAGGTCAGACACAGATACATATACTAATACACACACTCACAGGGGGGTTCGGGCTAGGATTGCAGTTAAGGTGGGGGGCTAGGGTTAAGGTTAGGATTAGTGTTAGTGTTAGGAATGGTTAGGGTTAGGATGGTTAAGGTTAGGGTTGGGGTGGGGTTAGGGTTAGGTTTTGAATATAATTGTGTTTCGTTTCAACTAGTTAGTTTTACGGTGCACAGGCCTATCTCCTGTTTATCCCTCCCATTTCTGATGATCTGATATCATAGGTGTAGTACTTAAGGCCCGTAGATGTCCTCCTAGGATCATACATTAAACTGAGGTAAGCTCCAAGTTGCCTCTTTTTCTGGGTGGCAGTACAGAAGTCGATGTGGTGAGAGATTCATTCAACCATAGTGTTGTTAAATATGAACCTAAACGCCATATTGTGCATTTAAATGGTTTTATTGTTTTGTTAAAGGAAAGGAAAACCTAAAAAAGGAAGTGCCACCAAACAAACTATAAATATATAGAGAGTAAAACTACAATTTGAATAAAACCATGTTCTTCTCCATCCATTTTCCTGTCTGTTAAAACCCATTTTCTAAAACCTCTCGTTCAGGCCATTTGGCGTTACTGTCTGTAGGTGCTGGATCCACTCCCGTTCTACCCTCTTTCGCTGCCCACAGGTCCAGCCTATATGTGACTGTAACCCTGATATGTTAAGGTGAGTGATGGGGTGGTCCTGGAAGTGGTTTATGAGTTACGTCGGTAGATGTGCCCTTTTAATGTAATACAGGTGTAGTTTGAGTCTGGTTTCTATGGTGTGTTTGGTTTCTCCAATGTATTGTTTATTGCAAAGTTGTGACGGCCCTGAATTTTTCTGAACCATCTCAGTGCAGCACCTTCCAATAGGGTGCTTTCCCTTTAATTCCCAATTAAATAGCCAACATCAGCTGCGCAAAAGTGGGGTTTTTGATGGAGACGTGAATGAGGATGAGGTCAAGCCTCAGTTCGGAAGCTTCTCTATTCCGTTGTTTTGTAGCCTAATAGAGTTTACCCAGGATCGGATCCACTCTTTGCGTCTGTGGACTACACCTCTTCGTTCTTCGTGGCTTTTCTCCGCTGGAGATCTATTGGCTGATTGGATTGTCTGACTGACCGACTGACTACAACCTTTTTGTATACGGTATTTCATTTGTTTTGATGTCATGTATACGGTGATTTATGTAGTTAGTTGTAGTTGAGGACTTAGTAAGAGTTGATACGCTTTAAAGTTCTGTGGTAAAATTGTTATATTGATTGTATGATTTAATACTGGGTATACTCTACACTGAATGAACGGACAAACACTGCGTGACAGTAGTCACTTGAGTTCCCTGAACTCCTTTACCGGGCTGGACTCTTTTTAGGCCCGAGGTACAGGACATTTCTGGAGGAACCAGAACTCCTTGTTATATTATTATATGTGTGTGTAATCATTGATGTTGCTAATACAACCCACGCAAAAGAATAGTTGTTTTTTTAAAGTTTTTCCAATGTTTTAAGGGTTTATGAAAAGTTTATTTCCATCCTGACTTTTACATAAGTCCTTTGTATTGGTGTAGACTTGACGGACCAAATGGGACTCATTCCCTCCCAAACCAAAATGAGAAACCAATGTTTTCTCTGGTAGGCAAAACCTACCTGGCACCCCTATAATTAATAACCTCAAGTCAAAACTGTTACAAAGTGTACATGTAATGATATAAATGGTGTTATGTGTGTTCAATGAATAGGATTCTTGTACTGGTGCTGATGTGTGGCTGTGTATATTTGTAATGAACTTTATCTGTCAAATGGAAATGATGAGGTTTGAGGTCTTGTGGTGGCTTACTACTGAATCTTGCTTTGGTGAGGAGGTCCTTTAAATTTTTGTTCTTTCTAAATGCTGAAATGATTCTGTATGGTTTGAGTGGTATGTACGTGTGCTGAACTGTAGAGAAATTGTGTTTGATTGATGTAGGGGTCTAATTCTATGTGAAAATGTGGTTACTAGGGGGATGATAATTGTCTGTTGATTGAGTATTGATGGCAAAGGAGAAGAGACCGAGGAAGTGTTTCAGTTTAGTGATTGGTGCAGATCACTTTCCATAGGGGAGTCAGGATTAGGGTGAGGGAGGGAGATAGGATGAGAACCCTGGTTAGGGTAATGGTACACATTGGGGTTAGGCGTGGGGTTTGGGGAAAGGTTAAGGTTAGGCATGGGGTTTGGGAAGGGGTTAAGGTTAGGCATGGGGTTTGGGGAGGGGTTAAGGTTAAGAGAAGTGGGTGATTTGCTGTGGTCTGTGAGTGTTGGATGAATGGGAGGGAGGGCGGCCAATGTGTTGTTTTTAATGGATCTTAAAAATAGTTTTGAATATCATCCTCTTCTAAGTGCATTGAATAGTGTATTTATTGCATGATCCAGGTCTTGCTTGCAAGATATCCTGTGGAACCGTATGATTTGTAATTTTATTATTCCCTTAAATGTATGTTTAGGATGGTAACTGTGTTCATGAAGTAAAGCGTGTGTGTTTGTTGGTTTGAAGTAAACTCTAGTGTGTAGTGTTTTCTGTGATTGATTGTTATTACTGAAAAAAACTTGTCTAAGAAGTTGACTTCTTGTGGATGAATTGTGTATTTAACCTTAATGGATCGATGATGACCGTTGAGAATGTTTATAAAATCTGTGAATAACTGGATGTTGTGGGGCCAGGCTCCTATTATATCGTCTAAAAAGCGGTAATAAAAAGTGGGTTGATATGGGTTAGGGTTAGGTTTCTAGTTTTGAGTCGGTTGATCCACTTCCATCTCTGACACGTGGAAACCGGAGGGGGGAAGGGAGGGGGTGCACTCCACTCATGTGCGCATAGGCCGGAGGGGTCCGGGCGCGGCTGGCCAAAGTTGTAGGCCCCATGGTTGCCCACTTGTAGATTAACCCATTGGTTGGGTTAAAACGCCGTCTGTCCGTAGGGTAGGGGTTAGGGTTAGGTATAGTTGGTAGAATGGTTAAGGTTAGGGTTGAGGTTAGGGGAAGGTATAGTATTTTAATATTTAGGTTAAGGTTAGGGTAAGGGGTTAGGGTGAGGGTTAAGGTTAGGTATGGTTTTTAGGATGGTTAGGGTTAGGTTAAGGTATAGTTTTTTAGAAAGGTTAAGGTTAGGTTTAGGTAGGTCTGTCAACTCAACGTAGGATCAGGCCAAACCCTTGAGTTGCTCACCTTATGCAGGTTTGGTCCTCGGTTGGTTGCCATGTGTCCATATCGAGTGGTGTGGTCATGATGTCTAGGTCCGCTTGTCAACGGATGTGGAAAGCATAGTGCAACCTAGGAGTTTACTCCCCATCGGATCCTTTTTTCTTAGCTCCATGTTGTCTATGTATTTACTTCCGTGTTCGTCCGTCTTTAGGTCCTGGATGTTTTCAATCATGTTGTGTAATTCAGGGGTTATTCTCTTCCAGGATCCTAACTCTGAATCAGCCCATGTCTAGTCGAATCCAGCTGGTCTGTATGGGTATACTCGGCGTAGGATCAGGCAAAACCGTCGAGTTGCGTACCTTATGCAGGTCCGGGCGTCAGTTGGTTGCCATGTGTCCCTGTCAAGTGGTTAGTCTTTAAACTACCAGTGGTTTGAGCAGACAAAAACCCAGAAGGCAAGCCCTCTCTACGGTTGTCATGCATCCGCCCTTGGTGTTCCGTCTTGTGTTTCAGTATGTATATGGAGGGTTTAGGATCAGGCAAATCTTCTCTGATTTTCGTATTGTACGTCCGGCAGTAGTAGAAGTTGATTGCCATGTGTCCATCCCCACCATCTCAGTCGTAGGTAATTCAGTGGTTTGGGTGATCGTGACTAAACCCTAGACAGTGAATTTTTTTCGTAGTCCAGGTAAAAAAGTGGTTCGGTTGTCCAGGCTTAGTGCGGCGGGGTAAGGAGTCCCCAGTAAAAAATTGTTCTGTGGGATCCAATTCTCCGCCAGACGTAATCTGGGCACCCCAGGGATTACACGGCCGAAGTGAAACCTCCAGCCGCAGCGCCTGACCCAAAAGCCCCACTTTTCGAGGACTTAACTGCCCCAACCCGCTAGGATGAAACACGCGCTACTGATCCAATCCAATTCTAAACTGGGGTAGATAGTCGTTCAGCGCGGTACGTGAGTCTCCTGTTTTTGTGGGCTGGGAGCGTTGAGCCGATTGGTCTGCCAACAGGACCCCGAGAGGTCCCGAAGGAGTCCGGTCTATCCATTTCCTCCTGTCTTCTTGCTTGGTGTATGGAAGAGCCTAATTGCTTAGGGTGTAATCGCTGCGGGGGAGTCGCCAGGTCGGGGTCCCCAGAGTAGTTGGAGAAAAAAAGTTCTCGTCCGTTGGGGGTGCTGGTGGGTATCTACAAAAAAGGGTTTTAGAAGGATGGTGGGTTGGTGAAGGTTTTTTGTTGTTAAATTTAGTCTATTTGTGTTCTATTTTATAGTTAAGGGTCCATGGTCATGGTAACCCTTACTTCCAGAAACTAAAAAACAAATATATATATATATATATATATATATTACATTTTCATTTATTATTATTATTATTTTTTATGTGTAAGTAAAGTGATTTAAAGATAAGTATATTTGAGAGTCCGTGGTCACGGTACCTCTATTAGTGCTATTGGAGGCCTATTTTTGTGGTCTAAATGACCCCCTATTTTTTATATGGGATGTGGGGTGTGTAAGGTGCGGGTGCAGTGTATGTCCAGATGTTTCTCCGCTGTACTGGGAGCCTCAGTGGTGGTCCCTCCCGTGGTAGTGGTGTTGGTCCTGGAGGGGTTTAGGGGGGTCCATCCTTGATCCGTGAGTCCAGGTGTTATTCTTTGATTTCTACGTTGTGGTTTTGTTTTAGGGGTGGCTGCTCAACAAGAAATCCTTGATGTTTTTTTGTTCCTTTTGAAGGCCAGGATGGGTAGGTGATGAGTGAGTTAGTTGCTTGGATTTGAGTCATCATTTTGGGGGATGCGAGTAGCCACTCGGAAGATGGTGAGTGGTATGGTGGGGGTGGGTCATCGGGTATGGTGGGGTTGATCCGCTTCTAGGAGAGTTTCTTTAACATCGGTTCCTGTTGGAAGTGGTGTTGGTCCTCGAGGGGTTTGGGAGGTCCATCCTTGGTCTGTGGGTCCCGGTGAGATTCTTTGGTTCCTTGTGGTGGTCTTTAGAGGTGGCTGTATACCAAGGAATCCTTGAGGTGTTTTATTCCTTTGGGAGGCCAGGGTCGGTGTGTGAAGAGGGAGTAGTTGTTTTGACCGTAGTCTCTTCTAGATGTGGGTCGCTACCCGGCAGCTTGGTGAGTTGTATGGTGGAAGTGGGCCATTGGGTATGGTGGGGTGGAGCCTCTTTCTTGGGAGAGTTTCTTTAACATTGGTTCTAGTTGGTCTTTGGTTGGTGAGGCCAGGTTGTCCCGTGTTTTCAGAGTGGTAGTGGTGAGGGCCTGGTGTTCCAAACGGTTTCTTATATTTTGCTGTGGTATTGTCCCACCTGTGGAGGCATTAACCCTGTGGTACTGGATCGGCGAGGGCTTCGCCTTTCACTGGGTTTTGCTGCTTGATGGGGCAGGTGGGTTGATCCGGGCCGTGGGGTTTCTGGAGGGGGACAAAGCACAGAGTCAGGATCCACAAATGGATAGCTTCTGTTGGGATGTAGGAAGTTGATGGTGTTTTTGGAATTTCCTGCAGCGTCTTAGTGTTCTTAAAGGTGTTCCGGCACTGGTGCCCTCTAGTCCTATGTGGGGGACCGTCCTCTGGGTTGTCCACTTCCTATCTCTCCACTGGATCGGTGAGAGCTTCGCCTTTTGGAAGGGTTTGCTGTTTGATGGAGTGGGTGGGTTGATCCGGTCCGTGGAGTTTCTGGAGGGGGACATAGCAGGGAGTCATGGTCCAAAATTGGATAGCTTATGTTGGGGTGTAGGAAGTTGATGGTGTTCTTTGAGTTTCCTGCAGCGTCTTAGTGCTCGTGAAGGTGGTTCGGTACTGGTGCCCTCTTGTCCTATGTGGGGGACCGTCCTCTGGGGTGTCCACGTCCTATCTCTCCATCCTATGGTGTGGTGAGCGATGGTGGTATTCTGTTTGAAGAGTGACCTGTTTGGCAGGTTTGAGGCGTGTCCTTCTCAAGGGGCTAGGTGTCTAGAAGGTCCTGGATTCGCATCATGTGGGATTGGCTGTGGGTTTGGTTGCCTGCTGGGGATGTCATCTAGTGGTTCTGTCCAGAAATCCCATGTTAGATGGTGTTGACTGGGAAGAGTATGTGGACATAGATGGTTGCGGAGTTTTAACCTGTTCCTGCTGATTATCATTCCATACCACCCAGGACTGGGTATGGGATGGAGATGACAATTCAGAGGCCACCTTAACACTCTGCCTCTGCTCCGTTCCCTTAATCACCCTGGTCAAGGTATGATGTGGGGGAAGGTTAGGAGGGTTTGTGTTGCCCAAAAGGAGCCCTTCCCTATGTCAACCTTGTGAGGGTATGACCGGGTCTCTGGGTCCTCTGGTATGGTGGGGGTTTGGCCGCTTTTTTAGAAGGGTTTCTTTCTTCTCGGTTCCGGTTGGTCTTGGGTTTGTGAGACCGGGTTGTCCTGTGTGGTCGGAGTTGTAGTGGTGGGAGCCTGTTCTGCCATTCGTTGAAGCCTGAAAAAGAGACGTAATGTTAGGCGAAGTCGACGTTCCTGTAATGAGACTCGGTTGCCAGTCAACTTTTTTTCGGCTGGCCCCTCTGTGCGTCTCTTCTTAAAAGGTGTAGAGGGTCTAAGTGAGTATCTATGCCCCGTCGAAATTTGTGGGCCCGTTTTGTTGTAGAGTAGGGTGTCTGAGTTGCCATCAGAGTGCCCGGGGTCCTCGTTGTCTCGTAGATCTTCCATTGTAGTGTGTCCCTGTGTAAGACTCAAAATAAGGGTAAGAGAAAAGTACAAATGAAAATAGAGAGCCAAAAGGAGGTACCCCCGAAGTCCGTGTGGGACCTGCCTTCCTTACAGCTGCACAACGGGTCTAGGGGTAGCCCAGCCACGACGCTGCCTTACTCGGCTTCATCAGGTGGCAGGGAGGAGAAAAGAAAGGTGCAAAATAGGTGCACTTGGTCGTAGTACGGTAAAAAGGCCGTATTTTGGACCAGAGAAAACGGGGTGTGTGTGGGTATATGTGTAGTTGAGGCTCGATGGTCTGGAGGTCTATGAAGGTCCGTTGAAGGAAAAAGGGCCAAAAAGGGCGTTGATTCTCTGAAGGGTGGGTTCCGTGATGTGGGAGTACCTAGATTAGGGAAGAAATCGCAAGGATTTAAAAGCGGCTCGGAGTGGTCCAAATTCGGGGTGTAGCATGAAGTTTTAGGGACCTTTTGTTCAAAAGGAGTACCTTTTGTTCAAAAGGAGTAGACTTTGGAGATGGAATATTCGTGGGGAGTGTAGAGTACCAGCTGGCGGCTTGGTCCAGGTGAGGTGTATCTAGGGTGTAGCTTGGAGCTGGGGTCTGGTCTTTCAGCATGAGTAGTCATCCTTGGTGGAGATCTTTTGTAGAAGTCCAGCTTGTGTCTTCTCCAGGTGAAGTGTCTCCAAAAAGTGTTCTGGCTGAATGGTGCTGAGGCTAAGGGATGCTCCTCTTTTATAGGGAATAAGGGGGGTGTGGTTTGCCAGGTAGGTCAAATCCCGATGACCTATTGGCGCATGAGGTGTGCATGCGGTGTTCATGTGAGAGGTATGGCCGTGGCTCGTCCAATGAGATCGCTTTGTGTTTGGGAAGCGGCGTCTAATAGTCTGTTTCAGTGATGGGAAGGCATCCGTCGTTGATTCCTATGGGGAATTGTATAGGAGAAGTAGACACTTTGCTTTTGGGGTGCTGTTTGGGATGTGGGTGTCAGAGAGGTACCAGGTGAATTTTAAGTAAGACTAGAAGTCTTAGGGGTCAGGAGGAGCCATACGTGGAGTTCCTGTGATGTGTAGAATTATTTACCATTGACTTGTGTGTTAGCGTTGGGAGCGGTCTGCTCTGGTTGAGGGTTTGGGGCTGGAAGTACCCGAATGTGAGGTTCTGTGGGTCCAGGAAAGGTACAGGGTAGAGTGGACATCTGTAGGTTCCTGTAGAATCTATAGTTGGGGTTCTGGGTGACCCATAGGTCTGGTTATAGGTCTTTGAATGTGGTTGAGTTATTTTTCCTTTGATTTTCGTGGAGTCACGTCACTGATATGCAGTGAGGTGCGATGTGCAGGGAAAAGTAGTGGCTGTGGTTTTTTTGGTCTTTTTGTGGTGTTAGAGGGCTTGAACCTTGTTTCTTTATTGAGGGGTAGTTGTCGGTAGGGTTACTAAGGGGGTGTTCCCTTTACCCGGATCGAAAATGGTGTTGTTTTTGTCTTTTTTAGTTGGTGCTTATTAGCGGAGTTTTAGCTTTGATCGCGTTCCTGTCCACTTGGGTTCCCGGATATGCGGTAGATTTAGCCGTTTTGTCGTGTTCCCATCCACTTGGAGTATGGGATGTACGGATCCGAAAACCTTTTTTGCTGTTTCCAGTGATGTGTGTCCTCCGGAGTTGGTGTAACCTATCCTGTAGGGGGATACTTACCTGGGGGGATCCAGTGTTGAATATTGATGTTTACCCGTGTGAGAGAGGTTTTTTTGATCAAGATGAATCGTTTTAGGTGGTACCTTTTTGGTTGTCCATGTATGTACCTGTGATGTACAGTTGACAGGCATTCCTGGTTGAGGCTCGTAGTGTGGGTTGGTGTCGTATGGGTGGGGGTCTTACCTGGGTTTTTGGTTTGTTTGTGTATGGTGCAGAGGTGTGAGTGGGGTGAACCTATTTTATAATTTCCTTTTGCTCCTAAGTTGGAAATACGGTCGTCAGGATTTCTGTGAGAGGGTAGGAGTCTGTTTCAACTGTGTCATGGTGGTGATGTCTTGTTCTTTGGTGAAAAGAAGGGTGGGGGTTGCCTCTTAGTTGAAAAAAGTAGAGGAGGTGATGTATATCTGAGGGTCAGGGGCTGGTTGTAGAGTTCTTGGTCTTTTGATGAAAAAAATCTTGGTTTTGAGGGTGGAGAAGTTGGGGTAGGTGGTTCTTGAGTTCTTCATTGTTCTAGTTGTTTCTCAGGTGGAAAGTGTGTGTTGGTGGAGGTCTCAGAAGAAAAGTCCTTCAGAGATCTGTTAGCTATTTTAGGTTGTATTTAATCTAATGATTTATTTTTGACCCGTTCACCATCAAACCATTCCTTAGAGAAGTGTACTGGGCGAAGAATCAACACCCCTATGAAAAGCCTGATTTAAGATGATCCCAGTAAATTTCAGGGATAAAAAATGTCCTTGGCTTGCTGCGTCCGGATCCCTCGGCAGGCAATGCAACGGTGACTCGCCAAGTGTTTGGTTTCTAGTTTTGAGTCGGTTGATCCACTTCCATCTCTTACACGTGGAAACAGGAGGGGGGAAGGGAAGGGGTGCACTCCACATCACATGCACGTAGGCCGGAGGGGTCCGGGCGCGGCCTGCCAAAGTCGTAGGCCCCATGGTTGCCCACTTGTAGATTGACCCGTTGGTTGGATTTGAAGAAAGTCTGT
>NC_088220.1:4874664-4881097 GCF_036934945.1 Oncorhynchus masou masou
GCCAGGCCAGGCCAGGCCAGGGCCAGGCCAGGGCCAGGCCAGGCCAGGCCAGGCCAGGCCAGGCCAGGCCAGGCCAGGGCCAGGCCAGGCCAGGCCAGGCCAGGCCAGGGCCAGGGCCAGGCCAGGCCAGGCCAGGCCAGGCCAGGCCAGGCCAGGCCAGGGCCAGGCCAGGCCAGGCCAGGCCAGGCCAGGGCCAGGCCAGGCCAGGCCAGGCCAGGCCAGGGCCAGGCCAGGCCAGGCCAGGCCAGGCCAGGCCAGGCCAGGCCAGGCCAGGGCCAGGCCAGGCCAGGCCAGGCCAGGCCAGGCCAGGCCAGGCCAGGGCCAGGCCAGGCCAGGCCAGGGCCAGGGCCAGGCCAGGCCAGGCCAGGCCAGGCCAGGCCAGGCCAGGCCAGGGCCAGGGCCAGGCCAGGCCAGGCCAGGCCAGGCCAGGCCAGGCCAGGGCCAGGCCAGGGCCAGGCCAGGCCAGGGCCAGGCCAGGCCAGGCCAGGCCAGGCCAGGCCAGGCCAGGGCCAGGCCAGGCCAGGGCCAGGGCCAGGCCAGGCCAGGCCAGGCCAGGCCAGGCCAGGCCAGGCCAGGCCAGGCCAGGCCAGGGCCAGGCCAGGCCAGGCCAGGGCCAGGCCAGGCCAGGCCAGGCCAGGCCAGGCCAGGGCCAGGCCAGGCCAGGCCAGGCCAGGCCAGGGCCAGGCCAGGCCAGGCCAGGCCAGGCCAGGGCCAGGCCAGGCCAGGCCAGGCCAGGGCCAGGCCAGGCCAGGCCAGGCCAGGGCCAGGCCAGGCCAGGCCAGGGCCAGGCCAGGCCAGGCCAGGCCAGGCCAGGCCAGGCCAGGCCAGGCCAGGCCAGGGCCAGGCCAGGCCAGGCCAGGCCAGGCCAGGCCAGGCCAGGCCAGGCCAGGCCAGGGCCAGGCCAGGCCAGGCCAGGCCAGGCCAGGCCAGGCCAGGCCAGGCCAGGCCAGGCCAGGGCCAGGGCCAGGCCAGGCCAGGGCCAGGGCCAGGGCCAGGCCAGGCCAGGGCCAGGCCAGGCCAGGCCAGGCCAGGGCCAGGCCAGGCCAGGCCAGGCCAGGCCAGGGCCAGGCCAGGCCAGGGCCAGGCCAGGCCAGGCCAGGCCAGGCCAGGGCCAGGGCCAGGCCAGGCCAGGCCAGGCCAGGCCAGGGCCAGGCCAGGCCAGGGCCAGGCCAGGCCAGGCCAGGCCAGGGCCAGGCCAGGCCAGGCCAGGCCAGGCCAGGCCAGGCCAGGCCAGGGCCAGGCCAGGCCAGGGCCAGGCCAGGCCAGGCCAGGCCAGGCCAGGCCAGGCCAGGCCAGGCCAGGCCAGGGCCAGGCCAGGCCAGGCCAGGCCAGGCCAGGGCCAGGCCAGGGCCAGGGCCAGGCCAGGCCAGGCCAGGCCAGGCCAGGCCAGGCCAGGCCAGGGCCAGGCCAGGCCAGGCCAGGCCAGGGCCAGGCCAGGCCAGGCCAGGGCCAGGCCAGGCCAGGCCAGGCCAGGGCCAGGCCAGGCCAGGCCAGGCCAGGCCAGGCCAGGCCAGGCCAGGGCCAGGCCAGGCCAGGCCAGGCCAGGGCCAGGCCAGGGCCAGGCCAGGCCAGGCCAGGCCAGGCCAGGGCCAGGCCAGGCCAGGCCAGGCCAGGCCAGGCCAGGCCAGGCCAGGCCAGGCCAGGCCAGGCCAGGCCAGGCCAGGCCAGGCCAGGCCAGGCCAGGCCAGGCCAGGCCAGGCCAGGCCAGGCCAGGGCCAGGCCAGGCCAGGCCAGGCCAGGCCAGGGCCAGGCCAGGGCCAGGCCAGGGCCAGGCCAGGCCAGGCCAGGCCAGGCCAGGCCAGGCCAGGCCAGGCCAGGGCCAGGCCAGGCCAGGCCAGGCCAGGCCAGGCCAGGGCCAGGCCAGGCCAGGCCAGGCCAGGGCCAGGCCAGGCCAGGCCAGGCCAGGCCAGGCCAGGCCAGGCCAGGGCCAGGCCAGGCCAGGGCCAGGGCCAGGCCAGGCCAGGCCAGGCCAGGCCAGGCCAGGCCAGGCCAGGCCAGGGCCAGGCCAGGGCCAGGCCAGGCCAGGCCAGGGCCAGGCCAGGCCAGGCCAGGGCCAGGCCAGGCCAGGCCAGGCCAGGCCAGGCCAGGCCAGGGCCAGGCCAGGCCAGGCCAGGCCAGGCCAGGCCAGGCCAGGCCAGGCCAGGCCAGGGCCAGGCCAGGCCAGGGCCAGGCCAGGCCAGGCCAGGGCCAGGCCAGGGCCAGGCCAGGCCAGGCCAGGGCCAGGCCAGGCCAGGGCCAGGCCAGGCCAGGCCAGGGCCAGGCCAGGGCCAGGCCAGGCCAGGCCAGGCCAGGCCAGGCCAGGCCAGGCCAGGCCAGGCCAGGCCAGGCCAGGCCAGGCCAGGCCAGGCCAGGCCAGGCCAGGCCAGGGCCAGGCCAGGCCAGGCCAGGCCAGGCCAGGCCAGGCCAGGCCAGGCCAGGCCAGGGCCAGGCCAGGCCAGGGCCAGGCCAGGCCAGGCCAGGCCAGGGCCAGGCCAGGCCAGGCCAGGCCAGGCCAGGCCAGGCCAGGCCAGGGCCAGGCCAGGCCAGGCCAGGGCCAGGCCAGGCCAGGCCAGGCCAGGCCAGGGCCAGGCCAGGGCCAGGCCAGGGCCAGGGCCAGGCCAGGCCAGGCCAGGGCCAGGCCAGGCCAGGCCAGGCCAGGCCAGGGCCAGGCCAGGCCAGGGCCAGGGCCAGGCCAGGGCCAGGCCAGGCCAGGCCAGGCCAGGCCAGGCCAGGCCAGGCCAGGCCAGGCCAGGCCAGGGCCAGGCCAGGCCAGGCCAGGCCAGGCCAGGCCAGGCCAGGCCAGGCCAGGCCAGGCCAGGCCAGGCCAGGGCCAGGCCAGGCCAGGGCCAGGCCAGGGCCAGGCCAGGGCCAGGCCAGGCCAGGCCAGGCCAGGGCCAGGGCCAGGCCAGGCCAGGCCAGGGCCAGGCCAGGCCAGGCCAGGGCCAGGCCAGGCCAGGCCAGGCCAGGCCAGGCCAGGCCAGGCCAGGCCAGGCCAGGGCCAGGGCCAGGCCAGGCCAGGGCCAGGCCAGGCCAGGGCCAGGCCAGGCCAGGCCAGGCCAGGCCAGGCCAGGCCAGGCCAGGCCAGGCCAGGCCAGGGCCAGGCCAGGCCAGGCCAGGCCAGGCCAGGGCCAGGCCAGGCCAGGCCAGGGCCAGGCCAGGCCAGGCCAGGCCAGGCCAGGGCCAGGCCAGGCCAGGCCAGGCCAGGGCCAGGCCAGGCCAGGGCCAGGGCCAGGCCAGGCCAGGCCAGGCCAGGGCCAGGCCAGGCCAGGCCAGGCCAGGGCCAGGCCAGGGCCAGGGCCAGGCCAGGCCAGGCCAGGCCAGGCCAGGCCAGGCCAGGCCAGGCCAGGCCAGGCCAGGCCAGGGCCAGGCCAGGCCAGGCCAGGCCAGGCCAGGCCAGGGCCAGGCCAGGCCAGGCCAGGCCAGGCCAGGCCAGGCCAGGCCAGGCCAGGCCAGGCCAGGGCCAGGCCAGGCCAGGCCAGGGCCAGGCCAGGGCCAGGCCAGGCCAGGGCCAGGGCCAGGGCCAGGCCAGGCCAGGGCCAGGCCAGGGCCAGGCCAGGCCAGGCCAGGCCAGGCCAGGGCCAGGCCAGGGCCAGGGCCAGGCCAGGCCAGGGCCAGGCCAGGCCAGGCCAGGCCAGGCCAGGCCAGGCCAGGGCCAGGCCAGGGCCAGGCCAGGGCCAGGCCAGGCCAGGCCAGGCCAGGCCAGGCCAGGGCCAGGCCAGGCCAGGCCAGGCCAGGCCAGGCCAGGCCAGGCCAGGCCAGGCCAGGGCCAGGCCAGGCCAGGGCCAGGCCAGGCCAGGCCAGGCCAGGGCCAGGCCAGGCCAGGCCAGGGCCAGGCCAGGCCAGGCCAGGCCAGGCCAGGCCAGGGCCAGGCCAGGCCAGGGCCAGGCCAGGCCAGGCCAGGCCAGGCCAGGGCCAGGCCAGGGCCAGGGCCAGGCCAGGCCAGGCCAGGCCAGGGCCAGGCCAGGCCAGGCCAGGCCAGGCCAGGCCAGGCCAGGCCAGGCCAGGGCCAGGCCAGGCCAGGCCAGGCCAGGCCAGGCCAGGCCAGGCCAGGCCAGGCCAGGCCAGGCCAGGCCAGGCCAGGCCAGGCCAGGGCCAGGCCAGGCCAGGCCAGGCCAGGGCCAGGCCAGGCCAGGCCAGGCCAGGCCAGGCCAGGCCAGGCCAGGCCAGGGCCAGGCCAGGCCAGGCCAGGCCAGGCCAGGCCAGGCCAGGCCAGGGCCAGGCCAGGCCAGGGCCAGGCCAGGCCAGGCCAGGCCAGGCCAGGGCCAGGCCAGGGCCAGGCCAGGCCAGGCCAGGGCCAGGCCAGGCCAGGCCAGGCCAGGCCAGGCCAGGCCAGGGCCAGGCCAGGCCAGGCCAGGCCAGGCCAGGCCAGGCCAGGCCAGGGCCAGGCCAGGCCAGGCCAGGCCAGGCCAGGCCAGGCCAGGCCAGGCCAGGCCAGGCCAGGCCAGGCCAGGCCAGGCCAGGCCAGGGCCAGGCCAGGCCAGGCCAGGCCAGGCCAGGCCAGGCCAGGCCAGGGCCAGGCCAGGCCAGGCCAGGGCCAGGGCCAGGCCAGGCCAGGCCAGGCCAGGCCAGGCCAGGCCAGGCCAGGCCAGGCCAGGCCAGGCCAGGCCAGGCCAGGGCCAGGCCAGGCCAGGCCAGGCCAGGCCAGGGCCAGGCCAGGCCAGGCCAGGCCAGGCCAGGCCAGGCCAGGGCCAGGCCAGGCCAGGCCAGGCCAGGCCAGGCCAGGGCCAGGGCCAGGGCCAGGGCCAGGCCAGGCCAGGCCAGGCCAGGGCCAGGCCAGGCCAGGCCAGGGCCAGGCCAGGCCAGGGCCAGGCCAGGCCAGGCCAGGGCCAGGCCAGGCCAGGCCAGGCCAGGGCCAGGCCAGGCCAGGCCAGGCCAGGCCAGGCCAGGCCAGGCCAGGGCCAGGCCAGGCCAGGCCAGGCCAGGCCAGGCCAGGGCCAGGCCAGGCCAGGGCCAGGCCAGGCCAGGCCAGGCCAGGCCAGGCCAGGCCAGGCCAGGCCAGGCCAGGCCAGGCCAGGCCAGGCCAGGGCCAGGCCAGGCCAGGCCAGGCCAGGCCAGGCCAGGCCAGGCCAGGGCCAGGCCAGGCCAGGCCAGGCCAGGCCAGGCCAGGCCAGGCCAGGGCCAGGCCAGGCCAGGCCAGGGCCAGGCCAGGCCAGGGCCAGGCCAGGGCCAGGGCCAGGCCAGGCCAGGCCAGGCCAGGCCAGGGCCAGGGCCAGGCCAGGCCAGGCCAGGCCAGGCCAGGCCAGGCCAGGCCAGGCCAGGCCAGGGCCAGGCCAGGCCAGGCCAGGCCAGGCCAGGCCAGGGCCAGGCCAGGCCAGGGCCAGGCCAGGCCAGGCCAGGCCAGGCCAGGCCAGGGCCAGGCCAGGCCAGGCCAGGCCAGGCCAGGCCAGGCCAGGCCAGGGCCAGGCCAGGCCAGGCCAGGCCAGGGCCAGGCCAGGCCAGGCCAGGCCAGGCCAGGCCAGGCCAGGCCAGGCCAGGCCAGGCCAGGCCAGGGCCAGGCCAGGGCCAGGCCAGGCCAGGCCAGGGCCAGGCCAGGGCCAGGCCAGGGCCAGGGCCAGGGCCAGGCCAGGCCAGGCCAGGGCCAGGCCAGGCCAGGCCAGGCCAGGCCAGGCCAGGGCCAGGCCAGGCCAGGCCAGGCCAGGCCAGGCCAGGCCAGGCCAGGCCAGGCCAGGGCCAGGCCAGGCCAGGCCAGGGCCAGGCCAGGCCAGGCCAGGCCAGGCCAGGCCAGGCCAGGCCAGGCCAGGCCAGGGCCAGGCCAGGCCAGGCCAGGCCAGGCCAGGCCAGGGCCAGGCCAGGCCAGGGCCAGGCCAGGCCAGGCCAGGCCAGGCCAGGCCAGGCCAGGCCAGGCCAGGCCAGGGCCAGGCCAGGCCAGGCCAGGCCAGGCCAGGCCAGGCCAGGCCAGGGCCAGGCCAGGCCAGGGCCAGGCCAGGCCAGGCCAGGGCCAGGCCAGGGCCAGGCCAGGCCAGGCCAGGCCAGGCCAGGCCAGGCCAGGGCCAGGCCAGGCCAGGCCAGGCCAGGCCAGGGCCAGGGCCAGGCCAGGCCAGGGCCAGGCCAGGCCAGGCCAGGCCAGGCCAGGCCAGGCCAGGCCAGGCCAGGGCCAGGCCAGGCCAGGCCAGGCCAGGGCCAGGCCAGGCCAGGCCAGGGCCAGGCCAGGCCAGGCCAGGCCAGGGCCAGGCCAGGCCAGGCCAGGCCAGGCCAGGCCAGGCCAGGCCAGGGCCAGGCCAGGCCAGGCCAGGGCCAGGCCAGGCCAGGCCAGGCCAGGCCAGGGCCAGGCCAGGCCAGGCCAGGCCAGGCCAGGCCAGGGCCAGGCCAGGCCAGGCCAGGCCAGGCCAGGCCAGGCCAGGCCAGGCCAGGCCAGGCCAGGCCAGGCCAGGGCCAGGCCAGGCCAGGCCAGGCCAGGCCAGGCCAGGCCAGGCCAGGCCAGGGCCAGGCCAGGCCAGGCCAGGGCCAGGGCCAG
>NC_088220.1:4881197-4991197 GCF_036934945.1 Oncorhynchus masou masou
CTCTCTGTCAATAACCAACACTGGACATACCAATCAGCTCTCTCTGTCACCACTAACACAGGACATACCAATCAGCTCTCTGTCAATAACCAACACAGGACATACCAATCAGCTCTCTGTCAACAACCAAGACAGGACATACCAATCAGCTCTCCGTCAATAACCAACACAGGACATACCAATCAGCTTTCACTGTCAACAACCAACACAGGACATACCAATCAGCTCTGTCTGTCAACAACTAACACAGGACATACCAATCAACTCTCTGTCAATAACCAACACAGGACATACCAATCAGCTCTCTGTCAACAACCAACACAGGACATACCAATCAGCTCTCTGTCACCACTAACACAGGACATACCAATCAGCTCTCTCTGTCACCACTAACACAGGACATACCAATCAGCTCTCTCTGTCACCACTAACACAGGACATACCAATCATCTCTCTCTGTCAATAACCAACACAGGACATACCAATCAGCTCTCTCTGTCAAAAAACAACACAGGACATACCAATAAGCTCTCTCTGTTAAAAACCAACACAGGACATACCAATCAGCTCTCTCGGTCAATAACCAACACAGGACATACCAATCAGCTCTCTCTGTCAATAACCAACACAGGACATACCAATCAGCTCTCTCTGTCACCACTAACACAGGACATACCAATAAGCTCTCTCTGTCAACAACCAACACAGGACATACCAATCAGCTCTCTCTGTCAATAACCAACACAGGACATGCCAATCAGCTCTCTCTGTCAATAACCAACACAGGACATACCAATGAGCTCTCTCTGTCAATAGCCAACACAGGACATACCAATCAGCTCTCTCTGTCACCACTAACACAGGACATACCAATCAGCTCTCTCTGTCACCACTAACACAGGACATACCAATCAGCTCTCTCTGTCAATAACCAACACAGGACATACCAATCAGCTCTCTCTGTCACCACTAACACAGAATATACCAATCAGCTCTCTCTATCAACAACCAACACAGGACATACCAATCAGCTCTCTCTGTCAATAACCAACACAGGACATACCAATCAGCTCCATCTGACAATAACCAACACAGGACATACCAATCAGCTCTCTCTGTCAATAACCAACACAGGACATACCAATCAGCTCTCTCTGTTAAAAAACAACACAGGACATACCAATCAGCTCTCTCGGTCAATAACCAACACAGGACATACCAATCAGCTCTCTCTGTAAACAACCACCACAGGACATACCAATCAGCTCTCTCCGTCAATAACCAACACAGGACATACCAATCAGCTCTCTCTATCAACAACCAACACAGGACATACCAATCAGCTCTCTCTGTCAATAACCAACACAGGACATACCAATCAGCTCCATCTGACAATAACCAACACAGGACATACCAATCAGCTCTGTCTGTCAACAACTAACACAGGACATACCAATCAACTCTCTCTGTCAATAACCAACACAGGACATACCAATCAGCTCTCTCTGTCACCACTAACACAGGACATACCAATCAGCTCTCTCTGTCACCACTAACACAGGACATACCAATCAGCTCTCTCTGTCACCACTAACACAGGACATACCAATCAGCTCTCTCTGTCACCACTAACACAGGACATACCAATCAGCTCTCTCTGTCACCACTAACACAGGACATACCAATCATCTCTCTCTGTCAATAACCAACACATGACATACCAATCAACTCTCTCGGTCAATAACCAACACAGGACATACCAATCAGCTCTATCTGTCAATAACCAACACAGGACATACCAATCAGCTCTCTCTGTCACCACTAACACAGGACATACCAATCAGCTCTCTCTGTCACCACTAACACAGGACATACCAATCAGCTCTCTCTGTCACCACTAACACAGGACATACCAATCAGCTCTCTCTGTCACCACTAACACAGGACATACCAATCATCTCTCTCTGTCAATAACCAACACAGGACATACCAATCAGCTCTCTCTGTCACCACTAACACAGAATATACCAATCAGCTCTCTCTGTCAACAACCAACAAAGGACATACCAATCAGCTCTCTCTGTCAATAACCAACACAGGACATACCAATCAGCTCTCTCTGTCACCACTAACACAGGACATACCAATCAGCTCTCTCTGTCACCACTAACACAGGACATACCAATCAGCTCTCTCTGTCACCACTAACACAGGACATACCAATCAGCTCTCTCTGTCACCACTAACACAGGACATACCAATCAGCTCTCTCTGTCAATAACCAACACAGAACATACCAATCAGCTCTCTCTATCAACAACCAACACAGGACATACCAATCAGCTCTCTGTGTCACCAGAAACACAGGAAATACAAATCAGCTCTCTGTGTCACCACTAACACAGGACATACCATTCAACTGTCTCTGTCAACAACTAACACAGGACATACCAATCAGCTCTCTCTGTCAATAACCAACACAGAATATACCAATCAGCTCTCTCTATCAACAACCAACACAGGACATACCAATCAGCTCTCTCTGTCAATAACCAACACAGGACATACCAATCAGCTCTCTCTGTCAATAACCAACACAGGACATACCAATCAGCTCCATCTGACAATAACCAACACAGGACATACCAATCAGTTCTGTCTGTCAACAACTAACACAGGACATACCAATCAGCTCTCTCTGTCAATAACCAACACAGGACATACCAATCAGTTCTGTCTGTCAACAACTAACACAGGACATACCAATCAGCTCTCTCTGCCAACAACCAACGGAGGACATACCAATCAGCTCTCTCTGTCAATAACCAACACAGGACATACCAATCAGCTCTCTCTGTCAAAAAACAACACAGGACATACCAATTAGCTCTCTCTGTCAAAAACCAACACAGGACATACCAATCAGCTCTCTCGGTCTATAACCAACACAGGACATACCAATCAGCTCTCTCTGTCAACAACCAACACAGGACATACCAATCAGCTCTCTCCGTCAATAACCAACACAGTACATACCAATCAGCTCTCTCTGTCACCACTAACACATGACATACCAATCAGCTCTCTCTGTCACCACTAACACAGGACATACCAATCAGTTCTGTCTGCCAACAACTAACACAGGACATACCAATCAGCTCTCTGTGTCAACAACCAACACAGGACATACCAATCAGCTCTCTCGGTCAATAACCAACACAGGACATACCAATCAGCTCTTTCTGTCACCACTAACACAGGACATACCAATAAGCTCTCTCTGTCAACAACCAACACAGGACATACCAATCAGCTCTCTCTGTCAATAACCAACACAGGACATGCCAATCAGCTCTCTCTCTCAATAACCAACACAGGACATACCAATGAGCTCTCTCTGTCAATAGCCAACACAGGACATACCAATCAGCTCTCTATGTCAATAAGCAACACAGGACATACCAATCAGCTCTCTCTGTCACCTCTAACACAGGACATACCAATCAGCTCTCTCTGTCAATAACCAACACAGGACATACCAATCAGCTCTCTCTGTCACCACTAACACAGGACATACCAATCAGCTCTCTCCGTCAATAACCAACACAGGACATACCAATCAGCTTTCACTGTCAACAACCAACACAGGACATACCAATCAGCTCTGTCTGTCAACAACTAACACAGGACATACCAATCAACTCTCTTTGTCAATAACCAACACAGGACATACCAATCAGCTCTCTCTGTCAACAACCAACACAGGACATACCAATCACCTCTCTCTGTCACCACTAACACAGGACATACCAATCAGCTCTCTCTGTCACCACTAACACAGGACATACCAATCAGCTCTCTCTGTCACCACTAACACAGGACATACCAATCAGCTCTCTCTGTCAATAACCAACACAGGACATACCAATCAGCTCTCTCGGTCAATAACCAACACAGGACATACCAATCAGCTATCTCTGTCAATAACCAACACAGGACATACCAATCAGCTCTCTCTGTCACCACTAACACAGGACATACCAATCAGCTCTCTCTGTCACCACTAACACAGGACATACCAATAAGCTCTCTCTGTCAACAACCAACACAGGACATACCAATCAGCAATCTCTGTCAATAACCAACACAGGACATGCCAATCAGCTCTCTCTGTCAATAACCAACACAGGACATACCAATGAGCTCTCTCTGTCAATAGCCAACACAGGACATACCAATCAGCTCTCTCTGTCACCACTAACACAGGACATACCAATCAGCTCTCTCTGTCACCACTAAAACAGGACATACCAATCAGCTCTCTCTGTCAATAACCAACACAGGACATACCAATCAGCTCTCTCTGTCACCACTAACACAGAATATACCAATCAGCTCTCTCTGTTACCACTAACACAGGACATACCAATCAGCTCTCTCTGTCAATAACCAACACAGGACATACCAATCAGCTCTCTCTGTCACCACTAACACAGGACATACCAATCAGCTCTCTCTGTCACCACTAACACAGGACATACCAATCAGCTCTCTCTGTCAATAACCAACACAGGACATACCAATCAGCTCTCTCTGTCACCACTAACACAGAATATACCAATCAGCTCTGTCAACAACCAACACAGGACATACCAATCAGCTCTCTCTCTGTCAATAACCAACACAGGACATACCAATCAGCTCTCTCTGTCACCACTAACACAGGACATACCAATCAGCTCTCTGTCACCACAACACAGGTCACTGTCACTAACACAGGACATACCAATCAGCTCTCTCTGTCACCACTAACACAGGACATACCAATCAGCTCTCTCTGTCAATAACCAACACAGGACATACCAATCAGCTCTCTCTGTCACCACTAACACAGGACATACCAATCAGCTCTCTCTGTCAACAACCAACACAGGACATACCAATCAGCTCTCTCTGTCAATAACCAACACAGGACATACCAATCAGCTCTGTTAAAACCAACTCAGGACATCAATAACCAACACAGGACATACCAATCAGCTCCATCTGACAATAACCAACACAGGACATACCAATCAGCTCTCTCTGTCAACAACTAACACAGGACATACCAATCAGCTCTCTCTGTCAAAACAACACAGGACATACCAATCAGCTCTCTCTGTCACTAACACAGGACATACCAATCACTGTCACCACTAACGGAGGACATACCAATCAGCTCTCTCTGTCAATAACCAACACAGGACATACCAATCAGCTCTCTCTGTCAATAACCAACACAGGACATACCAATCAGCTCTCTGTCACCACCAACACAGAATATACCAATCAGCTCTCTCTGTCAACAACCAACACAGGACATACCAATCAGCTCTCTCTGTCAATAACCAACACAGGACATACCAATCAGCTCAATACCACTAACACATGACATACCTCTGTCACCACTAACACAGGACATACCAATCAGCTCTCTCTGTCACCACTAACACAGGACATACCAATCAGCTCTCTCTGTCAATAACCAACACAGGACAATCACCAATCTTTCTGTCACCAGCTCTCTCTGTCTAAAACACAGGACATACCAATCAGCTCTCTCTATGCCAATCAATAACCAACACAGACATACCAATGAGCTCTCTGTCAACCAACACAGGACATACCAATCAGCTCTCTCTGTCAATAACCAACACAGGACATACCAATCAGCTCTCTGTCAATAACCAACACAGGAAACAACAGCTCTGTCACCACTAACACAGGACAACCAACTGTCAATAACACAGGACATACCAATCAGCTCTCTGTGACATACCAATCATAACCAACACAGGACATACCAATCAGCTCTCTCTGTCAACAACCAACACAGGACATACCAATCAGCTCTCTCTGTCAATAACCAACACAGGACATACCAATCAGCTCTCTCTGTCAACAACCAACACAGGACATACCAATCAGCTCTCTCTGTCAATAACCAACACAGGACATACCAATCAGCTCTCTCTGTCAATAACCAACACAGGACATACCAATCAGCTCCATCTGACAGGACATACCAATCAGCTCATCTGTCAATAACCAACACAGGACATACCAATCAGCTCTGTCTGTCAAAAACAACACAGGACATACCAATCAGCTCTCTCTGTTAAAAACAACAACACAGGGCATACCAATAAGCTCTCTCTGTCAACAACTAACACAGGACATACCAATCATCTCTCTCTTTCAAAAAACAACACAGGACATACCAATCAGCTCTCTCTGTCAATAACCAACACAGGACATACCAATCAGCTATCTCTGTCAAAAAACAACAACAGGACATAACACAATACCAATCAGCTCTCTCTGTCAATAACCAACACAGGACATACCAATCAGCTCTCTCTGTCAATAACCAACACAGGACATACCAATCAGCTCTCTCTGTCAACAACCAACACAGGACATACCAATCAGCTCTCTCTGTCAATAACCAACACAGGACATACCAATCAGCTCTCTCTGTCACTAACACTAACACATCAACCACTAACACAGGACATACCAATCAGCTCTCTCTGTCACCACTAACACAGGACATACCAACACAGAATATCTCTCTGTCAACAACCAACACAGGACATACCAATCAGCTCTCTCTGTCAACAACCAACACAGGACATACCAATCAGACATACCAATCTCTCTGTCAATAACCAACACAGGACATACCAATCAGCTCTGTTCTGTCACCACTAACACAGGACATACCAATCAGCTCTCTCTGTCAACAACCAACACAGGACATACCAATCAGCTCTCTCTGTCAATAACCAACACAGGACATGCCAATCAGCTCTCTCTGTCAATAACCAACACAGGACATACCAATGAGCTCTCTCTGTCAATAGCCAACACAGGACATACCAATCAGCTCTCTATGTCAATAACCAACACAGGACATACCAATCAGCTCTCTCACAGGTCAATAATCAACACAGGACATACCAATCAACACAGGACATACCAATCTCTCTGTCAATAACCAACACAGGACATACCAATCAGCTCTGTCAGGTCACCACTAACACAGGACATACCAATCAGCTCTCTGTCAATAACCAACACAGGACATACCAATCAGCTCTCTGTCAATAACCAACACAGGACATACCAATCAGCTCTCTGTCAACAACCAACACAGGACATACCAATCAGCTCTCTGTCAACAACCAACACACAGGACATGTCAATAACCAACACAGGACATACCAATCAGCTCTCTGTCAATAACTGTCAATCAACCAACACAGGACATACCAATCAGCTCTCTCTGTCACCACTAACACAGGACATACCAATCAGCTCTCTCACCTGTCAATAACCAACACAGGACATACCAATCAGCTCTCTGTCAATAACCAACACAGGACACAGCTCTCTGTCAATACAGGACAATCAACACAGGACATACCAATCAGCTCTCTCTGTCAACAACCAACACAGGACATACCAATCAGCTCTCTCTGTCACCACTAACACAGGACATACCAATCAGCTCTCTCTGTCAATAACCAACACAGGACATACCAATCAGCTCTCTCTGTCAATAACCAACACAGGACATACCAATCAGCTCTCTCTGTCACCACTAACACAGGACATACCAATCAGCTCTCTCTGTCACCACTAACACAGGACATACCAATCAGCTCTCTCTGTCAAAACAACACAGGACATACCAATCAGCTCTCTCTGTCAATAACCAACACAGGACATACCAATCAGCTCTCTCTGTCAATAACCAACACAGGACATACAGGACAATAACCAACACAGGACATACCAATCAGCTTCTCTGTCAAAACCAACACAGGACATACCAATCTCTCTGTCACCACTAACACAGGACATACCAATCAGCTCTCTCTGTCAATAGCCAACACAGGACATACCAATCAGCTCTGTCTCTGACATACCAATCAGCTCTCTCTGTCACCACTAACACAGGACATACCAATCAGCTCAATCATCTCTGTCAATAACCAACACTGTCAATCACAACCAACACAGGACATACCAATCAGCTCTCTCTGTCAATCAACACAGGACATACCAATCAGCTCTCTGTCACACTACAGGACATACCAATCAGCTCTCTCTGTCAAAAACAGGACAACAACAGGTCACCATACCAATCAGCTCTCTCTGTCAATAACCAACACAGGACATACCAATCAGCTCTCTCTGTCAATAACCAACACAGGACATACCAATCAGCTCTCAGGACATCTGTCAACAACCAACACAGGACATACCAATCAGCTCTCTCTGTCAATAACCAACACAGGACATACCAATCAGCCTCTGTCAATAACCAACACAGGACATACCAATCAGCTCTCTCTGTCAATAACCAACACAGGACATACCAATCAGCTCTCTGTCAATCTGTCAGCCTTCTGTCAATAACCACAGGACATACCAATCAGCTCTCTCTGTCAATAACCAACACAGGACATACCAATCATCAGGACATACCTCTCTGTCAATAACCAACACAGGACATACCAATCAGCTCTCTAAAAACTGTCAATAACCAACACAGGACATACCAATCAGCTCTCTCTGTAAAAACCAACACAGGACATACCAATAAGCTCTCTCTGTCAATAACCAACACAGGACATACCAATCATCTCTCTCTGTCAATAACTGTCACCAAACACAGGACAACACAGCACATACCAATAAGCTCTCTCTGTCAATAACCAACACAGGACATACCAATCTCTCTGTCAATAACCAACACAGGACATTCCAATCAGCTCTCTGTCAATAACCAACACAGGACATACCAATCAGCTCTCTCTGTCAACCAAACCAACACAGGACATACCAATCAGCTCTCTCTGTCAACAACCAACACAGGACATACCAATCAGCTCTTCTGTCAATAACCAACACAGGACATACCAATCAGCTCTCTCTGTCACCACTAACACAGGACATACCAATCAGCTCTCTGTCACCATAACACAGTAACACAGGACAACCAATCAGCTCTCTGTCAATAACCAACACAGGACATACCAATCAGACATCTCTCTGTACAGGACACCACTAACACAGGACATACCAATCAGCTCTCTCTGCCAACAACCAACACAGGACATACCAATCAGCTCTCTCTGTCAACAACCAACACAGGACATACCAATCAGCTCTCTCTGTCAATAACCAACACAGGACATACCAATCAGCTCTCTCTGTCAAAAAACAACACAGGACATACCAATCAGCTCTCTCTGTTAAAAAACAACACAGGACATACCAATCAGGTCAATAACCAACACAGGACATACCAATCAGCTCTCAATAACCAACACAGGTCAATAACCAACACAGGACATACCAATCAGCTCTCTCTGTCACAACCAACACAGGACATACCAATCAGCTCTCTCTGTCAATAACCAACACAGGACATACCAATCAGCTCTCTCTGTAACACAGGACATACCAATCAGCTCTCTCTGTCACCAATAACACAGGACATACCAATCAGCTCTCTCTGTCAATAACCAACACAGGACATACCAATCAGCTCTCTGTCAATAATCAACACAGGACATACCAATCAGCTCTCTCTGTCAATAACCAACCAGGACATACCAATCAGCTCTCTGTCACCACTAACACAGGACATACCAATCAGCTCTCTCTGTCAACAACCAACACAGGACATACCAATCAGCTCTGTCACAACCAACACAGGACATCAATCAATCTGTCAACAACACAGGACATACCAATCATCTCTCTCTGTTTCAACACAGGACATACCAATCACATCTGTCAAACAACACAGGCATACCAATCTCTCTGTCAATAACAACACAGGACATACCAATCAGCTCTCTGTCAATAACACAGGACATACCAATCAGCTCTCTGTCATAACCAACACAGACATACCAATCAGCTCTCTCTGTCACCACTAACAACAGGACATAGGACATACCAATCAGACATATCTCTGTCAAAAACTAACACAGGACATACCAATCAGCTCTCTGTCACCACTAACACAGGACATACCAATCAGCATCTCTGTCACTACTAACACAGGACATACCAATCAGCTCTCTCTGTCATAACTAACACAGGACATACCAATCAGCTCTTCTGTCACTAAACTAACACAGGACATACCAATCAGCTCTGTCAACACCAACACAGGACATACCAATCAGCTCTCTCTGTCAATAACCAACACAGGACATACCAATCATCTCTCTATCAACAACCAACACAGGACATACCAATCAGCTCTCTCCGTCAATAACCAACACAGGACATACCAATCAGCTCGATCTCTGTCAATAACCAACACAGGACATACCAATCAGCTCTGTCTGTCAATAACCAACACAGGACATACCAATAAGCTCTCTCTGTCACACAACCAATACAGGACATACCAATCAGCACTGTCTGTCAACAACTAACACAGGACATACCAATCAGCTCTCTGTCAATAACCAACACAGGACATTAATCAGCTCTGTGTCAACAACAACACAGGACATACCAATCAGCTCTCTCTCAATGTCACCACTAACACAGGACATACCAATCAGCTCTCAAAAACCAACACAGGACATACCAATCAGCTCTCTCTGTCAACCAACACAGGACATACCAATCAGCTATCTCTGTCACTACTAACACAGGACATACCAATCAGCTCTCTCTGTCACCACTAACACAGGACATACCAATCAGCTCTCTCTGTCACAACTAACACAGGACATACCAATCAGCTCTCTCTGTCACCACTAACACAGGACATACCAATCAGCTCTCTCTGTCACCACAACACAGGACATACCAATCAGCTCTCTCTGTCAATAAACAACACAGGACATACCAATCAGCTCTCGCTGTTAAAAACCAACACAGGACATACCAATAAGCTCTCTCTGTCAACAACCAACACAGGACATACCAATCATCTCTCTCTGTCAAAAAACAACACAGCACATACCAATAAGCTCTCTCTGTCAATAACCAACACAGGACATACCAATCAGCTCGCTCTGTCAATAACCAACACAGGACATACCAATCAGCTCTCTCTGTCAATAACCAACACAGGACATACCAATCAGCTCTCTCTGTCAATAACCAACACAGGACATACCAATAAGCTCTCTCTGTCAACAACCAACACAGGACATACCAATAAGCTCTCTCTGTCAACAACCAACACAGGACATACCAATCAGCTCTCTCTGTCAATAACCAACACAGGACATTCCAATCAGCTCTCTCTGTCACCACTAACACAGGACATACCAATCAGCTCTCTCTGTCACCAGTAACACAGGACATACCAATCAGCTCTCTCTGTCAATAACCAACACAGGACATTCCAATCAGCTCTCTGTCACCACCAACACAGGATATACCAATCAGCTCTCTCATCTAACACACAGCAACACAGGACATACCAATCAGCAACCAACACAGACATACCAATCTCTGTCAACAACCAACACAGGACATACCAATCAGCTCCATCTGTCAATAACCAACACAGGACATACCAATCAGCTCTCTCTGTCAAAAACCAACACAGGACATACCAATCAGCTCTCTCTGTCAACAACCAACACAGGACATACCAATCAGCTCTCTCTGTCACCACAACACAGGACATACCAATCAGCTCTCTCTGTCAATAACCAACACAGGACATACCAATCATCAACAACCAACACAGGACATACCAATCAGCTCTCTCTGTAAACAACCACCACAGGACATACCAATCAGCTCTCTCCGTCAATAACCACCACAGGACATACCAATCAGCTCTCTCCGTCAATAATCAACACAGGACATACCAATCAGCTCTCTCTGTCAACAACCAACACAGGACATACCAATCAGCACTGTCTGTCAACAACTAACACAGGACATACCAATCAGCTCTCTCTGTCAATAACCAACACAGGACATACCAATCAGCTCTCTGTGTCAACAACCAACACAGGACATACCAATCAGCTCTCTCTGTCAATAACCAACACAGGACATACCAATCAGCTCTCTGTCAACAACCAACACAGGACATACCAATCATCTCTCAATCTTCAAAAAACAACACAGGACATACCAATCAGCTCTCTGTCAATAACACAGGACACAGGACATACAGGACAATCACAGGACATACCAATATCTCTGTCACCACTAACACAGGACATACCAATCAGCTCTCTCTGTCAACAACCAACACAGGACATACCAATCAGCTCTCTCTGTCAATAATCAACACAGGACATACCAATCAGCTCTCTCTGTCAAAAAACAACACAGGACATACCAATCAGCTCTCTCTGTCAATAACCAACACAGGACATACCAATCAGCTCTCTCGGTCAATAACCAACACAGGACATACCAATCAGCTATCTCTGGACATACCAATCAGCTCTCTGTCAATAACTAACACAGGACATACTAATCAGCTCTCTCTGTCACTACTAACACAGGACATACCAATCAGGTCTCTCTGTCAATAACCAACACAGGACATACCAATCAGCTCTCTCTGTCACCACTAACACAGGACATACCAATCAGCTCTTCTCTCTGTCAATAACCATCACAGGACATACCAATCAGCTCTCTCTGTCAATAAACAACACAGGACATACCAATCAGCTCGCTGTTAACCAACACAGGACACCAGGACATACCAATCAGCTCTCTGTCAATAACCAACACAGGACATACCAATCAGCTCTCTCTGTCAATAACCAACACAGGACAAACCAATCAGCTATCTCTGTAAACAACCACCACAGGACATACCAATCAGCTCTCTCCGTCAATAACCAACACAGAACATACCAATCAGCTTTCTCTGTCAACAACCAACACAGGACATACCAATCAGCTCTCTCTGTCAACAACCAACACAGGACATACCAATAACCAACACAGCTCTCTGTCAACTAACACCAACTGTCAACAGGACATACACAGGACATACCAAGCTCTCTCCGTCAATAACCAACACAGGATATACCAATCAGCTCTCTCTGTCACCACTAACACAGGGCATACCAATCAGCTCTCTCTGTCAACAACTAACACAGGACATACCAATCAGCTCTCTCTGTCAATAACCAACACAGGACATACCAATCAGCTCTCTCTGTCACCACTAACACAGGACATACCAATCAGTTCTGTCTGTCAACAACTAACACAGGACATACCAATCAGCATCTGACAATAACCTCTGTCAATTACCAACACAGGACATACCAATCAGCTCTCTCTGTCAATAACCAACACAGGACATACCAATCAGCTCTCTCTGTCAACAACCAACACAGGACATACCAATCAGCTCTCTCTGTCACCACCAACACAGGACATACCAATCAGCTCTCTCTGTCAATAACCAACACAGGACATACCAATCAGCTTTCACTGTCAACAACCAACACAGGACATACCAATCAGCTCTGTCTGTCAACAACTAACACAGGACATACCAATCAACTCTCTCTGTCAATAACCAACACAGGACATACCAATCAGCTCTCTCTGTCAACAACCAACACAGGACATACCAATCAGCTCTCTCTGTCAATAACCAACACAGGACATACCAATCAGCTCTCTCTGTCACCACTAACACAGGACATACCAATCAGCACTGTCTGTCAACAACTAACACAGGACATACCAATCAGCTCTCTCTGTCAACAACCAACACAGGGGTGGCAGGGTAGCCTAGTGGTTAGAGCGTTGGACTAGTAACCGGAAGGTTGCCAATTCATACCTCCGAGCCGAGAAGGTACAAATCTATCATTCTGCCCCTGAACAGGCAACCCACTGTTCCTAGGCCGTAATTGAAAATAAGTATTTGTTCTTAACTGACTTGCCTGGTTAAATAAAGTTAAAATAAAAAATCTCTCATGTGTGTTACGTGTGTGTGTGTGTGTGTGTGTGTGTGTGTGTGTGTGTGTGTGTGTGTGTGTGTCAAAAAATATATACGTCAAATATTATTGTTGACCAATCAGGACGTGAATATGAATATCACTCGTATTTCATGTCATAGCAATTCAACGCTATGATGATGGTAAAGTTGTCTCGCTCGCCTACAGTGCTGGTCATAAAAAAAAGCTAGCTCGCCCCAAAAACAGCAAACGACAATCTAGGTGTTATCTAAAACAACATTGTCTGTTTCAGTAACTATAGTTAGCATGTTATCTATATAGCTAGGTGACTATATAGCTAAGTGACTATATAGCTAGGCGACAATATAGCTAACTAACTATATAGCTTGGTGACTATATAGCTAGGTGACTATACAGCTAGCTAACTATATAGCTAAGTGACTATATAGCTAGATGACTATATAGCTATCTAACTATATAGCTCGGTGACTATATAGCTAGCTATCTAAATAGCTAGCTGACTAAATAGCTATGTGACTAAATAGCTAGCTGACTATATAGCTAGATGACTACATAGCTAGGTGACTATATAGCTAGGTGACTATATAGCTAGATGACTATATAGCTAGGTGACTATATAGCTAGGTGACTATACAGCTAGCTCACTATATAGCTAGGTGACTATATAGCTAGGTGACTATACAGCTAGCTATCTAAATAGCTAGCTGACTAAATAGCTAGGTGACTATATAGCTAAGTGACTATATAGCTAGGTGACTATATAGCTAGGTGACTATATAGCTAGATGACTACATAGCTAGGTGACTACCTAGCTATGTGACTATATAGTTAGGTGACTATATAGCTATGTGACTATATCGTAGCTGACTATATAGCTAGATGACTACATAGCTTGGTGACTATATAGCTATGTGACTATATAGCTAGCTGACTATATAGCTCGATGACTGCATAGCTAGGTGACTACATAGCTAGGTGACTACATAACTAGGTGGACTGGGACATGTTTCGTATTGCGTCAGAAAACAACATTGACGAATACGCTGATTTGGTGTGCGAGTTCATTAGAACGTGCGTTGAAGATGTCGTTCCCATAGCAACGATTAAAACATTCCCTATCCAGAAACCGTGGATTGATGGCAGCATTTGCGTGAATCTGAAAGCGCGAACCACTGCTTTTAATCAGGGCAAGGTGTCTGGTAACATGACCGAATACAAAGAGTGCAGCTATTCCCTCCGCAAGGCTATCAATCAAGCTAAGCGTCAGTACAGAGACAAAGTAGAATCTCAATTCAACGGCTCAGACACAAGAGGCATGTGGCAGGGTCTACAGTCAATCACGGACTACAGGAAGAAATCCAGCCCAGTCACGGACCAGGATGTCTTGCTCCAAGGCAGACTAAATAACTTTTTTGCCTGCTTTGAGGACAATACAGTGCCACTGATACAGCCTGCAACGGAAACATGCGGTCTCTCCTTCACTGCAGCCGAGGTGAGTAAAACATTTAAATGTGTTAACCCTCGCAATGCTGCAGGCCCAGACGGCATCCCCAGCCGCGCCCTCAGAGCATGCGCAGACCAGCTGGCTGGTGTGTTTACGAACATATTCAATCAATCCCTATACCAGTCTGCTGTTCCCACATGCTTCAAGAGGGCCACCATTGTTCCTGTTCCCAAGAAAGCTAAGGTAACTGAGCTAAACGACTACCGCCCCGTAGCACTCACTTCCGTCATCATGAAGTGCTTTGAGAGACTAGTCAAGGACCATATCACCTCCACCCTACCTGACACCCTAGACCCACTCCAATTTGCTTACCGCCCAAATAGGTCCACAGACGATGCAATCTCAACCACACTGCACACTGCCCTAACCCATCTGGACAAGAGGAATACCTATGTGAGAATGCTGTTCATCGACTACAGCTCGGCAGAGGGAACACCCCCTATCCACATCGATGGAACAGTAGTGGAGAGGGTAGCAAGTTTTAAGTTCCTCGGCATACACATCACAGACAAACTGAATTGGTCCACTCACACAGACAGCATCGTGAAGAAGGCGCAGCAGCGCCTCTTCAACCTCAGGAGGCTGAAGAAATTCGGCTTGTCACCAAAAGCACTCACAAACTTCTACAGATGCACAATCGAGAGCATCCTGGCGGGCTGTATCACCGCCTGGTACGGCAACTGCTCTGCCCTCAACCGTAAGGCTCTCCAGAGGGTAGTGAGGTCTGCACAACGCATCACCGGGGGCAAACTACCTGCCCTCCAGCACACCTACACCACCCGATGTTACAGGAAGGCCATAAAGATCATCAAGGACATCAACCACCCGAGCCACTGCCTGTTCACCCCGCTCTCATCCAGAAGGCGAGGTCAGTACAGGTGCATCAAAGCTGGGACCGAGAGACTGAAAAACAGCTTCTATCTCAAGGCCATCAGACTGTTAAACATCCACCACTAACATTGAGTGGCTGCTGCCAACACACTGACACTGACTCAACTCCAGCCACTTTAATAATGGGAATTGATGGGAAATGATGTAATATATCACTAGCCACTTTAAACAATGCTACCTTATATAATGTTACTTACCCTACATTATTCATCTCATATGCATACGTATATACTGTACTCTATATCATCGACTGCATCCTTATGTAATACATGTATCACTAGCCACTTTAACTATGCCACTTTGTTTACATACTCATCTCATATGTATATACTGTACTCGATACCATCTACTGTATCTTCTCTATGCTGCTCTGTACCATCACTCATTCATATATCCTTATGTACATATTCTTTATCCCCTTACACTGTGTATAAGACAGTAGTTTAGGAATTGTTAGTTAGATTACTTGTTGGTTATTACTGCATTGTCGGAACTAGAAGCACAAGCATTTCGCTACACTCGCATTAACATCTGCTAACCATGTGTATGTGACAAATAAAATTTGATTTGATTTGATTTGACTATATAGCTATGTGACTATATAGCTATGTCACTTCTATTTTCATGAATGTTTAATATGACTATTTATGTAGCGATCACCGTATGTTGTTGAATTTCATCCCAATAACGGGTTCGGTGCGCAGAGAGGTTAACAAGGCTTATCTGAAAACAAGGCTCCCTAAATTTTATCAGCATATCGAATGCACGACCCGGGCTGGCAAAATTCTGGATCATTGTTACTCCTACTTCCCCAATGCATACAAAACCCTCCCTCACCCTCCTTTTGGCAAATCTGACAACGGCACCATTGTGTTGCTCCCAGCCTATAGACAGAAACTAAAACAGGAAAAGCCCATGTTCAGGTTTGTTCAACGCTGGTCCGACCAATTTGATTCCACACTTCAAGATTGCTTCGATCACGTGGACTGGGATATGTTCCGGATAGCATTGAACAACAACATTTATATATTCCCTGATTCGGTGAGCGAGTTAATTAGCAAGTGCATTGGTGATGTTGTACCCATGGCGACTATTAAAACCTTCCCCAACCAGAAACAGTGGATTGATGGCAGCATTCACGCAAAACTGAAAGCACAAACTGAATGCTTTTAATCAGGGCAAGGCGAAAGGAACCACGACTGAATACAAACGGTGTAGCTATTCCCTCCGTAAGGCAATCAAACAAGCTAAGCGGCAGTATAGAGACAAAGTCGCAATTCAACGGCTCAGACATGAAAGGCATGTGGCAGGGTCTGCAGAAAATCACAGACTACAAAACCAGCCCCGTCACGGACCAGGATGTCTTGCTCACAGACAAACTAAACAAATTATTTGCTCGCTTTGAGGACAATACAGTGCCACCGACACGGCCCGCTACCAAAACCTGTGTGCTCTCTTTCACCGCAGCCAATGTGAGTAAAACATTTAAACATGTTAACCCTCACAAGGCTGCCGGCCTAGACAGAATCTCTAGCAGTATCCTTAGAGCATGCGCAGACCAGCTGGCTGGTGTGTTAAGGGACATATTCAATCAATCCCTATTCCTGTCTGTTGTTCCCACATGCTTCAAGAGGGTCACCAATATTCCTCTTCCCAAGAAAGCTAAGGTAACTAAGCGAAACGACTATCGCCCCATAGCACTCACTTTCGTTGTCATGAAGTGCCTGGAGAGACTAATCAAGGATCATATCACCTCCACCCTACCTGACACCCGAGTCCAACTTCAATTTGCTTAACGCCCCAATAGGTCCACAGACGACTGCACACTGCCCTAACCCATCTGGAATACCTATGTGAGAAAGCGGTTCATCGACTACAGCTCAGCATTTAACAACATAATACCCTCCAAACTCGTCATTAAGCTCGAGACCCTGGGACCCTCTGCAACTGGGTCCTGGACTTTCTGACGGGACGCCCCCAGGCGGTGAGGGTAGGAAACAACATCTCCACCCCACTGATCCTCAACACTGGGGCCCCACAATGGTGCGTTGTGCCCTCTCCTGTACTCCCTGTTCACCAATGACTGCGTGGTCATGCACTACTCCAACTCAAACGATGAGAAGGCCTACAGGGAGGAGGTGAGGGCCCTCGGAGTGTGGTGTCAGAAAAATAACCTCACACTCAACGTCAACAAAACAAAGGAGATGATTGTGGACTTCACGAAACACTAGAGGGAGCACCGACCTACCCACATAGACGGGACAGTAGTGGAGAAGGTGGAAAGTTTTACGTTCCTCTGCGTACACATCACGGACAAAGTGAAATGGTCCACCCACACAGACAGTGCCTCTTCAACCTGAAGAAATTTGGCTTGTCACCACAAACAAACCTTTACAGATGCACAATCGAGAGCATCCTGTCGGGCTGTATCACAGTCTGGTACGGCAACTGCTCTGCCCAAAACCGTAAGGCTCTCCAGAGGGTAGTGAGATCTGCACAACGCATCAAGGGGGGCAAACTACCTGCCCTCCAGGACACCTACACCACCCGATGTCACAGGAAGGCCAAAAAGATCATCAAGTACAACAACCACCCAAGCCACTGCTTGTTCACCCGGCTCTCATCCAGAAGGCGAGGTCAGTACAGGTGCATCAAATCTGGGGCCGAGAGACTGAAAAACAGCTTACATCTCAAGGCCATCAGACTGTTAAACAGCCATCACTAACATTGAGTGGCTGCTGCCAACACACTGACTCAACTCCAGCCACTTTAATAATGAAAAAATTGAATGACATAAAATATATCATTAGTCACTTTAAACAATGCCACTTTATATAATGTTTACATACCCTACATCATCATCATATGTATACACTGTACACTATACTATCTACTGCATCTTGCCATCTTTATGTAATACATGTATTACTAGCCTCTTTAAACAATGCCACTTTATATAATGTTTTCATACCCTACATTTCTCATCTCATATATGTATACTGTAATCTATACAATCTACTACATCTTGACTATGCCATTCTGCCATCACTCATCCATATATTCATATGTACATATTCTTATTCATTCCTTTACACTTGTTTGTAAGGGTAGTTGTGGTGAAATTGTTAGATTACTTGTTAGATATGTCTATGTGAAAAATAAGATTTGATTTGATTTTATTTGAAAATTGCATGTAATGCATTGCATGGCTCACTGTCCTACTCAGCTTATAATATATGAAGCTTTCAAGCCATTACAGACTACTAAGGGAAGCACAGCCAAGAGCTGCCCAGTGACACAAGCCTACCAGACGAGCTAGACTACTTCAATGCTCGCTTCGAGGCATATAACACTGAAAAATGCATGAGAGCACCAGCTGTTCTGGAAGACTGTGTGATCACACTCTACGCAACTGATGTGAGTAAGGCCTTTAACCTCTCTAGGGTATGTGAGATGGTAGCATCCCACCTTTTCAACAGACAGTGAAACTGCTGGGCGCCAAATTTAAAACAACAGATATCCCATAATTAAAATTCCTCAAACATACATGTATTTTACAAAATTTTAAAGATACACTTGTTGTAAATCCTGCCACAGTGTCCAATTTCAAAAAGGCTTTCCAGCGAAACCACCACAAACGATAATGTTAGGTCACCACCAAGTCACAGAATAACAGCCATTTTCCAGCCAAAGAGAGGATTCACAAAAAGCAGAAATATAGATAAAATTATTCACTAAGCTTTGATGATCTTCATCAGATGACACTCATAGGACTTCCTGTTACACAATACATGTATGTTTTGTTCGGTAAAGTTAGTTCCAAAACATCCTTTGCAGAGAGCCACATCAATTTACAGGAATACTAATAATAAACATTTCTAAAAGATACAAGTGTTATGCATGGAATTTTAGATGCACATCTCCTTAATGCAACCGCTGTGTCAGATTTCAAAAAAGCTTTACGGAAAAAGCAAACCATGCAATAATCTGAGTCGGCGCTCAGAGCCCAATCAAGACACAAATATATC
The DNA here is from genome assembly GCF_036934945.1 of Oncorhynchus masou masou. Lineage (NCBI taxonomy): Eukaryota > Metazoa > Chordata > Actinopteri > Salmoniformes > Salmonidae > Oncorhynchus > Oncorhynchus masou. The sequence goes on from NC_088220.1 coordinate 4,901,624, forward strand.
CACCATTTTATGCGGTCAACAGAAGTCAGAAATAACATTTTAACCATTCCCTTAGCTTTGATGATCTTCATCAGAATCCACTCCCAGGAATCTCAGTTCCACAATAAATGTTTGTTTTGTTCAATAATGTCCATCATTTATGTCCAAATTCCTCCTTGTTGTTCAGTACACTTTCCAAACTCACGACACTCGGGCAAGTCCAGCGGAAAGTACAGACGAAAAGTTAATGCTGCCCCTATCCCAAACAGGTTTTAAGACTCCTGAACAGCTAATCAAATGATTACCCAGACAATTTCCATCGCCACCTGCTCTTTTACGCTGCTGCTACTCTCTGTTTATTATCTGTGTATAGTCACTTTAAAACCTCTTTGGGATAGGGGGCAGCATTTTCACTTTTTGATAAATAGACTGCCCAATTTCAACTTCCTGCTACTCATGCCAAAAATATAAGATATGCATATTATTAGTAGATTTGGATAGTAAACACTGAAGTTTCTAAAACTGTTTGAATCATGTCTGTGAGCATAACAGAACTTATTTAGCAGGCAAAACCCCGAGGGCTAACCATTCAGAATAAAAACAAATTTAGGTCACTGTCTGTTCAATGATTTCACGGTGGGAAACGATATTTCTTCGGCACTTGTTTGCAGTTCCTACAGCTTCCACTGGATGTCACCAGTCTTTGGAATTTGGTTGAGGTTATTCCTTTGTGCAATGAAGAAGTGCGCCATCTTGGAACATGGTAACATTATGTGTACCGTTTGAGAGTTGCGCAAGATTGGAAAGTAGAGTTAGTTTGTGATTCTCCTGTTTTGAAAACAGATAGACCCGTCTTCAATTTGATCGAGTATTAACGATTAAAAATACCTAAAGTTATATTACAAAAGTAGTTTGAAATGTTTTGTCAAGGTTAACAGGTAACTTTTGAGATAATTCGTAGTGACGTTGCGCAAATTGGAAGCTGTTTTTTTCTGGATCAAACACGCAAAATAAATGGACATTTTGGATATATATCGATGGAATTAATCGAACAAAAGGACCATTTGTGATGTTTATGGGACATATTGGAGTGCCAACAAAAGAAGCTCATCAAAGGTAAGGCATTTTATTTATGCGTTGTGTGTGGTGCCTGCAGGGTTGAAATATGCTATTGTCTCTTTGTTTACTGTTGTGCTATCATCAGATAATAGCTTCTTGTGCTTTCGCCGAAAAGCCTTTTTGAAATCTGACATGTTGGCTGGATTCACAACGAGTGTAGCTTTAATTTGGTATCGTACATGTGTGATTTAAGTTTGAATTTTATAGCATTTTTTATTTTTTATTTGGCGCTCTGCATTTTTCCTGGTAATTGGCCAGGTGAGACATTTGCGTCCCGCCTATCCCAGAGAGGTTTTTACTCTACCTACATGTACATATTACCTCAATTATCTTGACTAACCTGTGCCCCCGCACATTGACTGTATCGGTACCCCGTCTGGATAGCCTTGCTATTGTTATTTTACTGCTGCTCTTTAATTATTTGTTATATTAATTTTATTATTTACTTATCTTTTTTTACTTAACACATATTTTTCTTAAAACGGCATTGTTGGTTAAGGGCTTGTATTCGGGAACATGTGACAAATACAATTGAATTTGATTTGATTTTCATAAGTATTCAGACCCTTTACTAAGTGCTTTGTTGAAGCACATTTGGCAGCGATTACAGCCTCAAGCTCTGTCAGGTTGGATGGGGAGCGTTGATGCACAGCTATTTAAAAGTCTCTCCAGAGATTTTCGATCAGGTTCAAGACCAGGCTCTGGCTGGGCCACTATAGGACATTCAGAGACTTGTCCTGAAGCCACTGCTGCATTGTATTGTCTGTGTGCTTAGGGTTGTTGTTCTATTGGAAGGTGAACCTTCACCCCAGTTTGAGGTCCTGAAATCTCTGGAACAGGGTTTTGACCAAGGATCTCTCTGTACTTTGCTCCGTTCCACTTTCCCTCAATCCTATCACCACAGTAAATGCCGCTGAAATTGCCCCCACAACATGATTCTGCCACCACCATGCATCACCGTAGGGATGGTGCCAGGTTTCCTCCAGACATGACACTTGGCATTCTGGCCAAAGAGTCCCTATCTTGGTTTCATCAAGACCAGATAATATTGTTTCTCATGGTTTCAGAGTCCTTTAGGTGCCTTTTGGCAAAACAAAAGATAAAAAAGTACATCATATAACACTGTCACACCACAAATATATGATACCACCACACAACAATAGTACAATGTTTTTGTTTGTAGAGTGAGTGTGCTAGCGCCCTTATGCGTGTCTGTACCTTTGTGTGTGTCTCTTCACAGTCCCAGCAGTTCCATACGGTTGGTAATCAAGCCCACTACTGTTGTGTCATCTGCAAACTTGATTATTGAGTTGGAGGCATTCATGGCCATGCAGTCGTGGGTGAACAAGGAGTACAGCAGGGGGCTGAGCCGCCCCAGTGTTGAGGGTCAGCGAGGTGGAGATGTTTTTTTCCTACCTTCACCACCTGGGGGCGTCCTGTCAGAAAGTCCAGGACCCAATTGCACAGGGTGGGGCCTCCAGCCTCCAGCTTGATGATAAGCTTGGAGGGTACTATGGTGTTGAATGCTGAGCTGAAGTCAATGAACATCATTCTCACATAGGTATTCCTCTCGTCCAAATGGGATAGAGCAGTGTGCTGTGTGATGGCGATTGCATCGTCTGTGGACTTGTTAGGGCGGTATGCAAATTGAAGTTGGTCTAGGGTGGCCGGTAAGGTGGAGGGGATATGATCCTTGGCTAGTCTCTCAAAGCACTTCATGATGACAGAAGTGAGTGCTACGGGCGGTGTGACGTTCCCCAGTTTGTGTTGTAGTTTGTGTATTTGCATGTGTTTATTTCAGGAAATGGCTTCCTGAAATCCTCTCAAGCAGCTGATTGGTCAACTTCATGGCTAATTGGAGAGCTGACCCCGCCCTCTCGTCAAGACACATTCATTCTGAAGCTATATAAAAGCCAGTGTTCTGTTCAGGAGGTTCATTTGCTGGGAGGTCATTGCAGAGAGATTGAATGTGATAGAGAATCATTGCTGAGAGAGGAGGCTGATGGCTGTGGATAATTTACTATGTCAGTTGTTGGTAGCAGTTGGTATGTTCAGTGAGTTTGTTGCTCAGATAGAGCTTATTTGATGTCCTTTGTTTGTTAGTTTGTTTGAGAAATTATTTGTTCTCCTGTTTCATTTGTTCCCAGGGGGGAAGGGGAAGGCACCTCGGGAGTGCTTAGGCAAAAGGCCCGCGGGCATACATATAACCGTAGCATATTCACTGTCTAGGCAAGACCTGGGTGGGCCACCCCCTGTATTTTGGTTAGGGCACCAGGTCGTGCTAAATTAGGTAAGTTTTGGTTAGGCAGGTAAGATAGGAGTGGGGGGTCTTTGAGATTTACTTTATTTGCTTTGGTTCCGTCCAGCCCCTTTTCCCCATATTACGGTGTAAAGGAATAAAAAAGTCCTTGTAAACGGTATCACATTCTGTCTGTTGTCATCCTTACTCACACCTACAGTCCATACCTTTTTCACTTCACGGAGAGTTGCGTTGTAGCAGGGTGTTGCGTTCCCTCTTCATAGAGGCGTGCGTAACGTAATGGGGGCTCATCCGGGATCTTTCCATTAAACCCACCGGACCCTGCTGCTCTGAGCTCTCTGTGGTTAGTGATTGAGGTGTGATGGTAGGTTGTGAGTTTGGATGACTTGTTTAGTTAGTGTGTTCAGGAGACTGCATTGTATATAAGATGGCTGCATCAGCCATCTCCAAGTTTTTTGAAGCGCCCTCTATTGATTGTTTGGTGAGGTTTCGTAAAGTAGACCTTATAGCTATAGCTGACCATTATGGATTTGTTTTCTCTGAGAAAGCCCTAAAGGCTGAGCTTTTGGTGCTAGTCAGGGAGGGTTTAGTGAGAGAACGGAATCTCTCATTGCAAGGAGAGGAGAAGAGTAGACCTTCCGATGCCAAGTCGGAGGACAGGGCAGAGGAAGGGGTTCCTCGTACCCCCTTTACATTGCCCCGATTCGATCCTTTATCTTGTGCTTCGGATCGTTCAGATGGGACTGCTAGGCTGAAGGTGAGGCTGGCTCGGTTAGAAATGGAGCAAAAAGATAAAGAGAGACAGATGAATTTTGAACTTGAAATTAGGAAAATAGAAGCTGACAAGGAGGTGAGGATCCGACAACTGGAGCTAGACGCTGCCTCCAGTGCGACTCCACAAGCTGCTCATCATCAAGCCCACTTCGATGTGAGTAAAAACATAGCTTTAGTCCCTCCATTCCGAGAGTCGGATGTTGATTATTATTTCTCTGCGCTGCATTGGCCACTCGAGGTTTGGCCGCTCCTGTTACAATGTAAATTGTCTGGGAAAGCCCAGGAAGTAGTAGCTGCTCTCTCCCTGGAAGACAGTTTACACTACGATACAGTTAAAACTACAGTATTGCGGGCTTATGAGTTGGTGCCTGAAGCTTATAGGCAGCGCTTCAGGAACCACAAAAAAACATCTCACCGTACATTTGATGAATTTGCTAGGGACAAAGAGTCTCTGTTTAGTCACTGGTGTTCAGCCTTCAAAGCTAACACCTTTGCTGATATTCGGGAGTTGATACTGTTGGAGGACTTTAAAAGCAACCTCCCAGATAGAATTGTAGTTCATTTAAATGAACAGGAAGTGGCGACATTGGCCCAAGCAGCAGTGTTGGCAGATGAGTACGCTTTGACACACAAGACTGTTTTTGGTGCACCTCATTTTGAAGGCCGGACGATTTCGTCATCAGTTCCTCGTTCTAGTCGCTTTACCTCTGACAACCCTAAGCCTTTTCATGAAATCCGTGAATGTTTTTACTGTCACCAAAAGGGTCACGTGATTGCGGACTGCCCAGTTTTGAAAAATACACCGCAACATTCCCAGTCACCATTCCCAAAAATGAAAAGTTTGGGTTTAGTCAAGTCTTTGGCTCGTCCCTTGGATCGAGTTATTGATTCAGCATTTGAGAAACTGGATCCTGTCTATGCTCCGTTTATCTCTGCCGGTTGTGTTTCCTTAACAGGAGAACAAGCTCATCAAAAGCCTATCCAAATCCTATGAGACACCGGGGCGGCGCAGTCAGTAATCGTTACTGATGCTTTACCCTGGTCTCCTGAAACGTATTGTGGCTCGCATGTCATATTACAGGGGATAGAGAGACAAACCGTACCTGTACCATTACACTGGGTCCACTTAGTGTCAGACTTGGTATCAGGACGTTTCCGTGTTGGTGTAGTGTCTACACTGCCAGTAAAAGGAGTCACATTGCTACTAGGGAATGATATTGCTGGTGGTAATGTCACTCCTGTGTTAGAGGTAGTAGACAACCCAGAAATCAGAACTACAGATGAGAAATTGGTTCAAGCATTTCCACATGTTTTTCCTGCTTGTGTGTTAACGAGGGCACAATCTCGCAAGCTAGGAGATGTGGTGGATTTGGCTAGTTCCATTCTTGAGAACGTTGAGGTAGAAGACAATGCCCCGAGTATGCCTTCTGCAATGCCGACAGTTTTTACTCCCGTAAAAACTAAGGCAGGGGAAAACAAAATCGCGCCCCAATTACATGATATTCTTTTGTCTGTCACCCCCGAGAAGGTGATTGAATGTCAAAAAGAAGACACCAGTCTTCGCAAGTGTTTTGCTTCGGTAATTTCCATTGAGGAAGCTAAAACTAGAGAGACCGCCTACTTTATGGAAGCAGGAGTTTTGATGCGGAAATGGGCATCTCATGACACCATTAATGACTGGAGTGAAGCGTGTGAAGTGGTTGTTCCTACACCGTTCCGACAGCAGGTGCTGTCACTCGCCCATGACCAGGCGTGGTCTGGACATTTGGGGATCACAAAGACTTATAACCGGGTCCTTCGTCATTTCTTCTGGCCAGGTTTGAAGTCTGATGTTGTCCAATTTTGTAAAACATGTCACATATGTCAACTCACTGGGAAAGTGAATCAAACAGTTCCTCGAGCACTGCTCTGCCCAATTCCTGTGGTGGGGGAACCGTTTGAAAGAGTGATAATTGATTGTGTAGGTCCATTGCCGAAAACCAGGTCAGGTAACCAGTTCCTACTAACAAATCAAATCAAATCAAATTTTATTTGTCACATACACATGGTTAGCAGATGTTAATGCGAGTGTAGCGAAATGCTTGTGCTTCTAGTTCCGACAATGCAGTAATAACCAACAAGTAATCTAACTAACAATTCCTAATCTACTGTCTTATACACAGTGTAAGGGGATAAAGAATATGTACATAAGGATATATGAATGAGTGATGGTACAGAGCAGCATAGGCAAGATACAGTAGATGGTATCGAGTACAGTATATACATGTGAGATGAGTATGTAAACAAAGTGGCATAGTTAAAGTGGCTAGTGATACATGTATTACATAAGGATGCAGTCGATGATATAGAGTACAGTATATACGTGTGCATATGAGATGAATAATGTAGGGTAAGTAACATTATATAAGGTAGCATTGTTTAAAGTGGCTAGTGATATATTTACAACATTTCCCATCAATTCCCATTATTAAAGTGGCTGGAGTTGAGTCAGTGTCAGTCTGTAGGCAGCAGCCACTCAATGTTAGTGGTGGCTGTTTAACAGTCTGATGGCCTTGAGATAGAAGCTGTTTTTCAGTCTCTCGGTCCCAGCTTTGATGCACCTGTACTGACCTCGCCTTCTGGATGATAGCGGGGTGAACAGGCAGTGGCTCGGGTGGTAGATGTCCTTGATGATCTTTATGGCCTTCCTGTAACATCGGGTGGTGTAGTTTGGTAGTTTGCCCCCGATGATGCGTTGTGCAGACCTCACTACCCTCTGGAGAGCCTTACGGTTGAGGGCGGAGCAGTTGCCGTACCAGGCGGTGATACAGCCCGCCAGGATGCTCTCGATTGTGCCTCTGTAGAAGTTTGTGAGTGCTTTTGGTGACAAGCCGAATTTCTTCAGCCTCCTGAGGTTGAAGAGGCGCTGCTGCGCCTTCTTCACGATGCTGTCTGTGTGAGTGGACCAATTCAGTTTGTCTGTGATGTGTATGCCGAGGAACTTAAAACTTGCTACTCTCTCCACTACTGTTCCATCGATGTGGATAGGGGGGTGTTCCCTCTGCTGTTTCCTGAAGTCCACAATCATCTCCTTAGTTTTGTTGACGTTGAGTATGAGGTTATTTTCCTGACACCACACTCCTTGGGCCCTCACCTCCTCCCTGTAGGCCGTCTCGTCGTTGTTGGTAATCAAGCCTACCACTGTTGTGTCGTCCGCAAACTTGATGATTGAGTTGGAGGCGTGCGTGGCCACGCAGTCGTGGGTGAACAGGGAGTACAGGAGAGGGCTCAGAACACACCCTTGTGGGGCCCCAGTGTTGAGGATCAGCGGGGAGGAGATGTTGTTACCTACCCTCACCACCTGGGGGCGGCCCGTCAGGAAGTCCAGTACCCAGTTGCACAGGGCGGGGTCGAGACCCAGGGTCTCAAGCTTGATGGCGAGCTTGGAGGGTACTATGGTGTTGAATGCCGAGCTGTAGTCGATGAACAGCATTCTCACATAGGTACTCCTCTTGTCCAGATGGGTTAGGGCAGTGTGCAGTGTGGTTGAGATTGCATCGTCTGTGGACCTATTTGAGCGGTAAGCAAATTGGAGTGGGTCTAGGGAGTCAGGTAGGGTGGAGGTGATATGGTCCTTGACTAGTCTCTCAAAGCACTTCATGATGACGGAAGTGAGTGCTACGGGGCGGTAGTCGTTTAGCTCAGTTACCTTAGCTTTCTTGGGAACAGGAACAATGGTGGCCCTCTTGAAGCACGTGGGAACAGCAGACTGGTATAGGGATTGATTGAATATGTCCGTAAACACACCAGCCAGCTGGTCTGCGCATGCTCTGAGGGCACGGCTGGGGATGCCGTCTGGGCCTGCAGCCTTGCGAGGGTTAACACGTTTAAATGTTTTACTCACCTCGGCTGCAGTGAAGGAGAGACCGCATTTTTCCGTTGCAGGCAGTGTCAGTGGCACTGTATTGTCCTCAAAGCGGGCAAAAAAGTTATTTAGTCTGCCTGGGAGCAAGACATCCTGGTCCGTGACTGGGCTGGATTTCTTCCTGTAGTCCGTGATTGACTGTAGACCCTGCCACATGCCTCTTGTGTCTGAGCCGTTGAATTGGGATTCTACTTTGTCTCTGTACTGACGCTTAGCTTGTTTGATAGCCTTACGGAGGGAATAGCTGCATTGTTTGTATTCAGTCATGTTACCAGACACCTTGCCCTGATTGAAAGCAGTGGTTCACGCTTTCAGTTTCACACGAATGCTGCCATCAATCCAAGGTTTCTGGTTAGGGAATGTTTTAATCGTTGCTATGGGAACGACATCTTCAACGCACGTTCTAATGAACTCGCACACCGAATCAGCGTATTCGTCAATGTTGTTATTTGACGCAATACGAAACATGTCCCAGTCCACGTGATGGAAGCAGTCTTGGAGTGTGGAATCAGCTTGGTCGGACCAGCGTTGGACAGACCTCAGTGTGGAAGCTTCTTTTTTTAGCTTTTGTCTGTAGGCAGGTATCAGCAAAATGGAGTTGTGGTCAGTTTTTCCGAAAGGGGGGCGGGGCAGGGCCTTATATGCGTCGCGGAAGTTAGAGTAACAGTGATCCAAGGTTTTTCCGCCCCTGGTTGCGCAATCGATATGCTGATAAAATTTAGGGAGTCTTGTTTTCAGATTAGCCTTGTTAAAATCCCCAACAACGATGAATGCAGCCTCCGGATAAATGGTTTCCAGTTTGCAAAGAGTTAAATAAAGTTCGTTCAGAGCCATCGATGTGTCTGCTTGGGGGGGATATATACGGCTGTGATTATAATCGAAGAGAATTCTCTTGGTAGGTAATGCGGTCTACATTTGATTGTGAGGAATTCTAAATCAGGTGAACAGAAGGATTTGAGTTCCTGTATGTTTCTTTCATCGCACCATGCCTCGTTAGCCATAAGGCATACACCCCCACCCCTCTTCTTACCAGAAAGGTGTTTGTTTCTGTCGGCGCGATGCGTGGAGAAACCCGTTGGCTGCACCGCATCGGATAGCGTCTCTCCAGTGAGCCATGTGAAGCACAGAACTTTACAGTCTCTGATGTCCCTCTGGAATGCTACCCTTGCTCGGATTTCATCAACCTTGTTGTCAAGAGACTGGACATTGGCAAGAAGAATGCTAGGAAGTGGGGCACGATGTGCCCGTCTCCGTAGTCTAACCAGAAGACCGCTACGTTTCCCTCTTTTTCGGAGTCGTTTTTTGGGGTCGCTGCATGCGATCCATTCCGTTGTCCTGTTTGTAAGGCAGAACACAGGATCCGCGTCGCGAAAAACATATTCTTGGTCGTACTGATGGTGAGTTGATGCTGATCTTATATACAGTAGTTCTTCTCGGCTGTATGTAATGAAACCTAAGATGACCTGAGGTACTAATGTAAGAAATAACACGTAAAAAAACAAAAAACTGCATAGTTTCCTAGGAACGCGAAGCGAGGCGGCCATCTCTGTCGGCGCCGGAAGTCAGAGGGGCAATAATGTGCAGTGCTACTCGATACCCAGAGGCTATTCCTCTCCGTACTATAACGGCTAAGACTGTGGTGAAGGCACAAGTGAAGTTCTTCTCTACGTTTGGACTCCCTAAAGTAATCCAAACTGATCAGGGATCCAACTTCATGTCTAAACTGTTTTCAAATGTGTTAAAGACATTGTGTATTTCCCATCAGGTCTCCAGTCCGTATCATCCAGAGAGTCAAGGGGCTCTAGAACGCTGGCATCAGACACTGAAGGCAATGCTACGCAAGTATTGTATGGATACCAGTACTGATTGGGATGAGGGGGTGCCCTTTGTCCTATTTGCTATAAGGGAAACAAAACAAGAGTCCTTAGGGTTCAGCCCTGCTGACCTTGTGTTTGGACACACCCCACGGGGTCCGCTGAAAGTTTTGAAGGAGCATATCTTATCTCCTACACCCAGTAGCGCCCCTAAAAATGTGTTGGATTATGTCAGTAAGATGCGGGAGAGACTGCACGCCGCATGTGCGTAAGCCCAAAAGTCTCTCTCCTCGTCTCAAAAACGCATGAAGTTACATTATGACAAAAAGGCTGTTGGCCGTTCATTTGCACCAGGGGATCAAGTTTTAGTTTTGTTGCCAATCCCTGGCTCATCTCTGTCAGCACGTTTTTCTGGACCACATCTGGTGGAAAAGCAACTCAATGACACCAATTATGTGATAAAGACACCAGATCGAAGGTGTTCCTCCCGTGTGTGTCATGTTAACATGCTGAAAACATATTATGTGCGTGATTCTCCCGACAGCTCCTCAAGTAAGCCGGTCCAGCCCGCCGTCTCCAGTGTGGCTGCGGTGGTGCTGAAGCCTGGCTGGGACCTAGATGAGAATAAGGAGGACGGGTTGGAGTTGCGCCATACGTTACAGCAAGGTGAACGCCTATGTAATTCAGAGATGCTGAAGAAGTTACCCTCTCAAATGGAACATTTGGATAATGATCAAACTAAGGATCTTATCCTGTTGATAAACAGTTTTCTCAGTGTGTTTCAGGACATTCCAAGTCGCACATCCATCTTGGAACATGACGTGGATGTGGGGAACGCTGTTCCTATACGTCAGCATCCGTACCGGGTGAATGCTAAGAAAAGGGAGGTAATGAAAAGTGAGGTAGCTTATTTATTACAGATTGACATGGCAAAACCCAGTAACAGCTCCTGGAGTTCCCCATGTATTCTTGTTCCTAAGCCTGACGTTACGTCCCGCTTATGTACGGACTATTGTCGCAGTTACAAAGTCTGATTCTTTTCCTCTACCTCGCTTAGATGACTGCATTGATAGAATTGGCTCTGCTGCTTACGTTAGTAAGTTAGATTTGCTAAAAGGTTATTGGCAGGTGCCTCTGACCTCTCGAGCTTCTGACATATCGGCTTTTCTTATGCCAGATAACTTTGTACAATACACTGTGATGCCCTTTGGCATGTGTAATGCACCTGCTACTTTTCAGCGGCTAGTTAACATTGTGTTTGCAGATGTGCCAAATTGTACTGCTTACCTTGACGATGTGGTGATTCATTTGTCTACTTGGTCTGATCATCTCTCCACTTTGAAAAGTGTGTTTCAGCGGTTGGAGAATGCTTCTTTAACCCTCAATTTGGCTCAAGTGTGAGTTTGGGAAGGCTACAGTGACTTACTTAGGGAAACAAGTGGGACGAGGTCAAGTGTGCCCAGTAACTGGCAAAGTGGAAGCAATTGTTGCTTTTCCTGCTCCCATGACTCGCCGCCAGTTGCGCAGATTCCTAGGGATGGTAGGGTAGTATCGTACATTCTGTAAGAATTTCTCAACGGTAGTAGCTCCCCTTTCATCTCTGCTTGGTCCCAAGGTACCATTCAAGTGGTCCAAGGACTGTAACTATGCTTTTGAGTCCGCTAAAGCGCTACTTTGTAGTGCTCCAGCGCTTGCCGCCCCCAACGTTGACAAACCTTTTATGTTGGAGGTAGATGCAAGTATCGTGGGGGTGGGTGCGGTTCTCTTACAGGAAGATGAAGACGGAGTGGATCGGCCCGTCAGTTTCTTCTCCCGTAAGTTCAACTCGTGTCAGTCAAGGTACTCTACAATTGAGCAAAAGACGCTGGCTTTATTGCTTGCCTTACAGTTCTTTGAGGTATATGTGGGCTCCAGTGCCTTGCCTGTAATGGTCTTCATGGACCATAATCCATTGGTGTTCTTGAAACAAATGTACAACCAGAACCGCCGCCTTATGCGAATGTGGTTGCTGACGCTCTATCACGGGTTTACTAACTGGGGATGCGTTGGCTTTTGTTATTGCAAAAACTAGGTTTGCAATTTTTGTGGTGGGCGTGTTACGTTCCCCAGTTTGTGTTGTAGTTTGTGTATTTGCATGTGTTTATTTCAGGAAATGGCTTCCTGAAATCCCTCAAGCAGCTGATTGGTCGACTCCATGGCTAATTGGAGAGCTGACCCCGCCCCCACGTCAAGACATAGCTGTCTCCAGTTACACATTCATTCTGAAGCTATATAAAAGCCAGTGTTCTGTTCAGGAGGTTCATTTGCTGGGAAGTCATTGCAGAGAGATTGAATGTGATAGAGAATCATTGCTGAGAGAGGAGGCTGATGGCTGTGGATAATTTACTATGTTAGTTGTTGGTAGCAGTTGGTATGTTCAGTGAGTTTGTTGCTCAGATAGAGCTTATTTGATGTCCTTTGTTTGTTAGTTTGTTTGAGAATTTATTTGTTCTCCTGTTTCATTTGTTCCCAGGGGGAAGGGGAAGGCACCTAGGGAGTGCTTAGGCAAGAGGGGGCTTTGAGATTTACTTTCTTTGCTTTGGTTCCGTCCAGCCCCTTTTCCCCATATTACTGTGTAAAGGAATAAAGTCCTTGTAAACGGTACCACATTCTGTCTGTTGTCATCCTTACTCGCACCTACAGTCCATACCTTTTTCACTTCACGGAGAGTTGAGTTGTAGCAGGGTGTTGCGTTCCCTCTTCATAGAGGCGTGCGTAACAGGCGGCAGTCACGTTGTTCAGTTATCTTTCTCTTCTTGGGTACAGGAACAATGGTGGCCATTTTGAAGCATGTGGGGAGAGCAGACTGGGATAGTGAGCAATTGAATACAGTACTGTGCCAAGTCAGGGATTTTGTAGGCATATAGTCAGCTTTATGATTAAACAATTAAACCAAACAGGTCCTAATGATCATCAATCATCAACACAAACATTAACTGAAACGGAAACAGCTGTGTGGAGGAATAACACTGGGTGGGGAACAGCCAAACTCAGCTACCAAGGTGAGGTTGCTGAAGACAGTTTACTGTCAAAAGTCAAGACTGAGTACATCAACAAAACACAAGGTAGTTATACTGCATCAGCAAGGTCTCTCCCAGGCAGACATTAAGGCAGACAGGTCTCTCAGGTCTCTCCCAGGCAGACATTAAGGCAGACAGGGGTTTCCAGATCTTTTGAAGAAGCACATAGAAACGGGCAACGTTGAGGACCGTAGATGCAGTGGTCGGCCAAGGAAACTTACTGCAGCAGATGAGACACGCTTACTTCCCTTCGCAATCAGATGTCCTGCAGTGCCATCAGCTCAGAAGTGGCAGAAAACAGTGGGACCCTGGTACACCAATCTACTGTCTGGAGAAGTCTGGTCAGAAGTGGCCTTCACGGAAGACTTGCAGCCAAAAAGCCATACCTTCAATGTGGAAACAAGGCCAAGCGACTCAACTATGCACGAAACACAGGAACTGAGTGCAGAAAAATGGCAGCAGGTGCGCTGGACTGATGAGTCAAAATGTAAAAAATATTTGGTGGTGGAAGAAGTCAGTTTGTTTGCCAAAGAGCTGGAGTGCAAATTTGTTTCTGCAGGCAATAGTGAATCATGGTGGTGTTTCCCTGCAGGTTTGGGGCTACATTTCTGCAAATGGAGTTGGGGATTTGGTCAGAATGAATACTTCCCAATGCTGAGAAATACAGGTAGATACTTATCTGGTGTGTATAGTGTTGAATCATCTGCATACATAAACAAACTGGCTTTACTCAAAGCCAGTGACATGTCGTTAGTAAAGATTGAAAAAATGTAAGGTACCTAAACAGCTGCCCTGGGGTATTCCATATTCTACCTGAGTTATATTGAGAGGCTTCCTCTGTGTTCTGTTAGACAGGTAATTCTACATCCACAATATATTTGTATTTGTTATGGATCCCCATGAACTCTCTCTGTGTCTATATCTCTGTGTGTCTCTCTGTGTGTCTCTCTGTATGTGTCTCTGTGTATGTCTCTCTGTCTCTCTATGTGTGTGTCTCTCTGTATCTCTCTGTCTCTCTCTGTGTCTCTCTGTTCTCAGGGTCCGTAAAAATTAAGGCAGTTATGCAATTTAAAACATTACAAAACATTCATTACAGAATTCACAACATACTAAGCGTGTGCCCTCAGGCCCATACTCCACTTCCACATATCTACAACGCAAAATCCATGTGTACCTCTGTGTATACTGCATATGTTTGTAACTTCACAGTCCCCGCTGTTACATAAGGTGTATTTTTTTAAATCTGTTTTTTAAATTAGATTCTACTGCTGCATCAGTTACCTGATGTGGAATAGAGTTCCATGTAGACATGGCTCTATGTAGTACTGTGTGTCTCCCATAGTCTGTTCTGGACTTGGGGACTGTGAAGGGACCTTTGGTGGCATGTCTTGTGGGGTATGCATAGGTGTCCGAGCTGTGTGCCAGGAGTTTAGACAGACAGCTCGGTACCTTCAGCTTGTCAACACCTCTTACAAAAACAAGTAATGATAAAGTCAACCTCTCCTCCACTTTGAGCCATGCGAGATTGACATGCACGTCATTAATGTTAGTTCTCCGTGTACTTTTATTTTAAGGACTGAGTCCGTCCTTGTGGCACCTTACCTCTGTGTGTGACAGAGAGAGGCATTTGTCATGTGAGGCGTTTCCAGTCTGAGAGTTGAGCAGGTCAGTTAGGTGTGTGTGTGTGTGTGTGCACGCGCATGTGTTTGTCAATTTAAATGTTAAACTGTAGTGACAGAAAGTGTAATGTGTTGTTAATCAGCTCCTAGGAAAACTCACTCAAGCATCACAACGCAGATTACTATGCCTTACCTCTCCCCTCCCCCTTAACTCTCCATACCCCCTCCCCTCCCCCTTAACTCTCCACCCCCTCAACACTCCCTCTTAACTCTCCATACCCCCTCCCCCCTTACCTCTCCTCCTCTCCTCTCTCCACCCCCTTACCTCTCCACCTCCGCTCCCCTCCCCCTTACCTCTCCTCCTCTCCTCTCTCCTCCCCCTTACCTCTCTCCTCCTCCTCCTCCTTTCTCCACCCACTCTCCCCTCCCCTTTACATCTCATCCTCTACCCCTCTCCTTGAGTTTAGTTACTCAATTCTTTCACCTGTCAGTCATAACTACTTGATAATTCTTCCTTCCTTTCTCTGTGTGTAACTGTCTGTGTGCATCTGTGTGTGTATCTTTCTGTGTGTGTGTCTCTGTGTGTGTGTCTCTCTCTCTCTGTGTGGTTGTGTGTCTGTGTGTGTGTGCGTGTGTGTCTATTTGTGTTTAGTTCAGTTGATTAATTTAACCATTTTAATAAACAAGAAAGCATCAAACTTGAGAAAGCCATACATGCACATGAGTTAAATCATGGAGGATATCACACAATACAGTCTGGGACTTATTTCCATTGTTAAATCATGGAGGATAACACACAATACAGTCTGGGACTTAATTCCATTGTTAAATCACGGAGGATAACACCCAATACAGTCTGGGACTTATTTCCATTGTTAAATCATGGAGGATAACACACAATACAGTCTGGGACTTATTTCCATTGTTAAATCAAATCATGGAGGATAACACACTATACAGTCTGGGACTTATTTCCATTGTTAAATCATGGAGGATAACACACAATACAGTCTGGGACTTTTTTCCATTGTTAAATCATGGAGGATTTCACACTATACAGTCTGGGACTTTTTTCCATTGTTAAATAATGGAGGATAACACACTATACAGTCTGGGACTTATTTCCATTGTTAGATCATGGAGGATAACACATACAGTCACTTATTTCCAGTCTGGAGGACTTATTTCTTATTTCCATTGTTAAATCATGGAGGATAACACACAATACAGTCTGTGACTTATTTCCATGTTAAATCATGGAGGATAACACACAATACAGTCTGGGACATGGATAACAGGATAACATGGAGGATAACACACAATACAGTCTGGGACTTATTTCCATTGTTAAATCATGGAGGATAACACACAATACAGTCTGGGACTTATTTCCATGGTTAAATCATGGAGGATAACACATACAGGAGGATAAATCATGGAGGATAACACACAATACAGTCTGGGACTTATTTCCATTGTTAAATCATAGAGGATAACACACAATACAGTCTGGGACTTATTTCCATTGTTAAATCATGGAGGATAACACACAATACAGTCTGGGACTTCTTTCCATTGTTAAATCATGGTGTATAACATGGAGGATAACACACAATACAGTCTGGGACTTATTTCCACTTAAATTTCCATTGTTAAATCATGGAGGATAACACACAATACAGTCTGGGACTTATTTCCATTGTTAAATCATGGAGGATAACACACAATACAGTCTGGGACTTATTTCCATTGTTAAATCATGGAGGATTGTTAAATCATGGAGGATAACACACAATACAGTCTGGGACTTATTTCCATTGTTAAATCATGGAGGATAACACACAATACAGTCTGGGACTTATTTCCATTGTTAAATCATGGACTTATTTCCATTGTTAAATCATGGAGGATAACACACAATACAGTCTGGGACTTATTTCCATTGTTAAATCATGGAGGATAACACACAATACAGTCTGGGACTTATTTCCATTGTTAAATCATGGAGGATAACACACAATACAGTCTGGGACTTATTTCCATTGTTAAATCATGGAGGATAACACACAATACAGTCTGGGACTTATTTCCATTGTTAAATCATGGAGGATAACACACAATACAGTCTGGGACTTATTTCCATTGTTAAATCATGGAGGATAACACACAATACAGTCTGGGACTTATTTCCATTGTTAAATCATGGAGGATAACACACAATACAGTCTGGGACTTATTTCCATTGTTAAATCATGGAGGATAACACACAATACAGTCTGGGACTTATTTCCATTGTTAAATCATGGAGGATAACACACAATACAGTCTGGGACTTATTTCCATTGTTAAATCATGGAGGATAACACACAATACAGTCTGGGACTTATTTCCATTGTTAAATCATGGAGGATAACACACAATACAGTCTGGGACTTATTTCCATTGTTAAATCATGGAGGATAACACACAATACAGTCTGGAGGATAACACACAATACAGTCTGGTTACTTATTTCCATTGTTAAATCATGGAGGATAACACACAATACAGTCTGGGACTTATTTCCATTGTTAAATCATGGAGGATAACACACAATACAGTCTGGGACTTATTTCCATTGTTAAATCATGGAGGATAACACACAATACAGTCTGGGACTTCCATTTCCATTGTTAAATCATGGAGGATAACACACAATACAGTCTGGGACTTATTTCCATTGTTAAATCATGGAGGATAACACACAATACAGTCTGGGACTTATTTCCTGTTAAATCATGGAGGACTTATTTCCATTGTTAAATCATGGAGGATAACACACAATACAGTCTGGGACTTATTTCCATTGTTAAATCATGGAGGATAACACACAATACAGTCTGGGACTTATTTCCATTGTTAAATCATGGAGGATAACACACAATACAGTCTGGGACTTATTTCCATTGTTAAATCATGGAGGATAACACACAATACAGTCTGGGACTTATTTCCATTGTTAAATCATGGAGGATAACACACAATACAGTCTGGATAACACACAATACAGTCTGGGACTTATTTCCATTGTTAAATCATGGAGGATAACACACAATACAGTCTGGGACTTATTTCCATGGAGGTTAAATCATGGAGGATAACATGGAGGATAACACACAATACATACAGTTAAATCTGGAGGACAATACAGTTATTTCCATTGTTAAATCATGTTAAATCATGGAGGATAACACACAATACAGTCTGGGACTTATTTCCAGTTAAATCATGGAGGATAACACACAATACAGTCTTATTTCCATTGTTAAATCATGGAGGATAACACACAATACAGTCTGGGACTTATTTCCATTGTTAAATCATGGAGGATAACACACAATACAGTCTGGGACTTATTTCCATTGTTAAATCATGGAGGATAACATGGAGGATAACACACAATACAGTCTGGGACTTATTTCCATGGTTAAATCATGGAGGATAACATGGAGGATAACACACAATACAGTCTGGGACTTATTTCCATTGTTAAATCATGGAGGATAACACACAATACAGTCTGGGACTTATTTCCATTGTTAAATCATGGAGGATAACACACAATACAGTCTGGGACTTGGGACTTTTTTCCATTGTTAAATCATGGAGGATAACACACAATACAGTCTGGGACTTATTTCCATTGTTAAATCATGGAGGATAACACACAATACAGTCTGGGACTTATTTCCACAATACAGTTAAATCATGGAGGATAACACACAATACAGTCTGGGACTTATTTCCATTGTTAAATCATGGAGGATAACACACAATACAGTCTGGGTTAAATCATGGAGGATAACACACATTTCTGGGACATTTTGTTAAATCATGGAGGATAACACACAATACAGTCTGGGACTTATTTCCATTGTTAAATCATGGAGGATAACACACAATACAGTCTGGGACTTATTTCCATTGTTAAATCATGGAGGATAACACACAATACAGTCTGGGACTTATTTCCATTGTTAAATCATGGAGGATAACACACAATACAGTCTGGGACTTATTTCCATTGTTAAATCATGGAGGATAACACACAATACAGTCTGGGACTTATTTCCATTGTTAAATCATGGAGGATAACACACAATACAGTCTGGGACTTCCATTGTTAAATCATGGAGGATAACACACAATACAGTCTGGGTTAAATTTCCATTGTTAAATCATGGAGGATAACACACAATACAGTCTGGGACTTATTTCCATTGTTAAATCATGGAGGATAACACACAATACAGTCTGGGACTTATTTCCATTGTTAAATCATGGAGGATAACACACAATACAGTCTGGGACTTATTTCCATTGTTAAATCATGGAGGATAACACACAATACAGTCTGGGACTTATTTCCATTGTTAAATCATGGAGGATAACACACAATACAGTCTGGGACTTATTTCCATTGTTAAATCTTATTTCCACTTGTTAAATCATGGAGGATAACACACAATACAGTCTGGGACTTATTTCCATTGTTAAATCATGGAGGATAACACACAATACAGTCTGGGACTTCCATTTCCATGGAGGTTAAATCATCCATTGTTAAATCATGGAGGATAACACACAATACAGTCTGAGGACTTGGGATTTCCATTGTTAAATCATGGAGGATAACACACAATACAGTCTGGGACTTATTTCCATTGTTAAATCATGGAGGATAACACACAATACAGTCTGGGACTTATTTCCATTGTTAAATCATGGAGGATAACACACAATACAGTCTGGGACTTATTTCCATTGTTAAATCATGGAGGATAACACACAATACAGTCTGGGACTTATTTCCATTGTTAAATCATGGAGGATAACACACAATACAGTCTGGGACTTATTTCCATTGTTAAATCATGGAGGATAACACACAAGTCTACTTATTTCCAGTCTGGGACTTATTTCCATTGTTAAATCATGGAGGATAACACACAATACAGTCTGGGACTTATTTCCATTGTTAAATCATGGAGGATAACACACAATACAGTCTGGGACTTATTTCCATTGTTAAATCATGGAGGATAACACACAATACAGTCTGGGACTTATTTCCATTGTTAAATCATGGAGGATAACACACAATACAGTCTGGGACTTATTTCCATTGTTAAATCATGGAGGATAACACACAATACAGTCTGGGACTTATTTCCATTGTTAAATCATGGAGGATAACACACAATACAGTCTGGGACTTATTTCCATTGTTAAATCATGGAGGATAACACACAATACAGTCTGGATCCATTGTTAAATGGAGGATAACACACAATACAGTCTGGGACTTATTTCCATTGTTAAATCATGGAGGATAACACACAATACAGACTTGTTTCCATTGTTAAATCATGGAGGATAACACACAATACAGTCTGGGACTTATTTCCATTGTTAAATCATGGAGGATAACACACAATACAGTCTGGGACTTATTTCCATTGTTAAATCATGGAGGATAACATGGAGGATATTGTTAAACACAATACAGTCTGGGACTTATTTCCATTGTTAAATCATGGAGGATAACACACAATACAGTCTGGGACTTATTTCCATTGTTAAATCATGGAGGATAACACACAATACAGTCTGGGACTTATTTCCATTGTTAAATCATGGAGGATAACACACTATACAGTCTGGGACTTATTTCCATTGTTAAATCATGGAGGATAACACACAATACAGTCTGGGACTTATTTCCATGGTTAAATCATGGAGGATAACATGGAGGATAACACACAATACAGTCTGGGACTTATTTCCATTGTTAAATCATGGAGGATAACACACAATACAGTCTGGGACTTATTTCCATTGTTAACACACAATACAACTTATTTCCATGGAGGATAACACACAATACAGTCTGGGACTTATTTCCATTGTTAAATCATGGAGGATAACACACAATACAGTCTGGGACTTATTTCCATTGTTAAATCATGGAGGATAACACACAATACAGTCTGGGACTTATTTCCATTGTTAAATCATGGAGGATAACACACAATACAGTCTGGGACTTATTTCCATTGTTAAATCATGGAGGATAACACACAATACAGTCTGGGACTTATTTCCATTGTTAAATCATGGAGGATAACACACAATACAGTCTGGGACTTATTTCCATTGTTAAATCATGGAGGATAACACACAATACAGTCTGGGACTTGGATCATGGAGGATAACACACAATACAGTCTGGGACTTGTTTCCATTGTTAAATCATGGAGGATAACACACAATACAGTCTGGGACTTATTTCCATTGTTAAATCATGGAGGATAACACACTATACAGTCTGGGACTTATTTCCATTGTTAAATCATGGAGGATAACACACAATACAGTCTGGGACTTATTTCCAGTTAAATCATGAGGACTTATTTCCATTGTTAAATCATGGAGGATAACACACAATACAGTCTGGGACTTATTTCCATTGTTAAATCATGGAGGATAACACACAATACAGTCTGGGACTTAATTTCCATTGTTAAATCATGGAGGATAACATGGAGGATAACACACAATACAGTCTGGGACTTATTTCCATTGTTAAATCATGGAGGATAACACACAATACAGTCTGGGACTTATTTCCATTGTTAAATCAGATCTACAGGGACTTATTTCCATTGTTAAATCATGGAGGATAACACACAATACAGTCTGGGACTTATTTCCATTGTTAAATCATGGAGGATAACACACAATACAGTCTGGGACTTATTTCCTGGGACTTGTTAAATCATGGAGGATAAACATGGAGGATAACACACAATACAGTCTGGGACTTATTTCCATTGTTAAATCATGGAGGATAACACACAATACAGTCTGGGACTTATTTCCATTGTTAAATCATGGAGGATAACACACAATACAGTCTGGGACTTATTTCCATTGTTAAATCATGGAGGATAACACACAATACAGTCTGGGACTTATTTCCATTGTTAAATCATGGAGGATAACACACAATACAGTACTGGGACTTATTTCCATTGTTAAATCATGGAGGATAACACACAATACAGTCTGGGACTTATTTCCATTGTTAAATCATGGAGGATAACACACAATACAGTCTGGGACTTATTTCCATTGTTAAATCATGGAGGATAACATTGTTAAACATGGAGGATACAGTCTGGGACTTATTTCCATTGTTAAATCATGGAGGATAACACACAATACAGTCTGGGACTTATTTCCATTGTTAAATCATGGAGGATAACACACAATACAGTCTGGGACTTATTTCCATTGTTAAATCATGGAGGATAACACACAATACAGTCTGGGACTTATTTCCATTGTTAAATCATGGAGGATAACACACAATACAGTCTGGGACTTATTTCCATTGTTAAATCATGGAGGATAACACACAATACAGTCTGGGACTTATTTCCATTGTTAAATCATGGAGGATAACACACAATACAGTCTGGGACTTATTTCCATTGTTAAATCATGGAGGATAACACACAATACAGTCTGGGACTTATTTCCATTGTTAAATCATGGAGGATAACACACAATACACTTATTTCTGTTAAATCATGGAGGACTTGGGATTTCCATTGTTAAATCATGGAGGATAACATGGAGGATAACACACAATACAGTCTGGGACTTATTTCCATTGTTAAATCAAGTCTGGGACTTGTTTCCATAATCATGGAGGATAACACACAATACAGTCTGGGACTTATTTCCATTGTTAAATCATGGAGGATAACACACAATACAGTCTGGGACTTATTTCCATGTTAAATCATGGAGATAAATCATGGAGGATAACACACAATACAGTCTGGGACTTATTTCCATTGTTAAATCATGGAGGATAACACACAATACAGTCTGAGACTTATTTCCATTGTTAAATCATGGAGGATAACACACAATACAGTCTGGGACTTATTTCCATTGTTAAATCATGGAGGATAACACACAATACAGTCTGGGACTTATTTCCATTGTTAAATCATGGAGGATAACACACAATACAGTCTGGGACTTATTTCCATTGTTAAATCATGGAGGACTTGGGACTTATTTCCATTGTTAAATCATGGAGGATAACACACAATACAGTCTGGGACTTATTTCCATTGTTAAATCATGGAGGATAACACACAATACAGTCTGGGACTTATTTCCATTGTTAAATCATGGAGGATAACACACAATACAGTCTGGGACTTATTTCCATTGTTAAATCATGGAGGATAACACACAATACAGTCTGGGACATTGTTTCATTTCCATTGTTAAATCATGGAGGATAACACACAATACAGTCTGGGACTTATTTCCATTGTTAAATCATGGAGGATAACACACAATACAGTCTGGGACTTATTTCCATTGTTAAATCATGGAGGATAACACACAATACAGTCTGGGACTTATTTCCAGTCTGGAGGATAACACACAATACAGTCTGGGACTTATTTCCATTGTTAAATCATGGAGGATAACACACAATACAGTCTGGGACTTATTTCCATTGTTAAATCATGGAGGATAACACACAATACAGTCTGGGACTTATTTCCATTGTTAAATCATGGAGGATAACACACAATACAGTCTGGGACTTATTTCCATAAATCATGGAGGATAACACACAATACAGTCTGGGACTTATTTCCATTGTTAAATCATGGAGGATAACACACAATACAGTCTGGGACTTATTTCCATTGTTAAATCATGGAGGATAACACACAATACAGTCTGGGACTTATTTCCATTGTTAAATCATGGAGGATAACACACAATACAGTCTGGGACTTATTTCCATTGTTAAATCATGGAGGATAACACACAATACAGTCTGGGACTTATTTCCATTGTTAAATCATGGAGGATAACACACAATACAGTCTGGGACTTATTTCCATTGTTAAATCATGGAGGATAACACACAATACAGTCTGGGACTTATTTCCATGGAGGTTAAATACAGTCTGGAATAAATCATGGAGGATAACACACAATACAGTCTGGGACTTATTTCCATGGAGGTTAAATCATGGAGGTTAAATCATGGAGGATAACACACAATACAGTCTGGGACTTATTTCCATTGTTAAATCATGGAGGATAACACACAATACAGTCTGGGACTTATTTCCATTGTTAAATCATGGAGGATAACACACAATACAGTCTGGGACTTATTTCCATTGTTAAATCATGGAGGATAAGTCTGGGACTTATTTCCATTGTTAAATCATGGAGGATAACACACAATACAGTCTGGGACTTATTTCCATTGTTAAATCATGGAGGATAACACACAATACAGTCTGGGACTTATTTCCATTGTTAAATCATGGAGGATAACACACAATACAGTCTGGGACTTATTTCCATTGTTAAATCATGGAGGATAACACACAATACAGTCTGGGACTTATTTCCATTGTTAAATCATGGAGGATAACACACAATACAGTCTGGGACTTATTTCCATTGTTAAATCATGGAGGATAACACACAATACAGTCTGGGACTTATTTCCATTGTTAAATCATGGAGGATAACACACAATACAGTCTGGGACTTGTTTCCATTGTTAAATCATGGAGGATAACACACAATACAGTCTGGGACTTATTTCCATTGTTAAATCATGGAGGATAACACACAATACAGTCTGGGACTTATTTCCATTGTTAAATCATGGAGGATAACACACAATACAGTCTGGGACTTATTTCCATTGTTAAATCATGGAGGATAACACACAATACAGTCTGGACTTATTTCCATTGTTAAATCATGGAGGATAACACACAATACAGTCTGGGACTTATTTCCATTGTTAAATCATGGAGGATAACACACAATACAGTCTGGGACTTATTTCCATTGTTAAATCATGGAGGATAACATGTTAAATCATGGAGGATAACACACAATACAGTCTGGGACTTATTTCCATTGTTAAATCATAGTCTGGGACTTATTTCCATCATGGAATAACATGGAGGATAACACACAATACAGTCTGGGACTTATTTCCATTGTTAAATCATGGATAACACACAATACAGGATAAATCATGGAGGATAACACACAATACAGTCTGGGACTTATTTCCATTGTTAAATCATGGAGGATAACACACAATACAGTCTGGGACTTATTTCCATTGTTAAATCATGGAGGATAACACACAATACAGTCTGGGACTTGTTTCCATTGTTAAATCATGGAGGATAACACACAATACAGTCTGGGACTTATTTCCATTGTTAAATCATGGAGGATAACACACAATACAGTCTGGGACTTATTTCCATTGTTAAATCATGGAGGATAACACACAATACAGTCTGGGACTTATTTCCATTGTTAAATCATGGAGGATAACACACAATACAGTCTGGGACTTATTTCCATTGTTAAATCATGGAGGATAACACACAATACAGTCTGGGACTTATTTCCATTGTTAAATCATGGAGGATAACACACAATACAGTCTGGGACTTATTTCCATTGTTAAATCATGGAGGATAACACACAATACAGTCTGGGACTTATTTCCATTGTTAAATCATGGAGGATAACACACAATACAGTCTGGGACTTATT
Organism: Oncorhynchus masou masou; assembly: GCF_036934945.1. Classification (NCBI taxonomy): domain Eukaryota; kingdom Metazoa; phylum Chordata; class Actinopteri; order Salmoniformes; family Salmonidae; genus Oncorhynchus; species Oncorhynchus masou. Next base: position 4,926,838 of record NC_088220.1, read on the forward strand.
TCCATTGTTAAATCATGGAGGATACAGTCTGAGGACAGTCTGGGATTTCCATTGTTAAATCATGGAGGATAACAGTCACTTGGATGGAGGATAACACACAATACAGTCTGGGACTTATTTCCATTGTTAAATCATGGAGGATAACACACAATACAGTCTGGGACTTATTTCCATTGTTAAATCATGGAGGATAACACACAATACAGTCTGGGACTTATTTCCATTGTTAAATCATGGAGGATAACACACAATACAGTCTGGGACTTATTTCCATTGTTAAATCATGGAGGATAACACACAATACAGTCTGGGACTTATTTCCATTGTTAAATCATAGAGGATAACACACAATACAGTCTGGGACTTATTTCCATTGTTAAATCATGGAGGATAACACACAATACAGTCTGGGACTTATTTCCATTGTTAAATCATGGAGGATAACACACAATACAGTCTGGGACTTATTTCCATTGTTAAATCATGGAGGAGGATAACACACAATACAGTCTGGGAGTCTTACTTATTTCCATTGTTAAATCATGGAGGATAACACACAATACAGTCTGGGACTTATTTCCATTGTTAAATCATGGAGGATAACACACAATACAGTCTGGGACTTATTTCCATTGTTAAATCATGGAGGATAACACACAATACAGTCTGTGACTTGTTTCCATTGTTAAATCATGGAGGATAACATGGAGGATAACACACTATACAGTCTGGGACTTATTTCCATTGTTAAATCATGGAGGATAACACACAATACAGTCTGGGACTTATTTCCATTGTTAAATCATGGAGGATAACACACAATACAGTCTGGGACTTATTTCCATTGTTAAATCATGGAGGATAACACACAATACAGTCTGGGACTTATTTCCATTGTTAAATCATGGAGGATAACACACAATACAGTCTGGGACTTATTTCCATTGTTAAATCATGGAGGATAACACACAATACAGTCTGGGACTTATTTCCATTGTTAAATCATGGAGGATAACACACAATACAGTCTGGGACTTATTTCCATTGTTAAATCATGGAGGATAACACACAATACAGTCTGGGACTTATTTCCATTGTTAAATCATGGAGGATAACACACAATACAGTCTGGGACTTATTTCCATTGTTAAATCATGGAGGATAACACACATACAGGGACTTATTTCCATTGTTAAATCATGGAGGATAACATGGAGTTTCCATTGTTAAATCATGGAGGACACACAATACAGTCTGGGACTTATTTCATGGAGGATAACACACAATACAGTCTGGGACTTATTTCCATTGTTAAATCATGGAGGATAACACACAATACAGTCTGGGACTTATTTCCATTGTTAAATTTCATGGAGGTTAAATCATGGAGGATAACACACAATACAGTCTGGGACTTATTTCCATTGTTAAATCATCATGGATAACATGGAGGATAACACACAATACAGTCTGGGACTTATTTCCATTGTTAAATCAAGTCTGGGACTTATTTCCATAAATCATGGAGGATAACACACAATACAGTCTGGGACTTATTTCCATTGTTAAATCATGGAGGATAATACACAATACAGTCTGGGACTTATTTCCATTGTTAAATCATGGAGGATAACACACAATACAGTCTGGGACTTATTTCCATTGTTAAATCATGGAGGATAACACACAATACAGTCTGGGACTTGTTTCCATTGTTAAATCATGGAGGATAACACACAATACATGGGACTTGTTTCCATTGTTAAATCAACACACAATACAGTCTGGGACTTATTTCCATTGTTAAATCATGGAGGATAACACACAATACAGTCTGGGACTTATTTCCATTGTTAAATCATGGAGGATAAACACAATACTTGTTTCCATTGTTAAATCATGGAGGACAGTCTGTTTCCATTGTTAAATCATGGAGGATAACATGGAGGATAACACAGGATAAATACAGTCTGGGACTTATTTCCATTGTTAAATCATGGAGGATAACATGGAGGATAACACACAATACAGTCTGGGACTTGTTTCCATTGTTAAATCATGGAGGATAACACACAATACAGTCTGGGACTTATTTCCATTGTTTCAGTCTGGGACTTATTTCCATTGTTAAATCATGCAGGATAACACACTATACAGTCTGACTTATTTCCATTGTTAAATCATGGAGGATAACACACAATACAGTCTGGGACTTGTTTCCATTGTTAAATCATGGAGGATAACACACAATAAAGTCTGGAACTTATTTCCATTGTTAAATCATGGGATAACACACTATACAGTCTGGGACTTATTTCCATTGTTAAATCATGGAGGATAACACACAATACAGTCTGGGACTTATTTCCATTGTTAAATCATGGAGGATAACAGTCTGGGAGGATAACACACAATACAGTCTGGGACTTATTTCCATTGTTAAATCATGGAGGATAACACACAATACAGTCTGGGACTTGTTTCCATTGTTAAATCATGGAGGATAACACACAATACAGTCTGGACTTATTTCCATTGTTAAATCATGGAGGATAACACACAATACAGTCTGGGACTTATTTCCATTGTTAAATCATGGAGGATAACACACAATACAGTCTGGGACTTATTTCCATTGTTAAATCATGGAGGATAACACACAATACAGTCTGGGACTTGTTTCCATTGTTAAATCATGGAGGATAACATGGAGGATAACACACAATACAGTCTGGGACTTATTTCCATTGTTAAATCATGGAGGATAACACACTATACAGTCTGGGACTTATTTCCATTGTTAAATCATGGAGGATAACACACAATACAGTCTGGGACTTATTTCCATTGTTAAATCATGGAGGATAACACACAATACAGTCTGGGACTTGTTTCCATTGTTAAATCATGGAGGATAACACACTATACAGTCTGGGACATGTTTCCATTGTTAAATCATGGAGGATAACACACAATACAGTCTGGGACTTATTTCCATTGTTAAATCATGGAGGATAACACACTATACAGTCTGGGACTTATTTCCATTGTTAAATCATGGAGGATAACACACAATACAGGACTTGTTTCCATTGTTAATCATGGAGGATAACACACAATACAGTCTGGGACTTATTTCCATTGTTAAATGTTAAATCATGGAGGATAACACACAATACAGTCTGGGACTTAAATTTCCATTGTTAAATCATGGAGGATAACACAGTCTATACAGTCATGGAGGACTTATTTCCATTGTTAAATCATGGAGGATAACACACAATACAGTCTGGGACTTATTTCCATTGTTAAATCATGGAGGATAACACACAATACAGTCTGGGACTTATTTCATTGTTAAATCATGGAGGTTAAATTTCATGGAGGATAACACACAATACAGTCTGTGACTTATTTCCATTGTTAAATCATGGAGGATAACACACTATACAGTCTGGGACTTATTTCCATTGTTAAATCATGGAGGATAACACACAATACAGTCTGGGACTTATTTCCATTGTTAAATCATGGAGGATAACACACAATACAGTCTGGGACTTATTTCCATTGTTAAATCATGGAGGATAACACACAATACAGTCTGGGACTTATTTCCATTGTTAAATCATGGAGGATAACACACAATACAGTCTTACTTGTTTCCATTGTTAAATCATGGAGGATAACACACAATACAGTCACTTATTTCCATTGTTAAATCATGGAGGATAACACACAATACAGTCTGGGACTTATTTCCATTGTTAAATCATGGAGGATAACACACAATACAGTCTGGGACTTATTTCCATTGTTAAATCATGGAGGATAACACACAATACAGTCTGGGACTTATTTCCATTGTTAAATCATGGAGGATAACACACAATACAGTCTGGGACTTATTTCCATTGTTAAATCATGGAGGATAACACACAATACAGTCTGGGACTTATTTCCATTGTTAAATCATGGAGGATAACACACAATACAGTCTGGGACTTATTTCCATAAATCATGGAGGATAACACACTATACAGTCTGGGACTTATTTCCATTGTTAAATCATGGAGGATAACACACAATACAGTCTGGGACTTATTTCCATTGGTAAATCATGGAGGATAACATACTATACAGTCTGGGACTTATTTCCATTGTTAAATCATGGAGGATAACACACAATACAGTCTGGGACTTGTTTCCATTGTTAAATCATGGAGGATAACACACAATACAGTCTGGGACTTATTTCCATTGTTAAATCATGGAGGATAACATACTATACAGTCTGGAGGGGTTAAATCATGGAGGATAACACACAATACAGTCTTATTTCCATTGTTAAATCATGGAGGATAACACACAATACAGTCTGGGACTTATTTCCATTGTGTCTGTCCCTCACTGTGTCTCTCTCTGTGTCTCTCTGTGGGTATCTCCGTATGTCTCTTTGTCTGTCTCTGTGTCTCTCTCTATGTGTCTCTGTGCATGTCTCTCTGTCTCTCTATGTGTGTGTCTCTTTGTCTGTCTCTGTGTCTCTCACTGTGTCTCTCTCTCTGTGTCTGTCTCTCTCCGTGTCTATATCTCTGTGTCTCTCTGTGTGTCTCTCTCTATGTGTCTCTGTGCATGTCTCTCTGTCTCTCTATGTGTGTGTCTGTTTGTCTCTCTGTGTGTCTCTCACTGTGTCTCTCTGTGTATCTCTCTGTCTCTCTCTCTCTCTATCTCTCTCTCTGTGTCTCTGTGTCGCTGTCTCACTCTCTCTATGTGTGGCTCTGTGTCTCTGTGTCTCTCTATATCTCTCTCTCTCTCTGTGTGACTCTGTGTCTCTTTATTTGTGTGTGTGTATCTGTCTAATAAGACAAGCTCACAAACATCCAGTGCGTGTTCGTGTGTGTGTTTGTGTGTGTGTGTCTGTATGTGTGTGTGTGTGTGTGTTTGTGTCTCTGTGTGTCTGTGTGTGTGCAAGTTTCAGGGTACAAATCAGTTCTATGTTTATTTCCCTCTCAGCAGTGATTACCGGCCCAATCTGTCTGTTTGACACAGGAAACATCACACACACACACACGCGCACACACACACACACACTCACACTCACACACCCACACTCACACACTGCTGTAAAGCCGTCAGCATGTATCAGAGTCGACTGTTAGTCCGAGGTGGTCTCAGGACTCTCTGTTTCCACTCTCCATCCCTCCTGACTCATACATAAATAAACATTCCACTAACCTGGAACTGTGCTGCCACACACACACACACACACACACACCCTAGTCTACACGTTTACCTGTCACACACAACCTGTTTTCCTTTATTTCCACTAGATGGCGACAAAGCTACATCCATCCAGTCTGACTGTCTCAATGACACTACAGTATGAATGAATGGACAAAGCCATCGATCACGTGACACCATTCATTCCTATGTGAAGACTCTGTAGAGAACCACAGTATGAGTTGTAGTACCCATAAAACCTAGCAGTTCCAATAGAATTTCCACCATTAATTTCTACTATACGGAATGTTACAAACAATACAAAGAAGTTCTGATATCCATGTTAATCTCTCGGACAAGTCGACTGTTAACAATATAAGAAAAGGGAAAATGATTGGAGTCTGAGACGGGGGTTCGGGGGGTCGGTGGACACTGTGAGCACGATACCCCCGGACAGGACCAACCAGGCACGATATAACCCCACTTACTTTTTCAGGGTGGATTTATTACTGTCACTTTTAGTGAGCCATGTATTATGTTCAACATAGGAGGGCCAAGCACAGGAAGCAGCTCTTTCAGTAGTTTAGTTGGAATAGGGTCCAGTATGCAGCTTGAAGGTTTAGAGGCTATTACTATTTTCATGAATGTGTCAAGATATACAGGATAAAAAAATGTGAGTGTCTCCCTTAATCCTAGGTCCTGGAAGCTCTGTGCAGAGCCTGGGGGCGGCCCTTTAGAATGTCCAGGATCCAGTTGCAGAGGGAGGTGTTTAGTCCCAGAGTCCTTAGCTTATTGCTAAGCTTTGAGGGCACTATGGTGTTAAACTATGAGCTGTAGTCAATGAATAGCATTCTCACATAGGTGTTCCTTTTGCCCAGGTGGGAAATGGTGGTGTGGAGTGCAATAAAGATTGCATCATCTGTGGATCTGTTGGGGCGGTATGCAAATTGGAGTGGGTCTAGGGTTTCTGGGATGATGGTGTTAATGTGAGCTATGACCAGCCTTTCAAAGACCTTCATGGCTACAGACATGAGTGCTACGGGTCAGTAGTCATTTTGGCGGGTTACCTTAGTGTTCTTGGGCACAGGGACTATGGTGGTCTGCTTAAAACATGTTGGTATTACAGACTGAGACAGGGAGAGGATGGAAATGTCACGGAAGACACTAGCTAGTTGATCAGCGCATGCTCGCAGTACACATCCTGGTAATCTGTCTGGCCCTGCGGCCTTGTGAATGTTGACCTGTCTAAAGGTCTTACTCACATCGGCTGCGGAGAGCGTGATCACACAGTCATCTGGTACAGCTGGTGCTCTCATGCACGTTTCAGTGTTACTTGCCTTGAAGCGAGCCTAGTAGTAGTTCAGCTAGTCTGCTAGGCTTGTAACACTGGTTAGCTCTTGGCTGTGCTTCCATTTGTAGTCTGTAATGGCCTACAGGCCCTGCCACATCCGACGAGCATCAGAGCCGGTGTCGTACGACTCGATCTTAGTCCTGTATTTACGCTTTGCCTGTTTGATGGTTTGTCAGAGGGCATTGTGGAATTTCTTATAAGCTTCCGGGTTTGATTCCCGCTTCTTGAAAGCAGCAGCTCGAGCCTTTAGCTCAGTGCGGATTCAGCCTGTAAGCCAGTGAAGGATGTGGTGTACTCCTCAATGTCATCAATGCACTTATTGATGAAGCCAGTGAAGGATGTGATGTACTCCTCAATATCATCAATGCACTTATTGATGAAGCCAGTGAAGGATGTGGTGTACTCCTCAATGTCATCAATGCACTTATTGATGAAGCCAGTGAAGGATGTGATGTACTCCTCAATGTCATCAATGCACTTATTGATGAAGCCAGTGAAGGATGTGGTGTACTCCTCAATATCATCAATGCACTTATTGATGAAGCCAGTGAAGGATGTGGTGTACTCCTCAATGTCATCAATGCACTTATTGATGAAGCCAGTGAAGGATGTGGTGTACTCCTCAATGTCATCAATGCACTTATTGATGAAGCCATTGAAGGATGTGATGTACTCCTCAATGTCATCAATGCACTTATTGATGAAGCCAGTGAAGGATGTGGTGTACTCCTCAATATCATCAATGCACTTATTGATGAAGCCAGTGAAGGATATGGTGTACTCCTCAATGTCATCAATGCACTTATTGATGAAGCCAGTGAAGGATGTGGTGTACTCCTCAATGTCATCAATGCACTTATTGATGAAGCCAGTGAAGGATGTGATGTACTCCTCAATGTCATCAATGCACTTATTGATGAAGCCAGTGAAGGATGTGATGTACTCCTCAATATCATCAATGCACTTATTGATGAAGCCAGTGAAGGATGTGGTGTACTCCTCAATATCATCAATGCACTTATTGATGAAGCCAGTGAAGGATGTGATGTACTCCTCAATATCATCAATGCACTTATTGATGAAGCCAGTGAAGGATGTGGTGTACTCCTCAATGTCATCAATGCACTTATTGATGAAGCCAGTGAAGGATGTGATGTACTCCTCAATGTCATCAATGCACTTATTGATGAAGCCAGTGAAGGATGTGGTGTACTCCTCAATGTCATCAATGCACTTATTGATGAAGCCAGTGAAGGATGTGATGTACTCCTCAATGTCATCAATGCACTTATTGATGAAGCCAGTGAAGGATGTGGTGTACTCCTCAATGTCATCAATGCACTTATTGATGAAGCCAGTGAAGGATGTGGTGTACTCCTCAATGTCATCAATGCACTTATTGATGAAGCCAGTGAAGGATGTGGTGTACTCCTCAATGTCATCAATGCACTTATTGATGGGGCAGTGAAGGATGTGGTGTACTCCTCAATGTCATCAATGCACTTATTGATGAAGCCAGTGAAGGATGTGATGTACTCCTCAATGTCATCAATGCACTTATTGATGAAGCCAGTGAAGGATGTGGTGTACTCCTCAATGTCATCAATGCACTTATTGATGAAGCCAGTGAAGGATGTGATGTACTCCTCAATGTCATCAATGCACTTATTGATGAAGCCAGTGAAGGATGTGGTGTACTCCTCAATGTCATCAATGCACTTATTGATGAAGCCAGTGAAGGATGTGGTGTACTCCTCAATGTCATCAATGCACTTATTGATGAAGCCAGTGAAGGATGTGGTGTACTCCTCAATGTCATCAATGCACTTATTGATGAAGCCAGTGAAGGATGTGATGTACTCCTCAATATCATCAATGCACTTATTGATGAAGCCAGTGAAGGATGTGGTGTACTCCTCAATGTCATCAATGCACTTATTGATGAAGCCAGTGAAGGATGTGATGTACTCCTCAATGTCATCAATGCACTTATTGATGAAGCCAGTGAAGGATGTGATGTACTCCTCAATATCATCAATGCACTTATTGATGAAGCCAGTGAAGGATGTGGTGTACTCCTCAATGTCATCAATGCACTTATTGATGAAGCCAGTGAAGGATGTGATGTACTCCTCAATGTCATCAATGCACTTATTGATGAAGCCAGTGAAGGATGTGGTGTACTCCTCAATGTCATCAATGCACTTATTGATGAAGCCAGTGAAGGATGTGGTGTACTCCTCAATGTCATCAATGCACTTATTGATGAAGCCAGTGAAGGATGTGGTGTACTCCTCAATGTCATCAATGCACTTATTGATGAAGCCAGTGAATGATGTGATGTACTCCTCAATGTCATCAATGCACTTATTGATGAAGCCAGTGAAGGATGTGGTGTACTCCTCAATGTCATCAATGCACTTATTGATGAAGCCAGTGAAGGATGTGGTGTACTCCTCAATGTCATCAATGCACTTATTGATGAAGCCAGTGAAGGATGTGGTGTACTCCTCAATGTCATCAATGCACTTATTGATGAAGCCAGTGAAGGATGTGATGTACTCCTCAATATCATCAATGCACTTATTGATGAAGCCAGTGAAGGATGTGGTGTACTCCTCAATGTCATCAATGCACTTATTGATGAAGCCAGTGAAGGATGTGATGTACTCCTCAATGTCATCAATGCACTTATTGATGAAGCCAGTGAAGGATGTGATGTACTCCTCAATATCATCAATGCACTTATTGATGAAGCCAGTGAAGGATGTGGTGTACTCCTCAATGTCATCAATGCACTTATTGATGAAGCCAGTGAAGGATGTGATGTACTCCTCAATGTCATCAATGCACTTATTGATGAAGCCAGTGAAGGATGTGGTGTACTCCTCAATGTCATCAATGCACTTATTGATGAAGCCAGTGAAGGATGTGGTGTACTCCTCAATGTCATCAATGCACTTATTGATGAAGCCAGTGAAGGATGTGGTGTACTCCTCAATGTCATCAATGCACTTATTGATGAAGCCAGTGAAGGATGTGATGTACTCCTCAATGTCATCAATGCACTTATTGATGAAGCCAGTGAAGGATGTGGTGTACTCCTCAATGCCATTGGAGGAATCCCAGAACATTTCCAGTCCGTGCTAGAAAAGCAGTCCTGTAGCTTAGCATCTGCTTCATCTGACCACTTTTTATTGATCTAGTCACTGATGCTTCCTGCTTTAATTTTTGCATGTATGCAGGAATCAAGAGGATGGAATTATGGTCAGATTTGCCAAATGGAGGGTGAGGGAGAGCTTTGTATGCGTCCCTGTGTGGAGTATAGGTGGTCCAGATTTATTTTTCCTCTGTTTACACATTTAACATGCTGGTAGAAATTTGGCTAAACTGATTTAAATTTCCCTGTATTAAAGTCCCCGGCTACTAGGAGCGCCGCCTCTGGGTGAGCGTTTTCTTGTTTGCTTATGGCGGAATAAAATGAAATCTCTCTTGGTAGATAGTGTGGTCTGCAGCTTATCATGATAAATTCTACCTCAATAGCTCATGACTTCCTTAGATATTGTGCATCAACTGTTGTTTACAAAAATACATAGACCGTCACCCCGCTGCCCTTTGATTGTAATCAGAGGACTAATATTAATACTATGCTGCCAGTCTCTCTTGGCTGAGTGTAAAGGAGACACTGACTGCATCACTTCTTTTTCTAAGAAACATTAATGTGTTGAAAATCCCAAATTATTTGCAGTCAACTTACACACAGCTCTGACACACACACTTACCCCACCAGGCATGTCACCAGGGGTCTTTTCATAAATCCAGAACAAATTCAAGAAAACAAGAATATTATATAGTGCCCTTTTAGCATGGAACTCCCTTCCATCTCATATTGCTCAAATAAACAGCAAAACTGTTTTCAAAAAACAGATAAAGCAACACCTCGCCGCACAACGCTTCTCCCCTAAAACAGATAAAGCAACACCTCGCCACACAACGCTTCTCCCCTAAAACAGATAAAGCAACACCTCGCCACACAACGCTTCTCCCCTAAAACAGATAAAGCAACACCTCACCACACAACGCTTCTCCCCTAAAACAGATAAAGCAACACCTCGCCACACAACGCTTCTCCCCTAAAACAGATAAAGCAACACCTCGCCACACAACGCTTCTCCCCTAAAACAGATAAAGCAACACCTCGCCACACAACGCTTCTCCCCTAAAACAGATAAAGCAACACCTCGCCACACAACGCTTCTCCCCTAAAACAGATAAAGTAACACCTCGCCACACAACGCCTCTCCCCTAAAACAGATAAAGCAACACCTCGCCGCACAACGCTTCTCCCCTAAAACAGATAAAGCAACACCTCGCCGCACAACGCTTCTCCCCTAAAACAGATAAAGCAACACCTCGCCGCACAACGCTTCTCCCCTAAAACAGATAAAGCAACACCTCGCTGCACAACGCTTCTCCCCTATTGGACCCAGATAGTGTGTGTCTATATGTATTGATATGTAGGCTACTTGTGCCTTTTTAAAATTAATGTTGTTCTGTCTTTGAGCTTTGTATGTTGATGTTCTGTATTATGTATCATGTTTTGTGAGAATCCCAGGATTTTGCAACAGCTAATGGGAATCCTAATAAAATACCAAAAATACCAATTGCCTTGTCTTACCAGACGCCCTGTTCTATCCTGCCGGTACATCGTATAACCAGCCAGCTGTATGTTTCGTCGTTCAGCCACAACTCCGTGAAGCATAAGATGTTACAGTTTTTAATGTCCCGTTGGCAGTTTTATCTTCCCTCTAACTCGTCCATTTTATTGTCCAAAGATTGCATGTTTGCTAGCAGAATTGGGGAAGTGGGGGTTTATTCGACCACCTCCGACTTCTCAGAAGGCAGTGTCAGGATTTGGCCAAGGTTGTTCCGGTTTTTGGTCACTAGATGCCCCCATTGTGCTTTTTGACCTTTTGTTTTCCCTTGATCCCCATTATTATTTGCCCCTGTGCCTCGTTTCCCCTGATTCTATTTAAATCCTTAGTTTTCCTCAGTTCTTTGCTCTGTGTTTGTATGTTAGCACCCAGCCCTAGTATTCTGTGAACTCTTGTTGATCCCGGTGGACTCTCTTGTGGAATTCTGTTTTTTGTTCTTGTTTATTTATTTTTGAGTATCTTTTGAGGCTTTTTATGCTATACCTACCACCTTGTGGATTTACCTTTTTGTCTTGGAGGATTACCTTTGTTCTTGTGGAATTCCTTTTGAGGTTGTGGAGTTACATGTTTTCCTGAAGGACTTCACTTTTTACTTTATTAAATACACCGTCTCAAGTACTGCTGTGTCTGCCTCATCTTCTGAGTTCTGCTGACTATTCGTGGCTCAGTTGGTTAAGTGACTGTTTCTCACTCCGGAGACCTGGGCTCGTAACCGGGTCCTGACAGGCAGCCCACTCTCTGGCCTCTTTTTCTCCACCTCTTCTTCATGCAGATCACTGGGGTCGGGACTGTTTCCGAGGGAGCCGTATATCCTCCGGCTCGTCAAAGTTGTGAAAGGAGAAAAAGGATTCTACGAGATGCGTAACCACAGTCCTGATCTCTAGAAGTTATGTTCGGTCATAAGAGACGATAGCGGAAACATTATGTACAAAAAGAGTAAAAAAATAAGGGTATTACGCATGTTTAAATTTAGATCCTCAGATGGTTAACTGTTTTTTGTACTTCAATGTCATTGAAAGTACAAAACTAGATCCATGGTATGACTGTGACAGTGAGTAGGCTCGGAGACATGCTGGACCCACTGAGTCGATGATGGCTCCGAAAGCCTTTTGGAGTGGGTCTGTGGACTTTTCCATGGGAATATTGAAGTAATCAAACATTGAAATATTATCTGCCATGACTACCATGTCCGATAAGAATTCAGGGAATTCAGTGAGGAATGTTGTAAATGGCCCAGGAGGCCTGTTTTTATTTATTTATGTATTTATTTTAACTTTATTTAACTAGGCAAGTCAGTTAAGATCAAATTCTTATTTTCAATGACGGCCTAGGAACAGTGGGTTAACTGCCTTGTTCAGGGGCAGAACGACAGATTTGTACCTTGTCAGCTCGGGAATTTGAACTTGCAACCTTTCTGTTACTAGTCCAACACTATAACTACTAGGCTACCCTGCCGCCCCTACTGTTAACAGTAGCTATAAAAAGTGATTGAGTTGTATAGATTTCATGACTAGAAGCTCAAAAGATGAAAACACAGTTTTTGTTATTGAAATTTGCTGTCATAAATGCTAGGAACACCTCCGCCTTTACAGGATGCACAGGGGACATGGTCACTAGTGTAAGGAGGAAGAGAGGCCGCATTTAACACAGTAAATTCATCAAGCTTCAGCCATGTTTCAGTCAGGTCAATCACATCAGTATTTTGATCAGTTATTAGATCACTGACTATGACTGCATTGGAAGTTCTCACATCTAGTCCCGCTCGACGTCGCCGGTCTACTACCCATCGGTCCTGGCAACCATCATTACGCACCTCATCATTAGGCACACCTGGACTCCATCACTACCCTGATTACATCCCCTTTATCTAGAACTCTGTTGTACCACCTATTAGGTAGTATTGGTTTCCTGTTTTCATGTTTGCCCCCGTGCTTTGGAACATAGATGCGGGCATGTGCCTGCTACTTGTCCTCCAGAGCACACCTATGTTCCCACGGAGGTAAGTGATGTGCTATTGACCTGGGTGCACGTGGAAATTTCCTCTATTTACCAAATCATGGGAGCAAACCACACACACAAGTCAGAGTTAGTTATCAAAGTCCATCTTTAATTATATGAGCTCTATCACAAACCCTGTGACTCTCAGATCAATTCAGTGTCTATCAATGAATTCCCTGAGAGTCCCTTCCACATTGCAATAGCATTTTGACTTTCAACAGTTCAGTATCTCTAATGAAAAGTTGAGAGTCCCAACATAATGGCAAATGGGATCCTTTATAGTAAAGATCCCCCCCCCTAGACGACATGACAACCCACAGGTCTCCTAAACAAAGCTCTTATTTCATCCTTGGTACAAAATGGTACCAAGACATTACCCCCACCCTATGATATATATCAAATTGTCATTTAGATACAACCAATCCTGGACAAGCTCACGGAGAGGAGAGTGAGGCTATAGGTTAAGATCGGGGCAACAAAAGAGGGAGCATAGAATGATTCCAGACACTGCCATCCTCCTCTCCCTGATGGGAAAGTAGGGAGTGACTGGCACACAGACACAGTGGAGCAAAAGATATGTTTACACATGATGACACCTTGACCTCTCCCCTCTCTGCGGCCCAAGCAACTTAGTCCTGACAGAGAACAGATAACTGCCGATGGCCACCACTATAGTACAACAAAATACATTCTTATGAGAAATAACTCATAAGCATATCATGAAAATAAACCATCCTATCTGTTACTCAACTAATTCTGATTATTCCCCAACAGTACACACATCCCTTGCTGCTGGAAACCTAGGTGCTTTTCCAAGCTTAAAATGATAAACATCCAACATTCAACAATCCAGCATGACTTCTGCCATGCTCAAAACAACTGGAAACTCAGAACTGGGAAATCTCAGACTTCAGTGAGTTCAAGACAACAACAACTCTGAAGAAAATGAGCTTTGACTGGGAAAATACGTTTTGTACGGTCATCACATTGGAATTGCAAGTCGGGAACTCTTTCTAGAACTCAGACCTGAAGCTCACTAAGGTCATCGTGATCTGACCTTGTTTTTTTTTCTCCAGAATTCCCAGTTGTCTTAAATGCACCATAAATCAGAGAATGCCAGACATTGATGACAAAGTTTGATGACAAAATTTGCCTACGAAGGGCCGCCGCACCCCCTTTCTGTTCCAGTGAGCACTGCACAACAAGGTGAGTCCAAAACGGTCTCATATGCTGCTGCATAAATGATACAATATGCCTGGGAGATACAGTATGTATACTGTAGCTAAGGAAGTGATACTAAGTGTATGTTGTGTAGTAAGCTGTTAGTAGCCCATGTGCCTCAACCTAAAAATTTTGTCTATTTTCACCTCTTACTTTCACATACTGTTCTTACTTGGTGGTGCACATGTAGCCTATAGCCTGTTTTAGAGAAACGTCATCATTGAATATTATAAGATCTTTCGTTGTCTGCTTATATGCCCCTTTTATTTATCCTACGGTTCTGACTTGTTATACAGAGAGTATACTGTAAGAATGGCCCATGTTCTGAATTCTGACGCTGTACATTTCAAAGTGCTGAACAAATAGTTATATTGGCTATGTCCATCCTCGCTCACTCATTACTGTCTTAATTGAAATGATGGATTTCCTCTTATCTGCATGTCATCCCCATATGTCATAGTTTGTGCATCTCAATTGTCCGTAGAAACCACATTTGTTAAAGCAAGTCAGCCATATCAGCTATATTTTTAAAGGCAGTAAATGAGGCTGAATGAAGTGTTTGGCTGCCAGACAAGGATCCACTGAAAGCCAGGTATAACAGTGGTAAGGTGTTGGGACTCTGCTGTTGGGACTCTGCTGATAGCCAGGTGAAGCAGTGGTAAGGTGTTGGGACTCTGCTGTTGGGACTTTATGTTGGCCCTAACAGTTTGTGGGCTTTGCTGGCATGCATCCCAATTTTTTGGGGTGGGAGGCACCAAGCTATACATGCTAAAATTGTTGGGTAGCAGTAACAGCTGTAGTTACAGCAGTAGTAACAGCAGCAGCAGCAGCAGTAGTAGTAACAGCAGCAGCAGTAACAGCAGCAGTAGTAGTAGTAGTAGTAATAACAACAGCAGCAGTAGTAACAGCAGCAGTAGTAGAGTTAGTAACATCAGCAGTAGCAGCAGCAGTAGTAGTAGTAGCAGTAGCAGTAGTAGTAGCAGTAGCAGTAGCAGTAGTAGTAGTAGTAGCAGCAGTAGTAGTAGCAGTAGCAGTAAGCAGTAGTAGCAGCAGCAGTAGTAGGGGTAGAAGCAGTAGCAGCAGTAGCAGCAGTAGTTGTAGCAGTAGTAGTAGCAGCAGTAGTAGTAGTAGTAGTAGTAGTAGTAGCAGCAGTAGCAGTAGTAGTAGTAGCCGCAGTAGTAGCAGTAGCAGTAGCAGTAAGCAGTAGTAGAGGCAGCAGTAGTAGAGGTAGTAGCAGTAGCAGCAGTAGTAGCAGTAACAGCAGTAGTATCAGTAGCAGCAGTAGCAGTAGCAGCAGTATTAGTAGTAGCAGTAGCAGTAGTAGTAGTAGTAGCAGCAGTAGTAGTAGTAGTAGAAGCAGCAGTAGCGGTAGTAGTAGTAGCAGCAGTAGTAGTAGCAGTAGTAGTAGCAGCAGCATCAGTAGTAGTAATAGCAGCAGTAGTAGTAGCAGTAGTAGTAGCAGCAGCAGCAGTAGTTGTAGTAGCAGTAGTAGTAGTAGTAGTAGTAGCAGCAGTAGCGGTAGTAGTAGTAGCAGCAGTAGTAGCAGCAGTAGTAGTAGCAGTAGTAGTAGCAGCAGCAGCAGTAGTAGTAATAGCAGCAGTAGTAGTAGCAGTAGTAGTAGCAGCAGCAGTAGTTGTAGTAGCAGTAGTAGTAGTAGTAGTAGCAGTAGCAGCAGCAGCAGCAGCAGTAGTAGTAATAGCAGCAGTAGTAGTAGTAGTAGTAGCAGCAGCAGTAGTTGTAGTAGCAGTAGTAGTAGTAGTAGTAGCAGTAGAAGCAGCAGCAGCAGTAGTAGCAGCAGTAGTAGTAACTGCAGCAGCAGTAGTAGTAACAGCAGTAGCAGCAGTAGCAGCAGAAGTAACAGCAGTAGCAGCAGAAGTAACAGCAGTAACAGCAGTAGTAGTATTAAAAGCAGTAGCGGCAGTAGTAGTAGCAGCAGTAGTAGCGGCAGTAGTAGTAGCAGCAGTAGTAGCAGCAGTTGCAGGTAGTTTGCCCCCGGTGATGCGTTGTGCAGACCTCACTACCCTCTGGAGAGCCTTACGGTTGTGGGCGGAGCAGTTGCCGTACCAGGCGGTGATACAGCCCGACAGGATGCTCTCGATTGTGCATCTGCAGAAGTTTGTGTGTTGTTTTTGTGACAAGCCGAATTTCTTCAGCCTCCTGAGGTTGAAGAGGCGCTGCGCTTCACGATGCTGTCTGTGTGGGTGGACCAATTCAGTTTGTCTGTGATGTGTACGCCGAGGAACTTAAAACTTACTACCCTCTCCACTACTGTTCCATTGATGTGGATAGGGGGGTGTTCCCTCTGCTGTTTCCTGAAGTCCAGAATCATCTACTTAGTTTTGTTGACGTTGAGTGTGAGGTTATTGTCCCGACACCACACTCCGAGGGCCCTCACCTCCTCCCTGTAGGCCGTCTCGTCGTTGTTGGTAATCAAGCCTACCACTGTTGTGTCATCCGCAAACTTGATGATTGAGTTGGAGGCGTGCGTGGCCACGCAGTCGTGGGTGAAGAGGGAGTACAGGAGTGGGCTCAGAACGCACCCTTGTGGGGCCCCAGTGTTGAGGATCAGCGGGGAGGAGATGTTGTTACCTACCCCCACCACCTGGGGGCGGCCCGTCAGGAATCCAGTAGCCAGTTGCACAGGGCGGGGTCGAGACCCAGGGTAGTGTTCCTTAGCTGGCAAGGTGACAGAGTGTTCATGTCTGCCGTCTGAAAGGCACTCAATGCAGATAGCTAACGTGGTTAATCCAGTCAATCACACCATAGCGATTTTGTTTTATGTTCACAGGGTTCACAAATACAATAGCTGAATTTGCAGAACTAGCGAGCAAACCGATGGAGCAAACATTAGTTAGCAAGCTAGCTAGCACCTATTCCATTTATGTGGCTTCGTCAAAGATGGAATCTTGACTATCGTCAGTTTATTCCAAGATCAGCATGCAGCTGTCGTGCTTCGAAGTCCATGTGATTAGGTTAGCGATAAACTGAACAGAACTATACTCTCTTCTACCATTGTCTTAAATATCTTTAATGGTCTCGTTGCAAAAGCTAAATTGTCGCTAGGGGACTTTGAAGCACATGTGTCCCGATCTTGGAATAAACGGACGATTGCAAAGATTATAGCAAACACCACAGAAACGGAATTGGTGCTCACGAGCTCTGCAAATTCAGCTATTGTGGGAAGCCAGCCAATATATAACGAAAACATAAACTATATTAAAGTTACAAAAGGTTGCAGCTTACGTTATGTAAATGGTGAACTCATACAGCTGTCTACCTTTGTCACTTCAATCCGTTTCACATTTGCTTGCTAACTAGCTAGTTACCTGTTAGATCGAAGCCCATTATAGAATGATAGAAGATAATAGATGATAGAAGCCCATCTCCTACTGTAAATAACCTGCACACCTGTATGTCACCAAAGCCCCATATAATACCCACCACTGCGACCTGTATGCTCTCGTTGGCTGGCCCTCACTACATATCTCTCACCAAACCCACTGGCTCCAGGTCATCTATAAGTCTTTGCTAGGTAAAGCCCCGCCT
Source organism: Oncorhynchus masou masou (assembly GCF_036934945.1). Lineage (NCBI taxonomy): Eukaryota > Metazoa > Chordata > Actinopteri > Salmoniformes > Salmonidae > Oncorhynchus > Oncorhynchus masou. The sequence continues at coordinate 4,944,889 of NC_088220.1, forward strand.
TATTTCAGCTCACTGGTCACCATGGCAACACCCACCCTTAGCATGCGCTCTAGCGGGTATATTTCACTTGTCATCCCCAGAGCCAACTCTTCATTTGGCCGCCTTTCCTTCCAGTTCTCTGCTGCCAATGACTGGAACAACTAGCAAAAATCCCTGAATTTGGAGACTTATATCTCCCTCACTAACTTTAAGCATCAGCTGTCAGAGCAGCTTACAGATCACTGTACCTGTACACAGACCATCTGTAAATAGCACACCCAGCTACCTCATCCCCATATTGTTATTTATTTTTGCTCTTTTTTTACCCCAGTATCTCTACTTGCACATTATCATCTGCACATCTATCACTCCAGTGTTAATGCTAAATTGTAATTATTTCACCCACTATGGCCAATTTATTGCCTTACCTCCCTAATCTTACTACATTTGCACACGCTATACATAGATTTTTCTATTGTGTTATTGACTGTACTTTTGTTTATCCCATGTGTAACTCTGTGTTGTTGTTTTTGTCGCACTGCTTTGCGTTCTCTTGGCCAGGTCGCAGTTGTAAATGAGAATTTGTTCTCAACTGGCCTACCTGGTTAAATAAACGTGAAACAAAATATTTACAAATGACAATTTAAGTACACCAAAACGTAAAGTAAGAACCCTAATAGCCTAATATCTCAAAGACCAGTTAATAAAATGTTCATAAGAAAGAAGCGAAATGCTGATGGAAATGTTTCATAATGATGTCATTAGGCAGAGCAGGCAAATTATGGCGCACAGACAGCAGAGCTGGGGACAGATAGGCAGGGGCACACTGGCAGAGACAGGGAGTCTCGGGTAAGTTTGAGTCTTTGTTTGGAAACATTATGAAAGTTTCTCTCCTTTTTAGACTTGTAAAATAGGGACATAATTGGAAAATGCTATGGATACCCCCACTGTCAACTTAAACTGGTGACTGAACCAAGATTTGTTTAATGCAATGGTATTGCTGTTGTGATTAATTGTATAGTTTGGGGTAACTGTATGAGTAAGAGTATGGCAAACATCTTATTTATTTTCTAGGAGACAGACTAAGTCAGTGAGGGTGGTGAAAGGGAAAGAGCCAGGGAGAGAGACTTCAGAGAACAGTGTCACAGCCACGGCAGGACGAGTATAGGGGACAGTGTCACAGACAAGGCAGGACCAGGTGTCAACCTTGTTGCCAGCAGTACCAGTATAGGGGACAGTGTCACAGACAAGGCAGGACCAGGTGTCAACCTTGTTGCCAGCAGTACCAGTATAGGGGACAGTGTCACAGCCACGGCAGGACCAGGTGTCAACCTTGTTGCCAGCAGTACCAGTATAGAGGACAGTGGACAGCCACGGCAGGACCAGGTGTCAACCTTGTTGCCAGCAGTACCAGTATAGGGGACAGTGTCACAGCCACGGCAGGACTAGGTGTCAACCTTGTTGCCAGCAGTACCAGTATAGGGGACAGTGTCACAGCCATGGCAGGACCAGGTGTCAACCTTGTTGCCAGCAGTACAAGTATAGGGGACAGTGTCACAGACAAGGCAGGACCAGGTGTCAACCTTGTTGCCAGCAGTACCAGTATAGGGGACAGTGTCACAGCCACGGCAGGACCAGATGTCAACCTTGTTGCCAGCAGTACCAGTATAGAGGACAGTGGACAGCCACGGCAGGACCAGGTGTCAACCTTGTTGCCAGCAGTACCAGTATAGGGGACAGTGTCACAGCCACGGCAGGACTAGGTGTCAACCTTGTTGCCAGCAGTACCAGTATAGGGGACAGTGTCACAGCCACGGCAGGACCAGGTGTCAACCTTGTTGCCAGCAGTACCAGTATAGGGGACAGTGTCACAGCCATGGCAGGACCAGGTGTCAACCTTGTTGCCAGCTGCACCAGTATAGGGGACAGTGGCACAGCCACGGCAGGACCAGGTGTCAACCTTGTTGCCAGCACTACCAATATAGGGGACAGTGTCACAGCCATGGCAGGACCAGGTGTCAATCTTGTTGCCAGCAGCACCAGTATAGGGGACAGTGTCACAGCCACGGCAGGACCAGGTGTCAACCTTGTTGCCAGCACCACCAGATAGGCAGGGGCACACTGGCAGAGACAGGGAGTCTCGGGTAAGTTTGAGTCTTTGTTTGGAAACATTATGAAAGTTTCTCTCCTTTTTAGACTTGTAAAATAGGGACATAATTGGAAAATGCTATGGATACCCCCACTGTCAACTTAAACTGGTGACTGAACCAAGATTTGTTTAATGCAATGGTATTGCTGTTGTGATTAATTGTATAGTTTGGGGTAACTGTATGAGTAAGAGTATGGCAAACATCTTATTTATTTTCTAGGAGACAGTTGCTAAGTCAGTGAGGGTGGTGAAAGGGAAAGAGCCAGGGAGAGAGACTTCAGAGAACAGTGTCACAGCCACGGCACCAGTATAGGGGACAGTGTCACAGACAAGGCAGGACCAGGTGTCAACCTTGTTGCCAGCAGTACCAGTATAGGGGACAGTGTCACAGCCACGGCAGGACTAGGTGTCAACCTTGTTGCCAGCAGTACCAGTATAGGGGACAGTGTCACAGCCATGGCAGGACCAGGTGTCAACCTTGTTGCCAGCAGTACAAGTATAGGGGACAGTGTCACAGACAAGGCAGGACCAGGTGTCAACCTTGTTGCCAGCAGTACCAGTATAGGGGACAGTGTCACAGCCACGGCAGGACCAGGTGTCAACCTTGTTGCCAGCAGTACCAGTATAGAGGACAGTGGACAGCCACGGCAGGACCAGGTGTCAACCTTGTTGCCAGCAGTACCAGTATGGGGGACAGTGTCACAGCCACGGCAGGACTAGGTGTCAACCTTGTTGCCAGCAGTACCAGTATAGGGGACAGTGTCACAGCCACGGCAGGACCAGGTGTCAACCTTGTTGCCAGCAGTACCAGTATAGGGGACAGTGTCACAGCCATGGCAGGACCAGGTGTCAACCTTGTTGCCAGCTGCACCAGTATAGGGGACAGTGGCACAGCCACGGCAGGACCAGGTGTCAACCTTGTTGCCAGCACTACCAATATAGGGGACAGTGTCACAGCCATGGCAGGACCAGGTGTCAATCTTGTTGCCAGCAGCACCAGTATAGGGGACAGTGTCACAGCCACGGCAGGACCAGGTGTCAACCTTGTTGCCAGCACTACCAGTATAGGGGACAGTGTCACAGCCACGGCAGGACCAGGTGTCAACCTTGTTGCCAGCACCACCAGTATAGGGGACAGTGTCACAGCCACGGCAGGACCAGGTGTCAACCTTGTTGCCAGCACCACCAGTATAGGGGACAGTGGCACAGCCACGGCAGGACCAGGTGTCAACCTTGTTGCCAGCACCACCAGTATAGGGGACAGTGTCACAGCCATGGCAGGACCAGGTGTCAACCTTGTTGCCAGCACCACCAGTATAGGGGACAGTGTCACAGCCACGGCAGGACCAGGTGTCAACCTTGCTGCCAGCACCACCAGTATAGGGGACAGTGGCACAGTTACCTCAGTGATGGCACAAAACCGTATCAGCCACACCCACAATTTATAGAACCGCAAACTCTTGCCAACAGAGTGTTGACATTTCAAGAGAGATGGTTTTGCGATTTCCTCTGGCTACATTATAATCCATCAATAGAAGGAGTGTTGTGTTTTCACTGTAGCCAAGGGTTTTCAAGTCAGCCATCTTTTGGCCGTAGTGCGGATGCTGCCTTCATTAGTGCAGGATTTAGGAACTGGAGAAAAGCCATTGTAAAATTCACAGCACATCAAAAGTGCCAAACCCACTGCCACTTTGTAGCTTTAACAGCACACCAGCTAAATCCAATCAGTGTCCAGTTATCCAGTGCGTGAGGTGAACAGCAGGAGGAAGCAAGGCATTACTTGATGAAAATTGTTAGTTCAGTGAGGCATGAAGCAAGACAGGGACAAGCCTTTAGAGGCTACACGGATGACAGTGGGAATTTATACCAGCTTTTGAAACTTAGAGCAGAAGAGGATGATCCCATTTTGCTGAAGTGGTTAACAGAATACAATGTACACAGGCCCCAAAGCGCAGAGTGAAATTCTGAACATTGTGGCCAATGCAGTCATTCGAGGCAGCTGAGATTAGCTCTCTTCCAATTGTACAATTTTCAGTACTTGTTGATGGTACTCAAGATGTTTCTGGTGATGAACAGGAAAGTGTCTGTCTGCGTGCGGACTATGACCTGCGGACTATGACTATCTGCGGACTATGACCTTGTCCCTCACGAGGAGTTTATTGGGCGATAGAGGGTGTCAGAGACAACAGACAAGGGCAACAACAACAACAAGTCGCAACTGATGTGTTGTTGAGGCTCAATTTACCCATGCCTGTGTTACATGAGCAGAGTTATGAAGGTGCCTCAACCATGGCAGAACAATACACAGCCCTCTATGTGCATTGTGGAGCACACTGTGTAAATCGGATTACACAGGCTGGCTGCTCAGCCTCCCCACTGATCCGGGATTCCCTTTCTTGGGTCCATCAGTGAGGTGTCCTCTATGGCAGGAAAGTTTAAGAGCATGTTTGAATCAATTGTCACGTCCCAAGATACACATCTAACCACCCTGAAACGCCCCAATAAGGTGGACTGTGTGAAATACTGCTATTAGAGCTGTGCTTGTTCTTTTGTTTAGTAGTTTTCAGTTTTTTGTCCATGACAGTACGGTTACTAACTATTTATTTTGTTACTTTATTTTAAATGGCATACTTTGTGTGACATAATTGTCTGCAACTGTTTGAAGAGTTGAAACACTGACTGAGCAATAAATAAGTATTTTTGAAGGATATTGTGGATGATTTATTTGGGTTATTTATTGAAGTAGTTCTTTCAATTTTAGAACAGTTCTTATTTTGAGCATTTTGTTCTTGTAAAGCTATTGTAGTAGACCCAGGCCAGTGGCACATATTTAATGACTATATAAATGTATCAGAAAACGTCTAATAAAAAGGTAAATTCAATACTGAGACCAACTTTGTGATGGTTCTCAATGGAGATTATTTTAGATGAGATCGCACCATGTTCATTGTATTTACGAAAAATGCACCCATACACAGTGTACAGTACCATTGCCACCTACTGGCCTTTCTTGGTATTGCTGGTTGTAAATACAAATACCTGTATACATACTGGACTGATAAGGAACACTACTTTAACTATTATTATTAGTAGTATCATAATGATTTAAACATTTGAACATGTTGGGACAACCCTTCAGTTAACTACCTATCAATTATCCAGTCACAGTAATTATGGTTCCTCAATATGCTTTAAACATATTACAATGTAGACTGTGTGTTACAGAACTGCTTTTGGTGTCCCCCTCAGGAATTGCTTTTAAGAAAATGTCATGTAATTGTCCCCTCCAGAGCTGATATCAGATTTTTGACCCTGCTACACACCCAACTCTACTGGGACTAGCAGTCATCCTGAATGGGGCCCTGCCTCTACTGATACTACACACACACTTGGCGTTTCCCCCCTGCAAGATTTGAGCAATAAAAATGTTGCCCTACATGTGATGAGGGGTCCTTATGGTATATCTGACCCTGTTGATTCCTGATTCATTTAGGATTTTAGGCAAATCTGACGGAGTTGACTAAATCTCCAGACACTTCTTTTAGGAATCACAGACATAAATATTATATTAGTCACTGAGGGCTAACTTACGATAATTTTTCAGTTAATTTCCATTATTTAATTTTTAAAATTTAAACACTATTTTGGAGAATGTGAAGTTGGTGTCCTTTGCTCCGGACCAGGGAATTTCCAGGCATCGAGCTGACATTGAAATTAATAATATTTCAAGTTTTTAAACAATGCAACAAAATCATTGTTTTTTAACTATAAAAATAAACTTTCCCTGCCGGACAAGGATTGTCTCGACTTCCAAGAATCCTTGAGCTAATTCCCTGCTATTCTACACATTTTGCCATGAGAGAACACTTTAGAGTTGTAAAGCTAATTTCCTGTTACACATTTTTTTTTCATAATCGCTTATGACGTGTTCATATGGTATCAGGAGGGCTCGACCTCCGACCTCCCAACCCAAAACCCTTGGAGGGCCCCCAACCCAATACCCCCGTGGGGGACCCCAACCCAATACCCCTGGGGGGGACCCCAACCCAATACCCCCGTGGGGGACCCCAACCCAATACCCCTGGGGGGGACCCCAACCAAAAATCTCTGGTGGGGACCCAACCCAAAACCTCCTGGAGCACCCCAACCCTAAACAATTAACAAAACTATTATTATTGTTTTGGGGGAGTTGGTGCCCCCCCTTGTGTGTGTCACAGACAACAACAAAAAAGCTGGCTGTCATGTAATGGAATGTTTGTGTGCGTGCGTGTGGAGGGGTAGAGACTGGGTGGAGGGGTAGAGGCTCTGGGTGGAGGGGTAGAGACATGGTGGAGGGGTAGAGTATGTGGTGGAGGAGTGGATAATGTGGGTGGAGAGGTTAGAGACTGGGTGGAGGGGTAGAGACTGGGTGGAGGGGTAGAGGCTCTGGGTGGAGGGGTAGAGACATGGTGGAGGGGTAGAGTATGTGGTGGAGGAGTGGATAATGTGGGTGGAGAGGTTAGAGGCTGGGTGGAGGAGTGGATAGTGTGGGTGGAGTGGTAGAGACTGGGTGGAGGGGTAGAGACTGGGTGGAAGGTTAGAAGCTGGGTGGAGGGGTGGAGACTGTGGATGGAGGGGTGGAGACTGTGGATGGAGGGGTAGAGACATGGTGGAGGGATAGAGACATGGTGGAGACTGGGCGGAAGGGTAGAGACATGGTGGAGGGGTAGAGACTGTGGATGGAGGGGTAGAGACATGGTGGAGGGGTAGAGACTGTGGATGGAGGGGTGGAGACTGTGGATGGAGGGGTAGAGACATGGTGGAGACTGGGTGGAAGGGTAGAGACATGGTGGAGGGGTAGAGACTGTGGATGGAGGGTTGGAGACTGTGGATGGAGGGGTAGAGACATGGTGGAGGGGTAGAGACTGTGGATGGAGGGTTGGAGACTGTGGATGGAGGGTTGGAGACTGTGGATGGAGGGGTAGAGACATGGTGGAGGGGTAGAGACTGTGGATGGAGGGTTGGAAACTGTGGATGGAGGGGTAGAGACATGGTGGAGGGGTAGAGACATGGTGGAGGGGTAGAGACTGTGGATGGAGGGTTGGAGACTGTGGATGGAGGGGTAGAGACATTGTGGAGGGGTAGAGACTGTGGATGGAGGGGTAGAGACAGTGAATGGAGGGGTGGAGACTGTGGATGGAGGGGTAGAGACATGGTGGAGGGGTAGAGACTGTGGATGGAGGGTTGGAGACTGTGGATGGAGGGTTGGAGACTGTGGATGGAGGGGTAGAGACATTGTGGAGGGGTAGAGACTGTGGATGGAGGGGTAGAGACTGTGGATGGAGGGGTGGAGACTGTGGATGGAGGGGTAGAGACATGGTGGAGGGGTAGAGACTGTGGATGGAGGGGTGGAGACTGTGGATGGAGTGGTAGAGACATGGTGGAGGGATAGAGACTGTGGATGGAGGGGTGGAGACTGTGGATGGAGGGGTGGAGACTGTGGATGGAGGGGTGGAGACTGTGTGGAAGGGTAGAGACATGGTGGAGGGGTAGAGACTGTGGATGGAGGGGTGGAGACTGTGGATGGAGGGGTGGAGACTGTGGATGGAGGGGTGGAGACTGTGTGGAAGGGTAGAGACGTGGTGGAGGGGTAGAGACTGTGGATGGAGGGGTGGAGACTGTGAATGGAGTGGTAGAGACATGGTGGAGGGATAGATACATGGTGGAGGGGTAGAGACTGTGGATGGAGGGGTGGAGACTGTGGATGGAGGGGTGGAGACTGTGGATGGAGGGGTGGAGACTGTGAATGGAGTGGTAGAGACATGGTGGAGGGATAGATACATGGTGGAGGGGTAGAGACTGTGGATGGAGGGGTGGAGACTATGGATTGAGGGGTAGAGACATGGTTTAGGGGTGGAGAAAGGGGGTGGAGTGGTAGAGACTTAGTGGAGGGGTAGAGGCTCTGGGTGGAGGGGTAGAGACTGGGTGAAGGAGTGGAAGGTTAGACGCTGGGTGGAGGGGTGGAGGCTGGGTTGGAGGGTAGAGACTGTGGGTGGAGGGGTATCAACAGTGGGTGGATGGGTAGAGACATGGTGGAGGGGTAGAGGGGTAGAGACTGGGTGGAGGGGTGGATAATGTGGGTGGAAGGGTATAGACATGGTGGAGGGGTAGAGACATGGTGGAGGGGTGGAGACTGTGGATGGAGTGGTGGAGACTTTGGATGGAGGGGTAGAGACATGGTGGATGGGTAGAGACTGTGGATGGAGGGGTAGAGACTGGGTGGAAGGTTAGAGGCTGGGTGAAGGGGTGGAGACTGGGGATGGAGGGGTGGAGACTGTGGATGGAGGGGTAGAGACATGGTGTAGGGATAGAGACATGGTGGAGACTGGGCGGAAGGGTAGAGACATGGTGGAGGGGTAGAGCCTGTGGATGGAGGGGTGGAGACTGTGGATGGAGGGTTGGAGACTGTGGATGGAGGGGTATAGACATGGTGGAGGGGTAGAGACTGTGGATGGAGGGTTGGAGCCTGTGGATGGAGGGGTAGAGACATGGTGGAGGGGTAGAGACTGTGGGTGGAGGAGTGGAGATTGTGGATGGAGGGGTAGAGACATGGTGGAGGGGTAGAGACTGTGGATGGAGGGGTAGAGACATGGTGGAGGGGTAGAGACTGTGGATGGAGGTGTAGAGACTGTGGGTGGAGGGGTGGAGACTGTGGATGGAGGGGTGGAGACATGGTGGAGGGGTAGAGACTGTAAATTGAGGGGTGGAGATTGTGGAAGGAGGGGTGGAGACTGTGTGGAAGGGTAGAGACATGGTGGAGGGGTAGAGACTGTGGATGGAGGGGTAGAGATATGGTGGAAGGGTAGAGACTGTGGATGGAGGGGTAGAGACTGGGTGGAAAGTTAGAGGCTGGGTGGAGGGGTGGAGACTGGGGATGGAGGGGTGGAGACTGTGGATGGAGGGGTGGAGACTGTGGATGGAGGGGTGGAGACTGTGTGGAAGGATGGGTGGAGACTGTGGATGGAGGGGTGGAGACTGTGGATGGAGGGGTAGAGACATAGTGGAGGGATAGATACATGGTGGAGACTGGGTGGAAGAGTAGAGACATGGTGGAGGGGTAGAGACACGGTGGAGGGGTAGAGACTGTGGATGGAGGGGTGGAGACTGTGGATGGAGGGGTGGAGACTGTGTGGAAGGATGGGTGGAGACTGTGGATGGAGGGGTGGAGACTGTGGATGGAGGGGTAGAGACATGGTGGAAGGGTAGAGACTGGGTGGAAGGGTAGAGACATGGTGGAGGGGTAGAGACTGTGGATGGAGGGGTGGAGACTTGGTGGAAGGGTGGAGACTGTGGATGGAGGGGTGAAGACTGTGGATGGAGGGGTGGAGACTGTGGATGGAGGGGTAGAGACATGGTGGAGGGGTAGAGACATGGTGGAGGGGTGGAGACTGTGGATGGAGGGGTAGAGACATGGTGGAGGGGTGGAGACTGTGGGTGGAGTGGTAGAGACTTAGTGGAGGGGTAGGGGCTCTGGGTGGAGGGGTAGAGACTGGGTGGAGGGGTGGAGACTGGGTGGAAGGTTAGAGGCTGGGTGGAGGGGTGGAGGCTGGGTTTGAGGGTAGAGACTGTGGGTGGAAGGGTATCGACAGTGGGTGGATGGGTAGAGACATGGTGGAAGGGTAGAGGGGTAGAGATTGGGTGGAGGAGTGGATAATGTGGGTGGAGTGGTGAAGACTGTGGATGGAGGGGTGGAGACTGTGGATGGAGGGGTAGAGACATGGTGGAAGGGTAGAGACTGGGTGGAAGGGTAGAGACATGGTGGAGGGGTAGAGACTGTGGATGGAGGGGTGGAGACTTGGTGGAAGGGTGGAGACTGTGGATGGACGGGTGGATACTATGAATGGAGGGGTAGAGACATGGTGGAGGGGTGGAGACTGTGGGTGGAGTGGTAGAGACTTAGTGGAGGGGTAGGGGCTCTGGGTGGAGGGGTAGAGACTGGGTGGAGGGGTGGAGACTGGGTGGAAGGTTAGAGGCTGGGTGGAGGGGTGGAGGCTGGGTGGGAGGGTAGAGACTGTGGGTGGAAGGGTATCGACAGTGGGTGGATGGGTAGAGACATGGTGGAAGGGTAGAGGGGTAGAGATTGGGTGGAGGAGTGGATAATGTGGGTGGAGTGGTAGAGACTGGGTTTCGGGGTAGAGGCTATGGGTGGAGGGGTAGAGACTGTGGTGGATGGGTAGAGACTGGGTGGAGGAGTGGATAATGTGGGTGGAGGGGTAGAGACTGGGTGGAAGGGTAGAGACATGGTGGAGGGGTAGATGATGTGGGTGGAGGGGTAGAGACATGGTGGAAGGGTAGAGACTGGGTGGAAGGGTAGAGCCATGGTGGAAGGGTAGAGACATGGTGGAGGGGTGGAGACTGTGGATGGAGGGGTGGAGACTGTGGATGGAGGGGTGAAGACTGTGGATGGAGGGGTGGAGACTGTGGATGGAGGGGTAGAGACATGGTGGAAGGGTAGAGCCATGGTGGAGGGGTAGAGACATGGTGGAGGGGTGGAGACTGTGGATGGAGGGGTGGAGACTGTGGATGGAGGGGTGAAGACTGTGAATGGAGGGGTGGAGACTGGATGGAGGGGCAGAGACATGGTGGAGGGGTGGAGACTATGGATGGAGGGGTAGAGACATGGTGGAGGGGTGGAGACTGGATGGAGGGGTAGAGACATGGTGGAGGGGTAGAAACTGGGGATGGAGGGGTAGAGACATGGTGGAGGGGTGGAGACTGGATGGAGGGGTAGAGACATGGTGGAGGGGTAGAAACTGGGGATGGAGGGGTAGAGACATGGTGGAGGGGTAGAGACTGTGGATTGAAGGGTAGAGACATGGTGGAGGGGTAGATACTGTGAATGAAGGGGTAGAGACATGGTGGAGGGGTAGAGACTGTGGGTGGACTGGTAGAGACATGTTGGACGGGTGGAGACTGTGGATGGATGGGTAGAGACATGGTGGAGGTGTAGAGACTGTGGATGGAGGGGTAGAGACATGGTGGAAGGGTAGAGACTGTGGATAGAGGGGTAGAGACATGGTGGAAGGGTAGAGCCATGGTGGAAGGGTAGAGACATGGTGGAGGGGTGGAGACTGTGGATGGAGGGGTGGAGACTGTGGATGGAGGGGTGGAGACTGTGGATGGAGGGGTGAAGACTGTGGATGGAGGGGTGTATACTGTGGATGGAGGGGTAGAGACATGGTGGAGGGGTAGAGACGGGATGGAGGGGTAGAGACATGGTGGAAGGGTAGAGACTGTGGATGGAGGGGTAGAGACATGGTGGAGGGGTAGAGACTGGGGATGGAGAGGTAGAGACATGGTGGAAGGGTAGAGACGGGATGGAGGGGTAGAGACTGTGGATGGAAGGGTGTATACTGTGGATGGAGGGGTAGAGACATGGTGGAGGGGTAGAGACGGGATGGAGGGGTAGAGACACGGTGGACGGTGGAGACTGTGGATGGAGGGTTAGAGACTTGGTGGAGGTGTAGAGACGGGATGGAGGGGTAGAGACATGGTGGAAGGGTAGACACTGTGGATGGAGGGGTAGAGACTGGGTGGAAGGTTAGAGGCTGGGTGTAGGGGTGGAGACTGTGTATGGAGGGGTGGAGACTGTGGATGGAGGGGTAGCGACATGGTGTAGGGATAGAGACATGGTGGAGACTGGGCGGAAGGGTAGAGACATGGTGGAGGGGTAGAGACATGGTGGAAGGATAGAGACTGTGGGTGGTAGGGTATCGACAGTGGGTGGATGGGTAGAGACATGAGGGAGGGGTAGAGGGGTAGAGACTGGGTGGAGGAGTGGATAATGTGGGTGGAGTGTCAGAGACTGGGTTTCGGGGTAGAGGCTATGGGTGGAGGGGTAGAGACATGGTGGAGGGGTAGAGGGGTAGAGACTGGGTGGAGGGGTAGAGACTGGGGATGGAGGGGTAGAGACATGGTGGAGGGGTAGAGACTGTGGATGGAAGGGTGTATACTGTGGATGGAGGGGTAGAGACATGGTGGATGGTGGAGACTGTGAATGGAGGGGTAGAGACATGGTGGAGTGGTAGAGACTGGGGATGGAGGGGTAGAGACATGGTGGAAGGGTAGAGACTGTGGATGGAGGGGTAGAGACTGGGTGGAAGGGTATCGACAGTGGGTGGATGGGTAGTGACATGGTGGAGGGGTAGAGGGGTAGAGACTGGGTGGAGGAGTGGATAATGTGGGTGGAGTGTTAGAGACTGAGTTTTTTGGTAGAGGCTGTGGGTGGAGGGGAAGAGACTGTGGTGGAGGGGTGGAGAATGGGTGGAAAGGTGGAGGCTGGGTGGGAGGGTAGAGACTGTGGGTGGAAGGGTATCGACAGTGGGTGGATGGGTAGAGACATGGTGGAGGGGTAGAGGGGTAGAGACTGGGTGGAGGAGTGGATAATGTGGGTGGAGGGGTAGAGACATGGTGGAGGGGTGGAGCCTGTGGATGGAGAGGTGGAGACTGTGGATGGAGGGGTAGAGACATGGTGGAAGGGTAGAGACTGGGGATGGAGGGGTAGAGACATGTTGGAAGTGTAGAGACTGTGGATGGAGGGGTAGAGACTGGGTGGAAGGTTAGAGGCTGGGTGTAGGGGTGGAGACTGTGTATGGAGGGGTGGAGACTGTGGATGGAGGGGTAGAGACATGGTGTAGGGATAGAGACATGGTGGAGACTGGGCGGAAGTGTAGAGATATGGTGGAGGGGTAGAGACATGGTGGAAGGGTAGAGACTGTGGGTGGAAGGGTATCAACAGTGGGTGGATGGGTAGAGACATGGTGGAGGGGTAGAGGGGTAGAGACTGGGTGGAGGAGTGGATAATGTGGGTGGAGTGTTAGAGACTGGGTTTTTTGGTAGAGTCTATGGGTGGAGGGGTAGAGACTGTGGTGGAGGGGAGGAGACTGGGTGGAAGGGTGGAGGCTGGGTGGGAGTGTAGAGACTGTGGGTGGAAGGGTATCGACAGTGGGTGGAGACATGGTGGAGGGGTAGAGGGGTAGAGACTGGGTGGAGGTGTGGATAATGTGCGTGGAGTGGTAGAGACCGGTTTCGGGGTAGAGGCTATGGGTGGAGGGGTAGAGACTGTGGTGGAGGAGTGGATAATGTGGGTGGAGGGGTAGAGACATGGTGGAGGGGTGGAGCCTGTGAATGGAGGGGTGGAGACTGTGGATGGAGGGGTGAAGACTGTGGATGGAGGGGTGGAGACTGTGGATGGAGGGGTAGAGACATGGTGGAAGGGTAGAGACTGGGTGGAAGGGTAGAGACATGGTGGAGGGGTAGAGACATGGTGTTGGGGTGGAGACTGTGGTTGGAGGGGTGGAGACCGTGGATGGAAGGGTGGAGACATGGTGGAGGGATAGAGACTGTGGATGGAGGTGTAGGGACATGGTGGAGGGATAGAGACATGGTGGAGGGGTGGAGACTGTGGTTGGAGGGGTGGAGACTGTGGATGGAAGGGTGGAGACATGGTGGAGGGATAGAGACTGTGGATGGAGGTGTAGGGACATGGTGGAGGGATAGAGACATGGTGGAGGGGTGGAGACTGTGGTTGGAGGGGTGGAGACCGTGGATGGAGGGGTAGAGACATGGTGGAAGGGTAGAGACTGGGTGGAAGGGTAGAGACATGGTGGAGGTGTAGAGACATGGTGTTGGGGTCGAGACTGTGGATGGAGGGGTGGAGACATGGTGGAGGGGTAGAGACTGGATGGAGGGGTAGAGACATGGTGGAGGGGTAGAGACTGTGGATGGAGGGGTGGAGACTGTGGATGGAGGGTTGGAGACATGGTGGTGTGGTAGAGACTGTGGATGGAGGGGTAGAGACATGGTGGAGGGGTAGAGACATGGTGGAGGGGTAGAGACATGGTGGAGGGGTAGAGACATGGTGGAGGGGTGGAGACTGTGGATGGAGGGGTAGAGCCATGGTGGAGGGGTAGAGACTGTGGATGGAGGGGTGGAGACTGTTGATGCAGGGGTAGAGACATATTGGAGACTGGGTGGAAGGGTAGAGACATGGTGGAGGGGTAGAGACATGGTGGAGGGGTAGAGACTGGGTGGAGGAGTGGATAATGTGGGTGGAGGGGTAGAGACTGGGTGGAGGAGTGGATAATGTGGGTGGAAGGGTAGAGGGGTAGAGACTGGGTGGAGGAGTGGATAATGTGGGTGGAGGGGTAGAGACATGGTGGAGGGGTGGAGCCTGTGGATGGAGAGGTGGAGACTGTGGATGGAGGGGTAGAGACATGGTGGAAGGGTAGAGACTGGGGATGGAGGGGTAGAGACATGTTGGAAGTGTAGAGACTGTGGATGGAGGGGTAGAGACTGGGTGGAAGGTTAGAGGCTGGGTGTAGGGGTGGAGACTGTGTATGGAGGGGTGGAGACTGTGGATGGAGGGGTAGAGACATGGTGTAGGGATAGAGACATGGTGGAGACTGGGCGGAAGTGTAGAGATATGGTGGAGGGGTAGAGACATGGTGGAAGGGTAGAGACTGTGGGTGGAAGGGTATCAACAGTGGGTGGATGGGTAGAGACATGGTGGAGGGGTAGAGGGGTAGAGACTGGGTGGAGGAGTGGATAATGTGGGTGGAGTGTTAGAGACTGGGTTTTTTGGTAGAGTCTATGGGTGGAGGGGTAGAGACTGTGGTGGAGGGGAGGAGACTGGGTGGAAGGGTGGAGGCTGGGTGGGAGTGTAGAGACTGTGGGTGGAAGGGTATCGACAGTGGGTGGAGACATGGTGGAGGGGTAGAGGGGTAGAGACTGGGTGGAGGTGTGGATAATGTGCGTGGAGTGGTAGAGACCGGTTTCGGGGTAGAGGCTATGGGTGGAGGGGTAGAGACTGTGGTGGAGGAGTGGATAATGTGGGTGGAGGGGTAGAGACATGGTGGAGGGGTGGAGCCTGTGAATGGAGGGGTGGAGACTGTGGATGGAGGGGTGAAGACTGTGGATGGAGGGGTGGAGACTGTGGATGGAGGGGTAGAGACATGGTGGAAGGGTAGAGACTGGGTGGAAGGGTAGAGACATGGTGGAGGGGTAGAGACATGGTGTTGGGGTGGAGACTGTGGTTGGAGGGGTGGAGACCGTGGATGGAAGGGTGGAGACATGGTGGAGGGATAGAGACTGTGGATGGAGGTGTAGGGACATGGTGGAGGGATAGAGACATGGTGGAGGGGTGGAGACTGTGGTTGGAGGGGTGGAGACTGTGGATGGAAGGGTGGAGACATGGTGGAGGGATAGAGACTGTGGATGGAGGTGTAGGGACATGGTGGAGGGATAGAGACATGGTGGAGGGGTGGAGACTGTGGTTGGAGGGGTGGAGACCGTGGATGGAGGGGTAGAGACATGGTGGAAGGGTAGAGACTGGGTGGAAGGGTAGAGACATGGTGGAGGTGTAGAGACATGGTGTTGGGGTCGAGACTGTGGATGGAGGGGTGGAGACATGGTGGAGGGGTAGAGACTGGATGGAGGGGTAGAGACATGGTGGAGGGGTAGAGACTGTGGATGGAGGGGTGGAGACTGTGGATGGAGGGTTGGAGACATGGTGGTGTGGTAGAGACTGTGGATGGAGGGGTAGAGACATGGTGGAGGGGTAGAGACATGGTGGAGGGGTAGAGACATGGTGGAGGGTAGAGACATGGTGGAGGGGTGGAGACTGTGGATGGAGGGGTAGAGCCATGGTGGAGGGGTAGAGACTGTGGATGGAGGGGTGGAGACTGTTGATGCAGGGGTAGAGACATATTGGAGACTGGGTGGAAGGGTAGAGACATGGTGGAGGGGTAGAGACATGGTGGAGGGGTAGAGACTGGGTGGAGGAGTGGATAATGTGGGTGGAGGGGTAGAGACTGGGTGGAGGAGTGGATAATGTGGGTGGAAGGGTAGAGACTGGGTGGAAGGGTAGAGACTGGGTGGAAGTGTAGAGCCATGGTGTAGGGGTAGAGACATGGTGGAGGGGTGGAGACTGTGGATGGAGGGGTGGAGACTGTGGATGGAGGGGTAGATACATGGTGGAAGGGAAGAGACTGTGGATGAAGGGGTAGAGACATGGTGGAGGGGTAGAGACATGGTGGAGTGGTGGAGACTGTGGATGGAGGGGTAGAGACATGGTGGAGACTGGGTGGAAGGGTAGAGACATGGTGGAGGGGTAGAGACATGGTGGAGGGGTAGAGACTGTGGAGGGGTGGAGACATGGTGGAGGGGTGGAGACTGTGGATGGAGGGGTAGAGCCATGGTGGAGGGGTAGAGACTGTGGATGGAGGGGTGGAGACTGTTGATGCAGGGGTAGAGACATGGTGGAGACTGGGTGGAAGGGTAGAGACATGGTGGAGGGGTAGAGACATGGTGGAGGGGTAGAGACTGTGGATGGAGGGTTTAGACTTGGTGGAAGGGTAGAGACTGGGTGTAAGGGTAGAAACATTGTGGAGGGGTGGAGACTATGGATGGAGGGGTAGAGACATGGTGGAGGGTTAGAGGGGTCGAGACTGGGTGGAGGAGTGGATAATGTGGGTGGAGTGGTAGAGACTGGGTTTCGGGGTTGAGGCTATGGGTGGAGGGGTAGAGACTGTGGTGGAGGGGTAGAGACTGGGTGGAGGAGTGGATAATGTGGGTAGAGGGGTAGAGACTGGGTGGAGGAGTGGATAATGTGGGTGGAAGGGTAGAGACTGGGTGGAAGGGTAGAGACTGGGTGGAAGTGTAGAGCCATGGTGTAGGGGTAGAGACATGGTGGAGGGGTGGAGACTGTGGATGGAGGGGTGGAGACTGTGGATGGAGGGGTAGATACATGGTGGAAGGGAAGAGACTGTGGATGAAGGGGTAGAGACATGGTGGAGGGGTAGAGACATGGTGGAGGGGTGAGGACTGTGGATGGAGGGGTAGAGACATGGTGGAGGGTAAGAGACTGGGGATGGATGGGTAGAGACATGGTGGAGGGGTAGAGACATGGTGGAGGGGTAGAGACTGGGGATGGAGGGGTAGAGACTGTGGTTGGAAGGGTGTATACTGTGGATGGAGGGGTAGAGACTGGGGATGGAGGGATAGAGACTGGGTGGAGAGGTATAGGCTGTGGGTGGGGTGGTAGAGACTTGGTGGATGGGTAGAGACATGGTGGAGGGGTAGAGACTGGTGATGGAGGGGTAGAGACTGTGGTTGGAAGGGTGTATACTGTGGATGGAGGGGTAGAGACTGGGGATGGAGGGATAGAGACTGGGTGGAGAGGTATAGGCTGTGGGTGGGGTGGTAGAGACTTGGTGGATGGGTAGAGACATGGTGGAGGGGTAGAGACATGGTGGAGGGGTAGAGACATGGTGGAGGGGTAGAGACTGGGGATGGAGGGGTAGAGACTGTGGTTGGAAGGGTGTATACTGTGGATGGAGGGGTAGAGACATGGTGGAGGGGTAGAGACTGGTGATGGAGGGGTAGAGACTGGGTGGAGAGGTATAGGCTGTGGGTGGGGGGTAGAGACTTGGTGGATTGGTAGAGACATGGTGGAGGGGTAGAGACATGGTGGAGGGGTAGAGACATGGTGGAGGGGTAGAGACTGGGGATGGAGGGGTAGAGACTGTGGTTGGAAGGGTGTATACTGTGGATGGAGGGGTAGAGACATGGTGGAGGGGTAGAGACATGGTGGAGTGGTAGAGACTGGGGATGGAGGGGTAGAGATGGGTGGAGAGGTATAGGCTGTGGGTGGGGTGGTAGAGACATGGTGGAGGGGTAGAGACTGTGATGGAGGGGTAGAGACTGTGTGGAGGAGTGGATCATGAGGGTGGAGTGGTAGAGACTCAGTGGAGGGGTAGAGGCTCTGGGTGGAGGGGTAGAGACTGTGGTGGAGGGGTAGAGACATGGTGGAGGAGTGGATAATGTGGGTTTAGTTGAAGAGACTGGATGGAGGGGTAGAGACTGGGTGGAGGTGTGGATAAGGTGGGTGGAGTGGTAGAGACTGGGTAGAGATGTAGAGACTGGGTGGATAATGTGGGTGGGAGTGTTAGAGACTGGGTGGAGGGGTAGAGGCTCTGGGTCGAGGGATAGAGGCTCTGGGTGGAGGGGTAGGGATTGGGTGGAGGGGTAGGGACTGGGTGGAAGGTTAGAGACTGAGTGGAGGGTTGGAGGCTGTGGATGGAGTGGTGTGGACAGGGTGGAGTGTCAGAGACTGGGTTTAGGGGTGGAAGCTGTGGGTGGAGTGGTGGAGATTGGGTGGAGGCGTAGAGATGTGGTGAAAGGGTAGAGACTGTGTGGAAGGGTAGAGACTTTGTGGAAGGGTAGAGACTGGGTAGAAGGGTAGAGACTGGGTGGAAGGGTAGAGACTGGGTGGAAGGGTAGAGTCTGGGTGGAGTGGTGGGGACTGTGGATGGAGGGGTAGAGATTGTGGGTGCATGGACAGAGACTGGGTGGAGGGGTAGAGACATGGTTGAGGGGTGGAGACTGTGGATGGAGGGCTGGAGACCGTGGAGGGAGGGGTAGAGACATGGTGGAAGGGTAGAGACTGGGTGGAAGGGTAGAGACATGGTAGAGGGGTAGAGACATGGTGGTGGGGTAGAGACTGTGGATGGAGGGGTGGAGACTGTGGATGGAGGGGTGGAGACATGGTGGAGGGTTGGAGACTGTGGATGGAGGGGTAGAGTCTGTGGATGGAGTGGTGGGGACTGTGGATGGAGGGGTAGAGATTGTGGGTGCATGGACAGAGACTGGGTGGAGGGGTAGAGACTGTGCGTGGAGGGGTTGAGACTGGGTGGAGGGGTAGAGACTCTAGGTTGAAGGGTAGAGACTGTCGGTGGAAGGGTAGAGACTGTGGGTGGAAGGGTAGAGACTGTGGGTGGAAGGGTAGAGACTGTGGGTGGAAGGGTATAGACTGTGGGTGGAAGGGTAGAGACTGTGGGTGGAAGGGTAGAGACATGGTGGAGGGGTAGAGACATGGTGGAGGGGTAGAGACTGTGGGTGCATGGACAGAGACTGGGTGGAGGGGTAGAGACTGTGGGTGCATGGACAGAGACTGGGTGGAGGGGTAGAGATTGTGCGTGGAGGGGTAGAGACTGGGTGGAAGGGTAGAGACTGGGTGGAGGGGTAGAGACTGTGGGTTGAAGGGTAGAGACTGTCGGTGTAAGGGTAGAGACTGTGGGTGGAAGGGTAGAGACTGTGGGTGGAAGGGTAGAGACTGTTGGTGGAAGGGTAGAGACTGTGAGTGGAAGGGTAGAGACTGTGGATGGAAGGGTAGAACCTGTGGGTGGAAGGGTAGAGACTGTGGGTGGAGAGTTAGCACCTGTGGGTGGAAGGGTAGAGACTGTGGGTGGAAAGGTAGAGACTGTGTGTGGAAGGGTAGAGTCTGTGGGTGGAAGGGTAGAGACTGTGGGTGGAAGGGTAGATACTGTGGGTGGAAGGCTAGAGACTGGGTGGATGGGTAGAACCTGTGGGTTGGTAGAGACTGTGGGTTGGTAGAGACGGTGAATCAAATCCAATTTTATTTGTCACATAGACGTGATTAGTGGATGTTATTGCGGGTGTAGCAAAATGCTTGTGCTTCTCGTTCTGACAGTGCAGTAATATCTAACAAGTAATATCTAACAAATTACACAACCTTTGCCCAATACACACAAATCTAAGTAGGAATTAATTAAATTAAGATAAACATGGACAAGTGATGTCAGTTCGGAACGAACTAAGATACAGTAGAATAGTATAGAACGCAATATATACATATGAGATGAGTAATGCCAGATATGTAAACATTATTAAGTTAATGATATACCGTAGAATAGTATAGAAAACGGTAAATAGATATGAGAGGAGTAATGCAAGATATGTAAACATTATTAAGTGACTAAGAATCTGCAGAATAGTATAGAATACAGTATATACATATGAGATGAGTCATGCCAGATATGTAAAATGTATTGAAGTGACTAGTGTTCCGTTCTTTAAAACTTCATAGGGCTGAAATCCCGTTAGCGGGACAACAGCCAGTGAAAGTGCAGGGCGCCAAATTCAAAACAACAGAAATCTCATAATTAAATATCCTCAAACATACATGTATTTTATACCATTTTAAATGTAATATTGTTTTTAATCCCATCACAGTGTTCGATTTCAAATAGGCTTTACAGCGAAAGCACCACAAACGATTATGTTAGGTCACCACCAAGTCACAGAATAACAGCCATTTTTCCAGCCAAAGAGAGGAGTCATAAAAAGCACAAATATGAGATAAAATTAATCACTAACCTTTGATGATCTTCATCAGATGACACTCATAGGACTTCATGTTACACAATACATGTATGTTTTGTTTGATAAAGTTCATATTTATATAACAAAAATCTCAGTATACATTGGTGCGTTATGTTCACTAGTTCCAAAAACATCCGGTGATATTGCAGAGATCCACATCATTTTACAGTAGTCATTATAATGTGTCGATAAATACAATTGTTAGACATGGAAATATAGATATACCTCTTATTCATGCAACTGCTGTTTGATTTCAAAAATGTTTTGCGGAAAAAGCAAACCATGCAATAATTTGAGACGGCGCTCAGAAAATAAATACAATAATCCGCCATGTTGGAGTCAACAGAAATCAGAAATCACAATCTAAATATTCCCTTTGACGATCTTCATCAGAATGCACTCCCAGGAATCCTAGTTCCACAATAAATGCTTGATTTGTTCGATAATGTCCATTATTTATGTCCAAGTAGCTACTTAAGTTAAGCGCGTTTAATACACAAATCCAAATGCTCGTGCAGGTCCATCCGAACGTCGGACGAAAACTTAAAAAAATTATATTTCAGGTCGAAGAAACTTGTCAAACTAAGTATAGGATCAATCTGTAGGATGTTGTTGTCATAAATATTCAATAACGTTCCAACCGGAGAATGTCTGTAGAGAAGCCATGGAACGCAGGTTGCTATCATGTGAAATGCTCATGACCAGGACCTGGCTCTCTGCCAGACCACTGACTCAAAGAGCTCCCATCCAACTCCACAACACAGTAGAAGCCTCATTCAAGTTTATAAAGACGGTAGACATCTAGTGGAAGCCTTAGGAATTTCAACTTTATCCATATCCCACTGTGTATTCAATAGGGGCTGGGTTGAAAATCGACCAACCTCAGATATTCCACTTCCTGTTTGGATTTCTTCTCAGGTTTTTGCCTGCCATATAAGTTCTGTTAAACTCACAGACATCGTTCAAACAGTTTTAGTAACTTCAGAGTGTTTTCTATCCAATACTAATAATAATATGCATATATTAGCAACTGGGACTGAGGTGCAGGCCGTTGACTCTGGGCACCTCTGGGCACCTTTCATCCAAGCTACTCAATACTGCCCCTGCAGCCATAAGAAGTTCAAGTGGCCAGTGATTCCTCGTCTATGCCTATAGGCAGCAGCCTCTAATGTGCTAGTAGTGGCTGTTTAACAGCACGACAGGGTGCTTTCAATTGTGCGTCTGTAAAAGTTTGTGAGGGTTTTAGGTGACAAGCCACATTTCTTTAGCCTCCTGAGGTTGAAGAGGCTCCGTTGTGCCTTCTTCATCACACTGTCTGTGTGGGTGGTCCATTTCTGTTTGTCAGTGACGTGTACGACATGGAACTTGAAGCTTTCCACCTTCTCCATTGTGGTCCCATCAATGTAGGTAGGGGAGTGCACCCTTGCTGTTTCCTGAAGTTCACAATCATCTCCTTTGTTTTGTTGACAGGTGAAGGGGTAGAGACTTTTATTTATTTGTATTTTTTTATTTCACCTTTATTTAACCAGGTAGGCTAGTTGAGAACAAGTTCTCATTTACAACTGCGACCTGGCCAAGATAAAGCATAGCAGTGTGAACAGACAACACAGAGTTACACATGGAGTAAACAATTAACAAGTCAATAACACAGTAGAAAAAAAGGGGAGTCTATACAATGTGTGCAAAAGGCATGAGGAGGTAGGCGAATAATTACAATATTGCAGATTAACACTGGATTGATAAATGATCATGTACAGGTAGAGATATTGGTGTGCAAAAGAGCAGAAAAGTAAATAAATAAAAACTGGGGATGAGGTAGGTGAATATGGGTGGGCTATTTACCAATAGATTATGTACAGCTGCAGCGATCGGTTAGCTGCTCAGATAGCTGATGTTTGAAGTTGGTGAGGGAGATAAAGGTCTCCAACTTCAGCGATTTTTGCAATTCGTTCCAGTCACAGGCAGCAGAGTACTGGAATGAAAGGCGGCTGAATGAGGTGTTGGCTTTAGGGATGATCAGTGAGATACACCTGCTGGAGCGCGTGCTACGGATGGGTGTTGCCATCGTGACCAGTGAACTGAGATAAGGCGGAGCTTTACCTAGCATGGCCTTGTAGACGACCTGGAGCCAGTGGGTCTTGCGACGAATATGTAGCGAGGGCCAGCCGACTAGAGCATACAAGTCGCAGTGGTGGGTAGTATAAGGTGCTTTAGTGACAAAACGGATGGCACTGTGATAAACTGCATCCAGTTTGCTGAGAAGAGTGTTGGAAGCAATTTTGTAGATGACATCGCCGAAGTCGAGGATCAGTAGGATAGTCAGTTTTACTAGGGTAAGCTTGACAGCGTGAGTGAAGGAGGCTTTGTTACGGAATAGAAAGCCGACTCTTGATTTGATTTTCGATTGGAGATGTTTGATATGGGTCTGGAAGGAGAGTTTGCAGTCTAGCCAGACACCTAGGTACTTATAGGTGTCCACATATTCAAGGTCGGAACCATCCAGTGTGGTGATGCTAGTCGGGCATGCGGGTGCAGGCAGCGATCGGTTGAAAAGCATTCATTTGGTTTTACTAGCATTTAAGAGCAGTTGGAGGCCACGGAAGGAGTGTTGTATGGCATTGAAGATCGTTTGGAGGTTAGATAGCACAGTGTCCAATGACGGGCCGAAAGTATATAGAATGGTGTCGTCTGCGTAGAGGTGGATCAGGGAATCGTCCGCAGCAAGAGCAACATCATTGATATATACAGAGAAAAGAGTCGGCCCGAGAATTGAACCATGTGGCACCCCCATAGAGACTGCCAGAGGACCGGACAGCATGCCCTCCGATTTGACACACTGAACTCTGTCTGCAAAGTAATTGGTGAACCAGGCAAGGCAGTCATCCGAAAAACCGAGGCTACTGAGTCTGCCGATAAGAATATGGTGATTGACAGAGTCGAAAGCCTTGGCAAGGTCGATGAAGACGGCTGCACAGTACTGTCTTTTATCGATGGCGGTTATGATGTCGTTTAGTACCTTGAGTGTGGCTGAGGTGCACCCGTGACCGGCTCGGAAACCAGATTGCATAGCGGAGAAGGTACGGTGGGATTCGAGATGGTCAGTGACCTGTTTGTTGACTTGGCTTTCGAAGACCTTAGATAGGCAAGGCAGAATGGATATAGGTCTGTAACAGTTTGGGTCCAGGGTGTCTCCCCCTTTGAAGAGGGGGATGACTGCGGCAGCTTTCCAATCCTTGGGGATCTCAGACGATATGAAAGAGAGGTTGAACAGGCTGGTAATAGGGGTTGCGACAATGGCGGCGGATAGTTTCAGAAATAGAGGGTCCAGATTGTCAAGTCCAGCTGATTTATACGGGTCCAGGTTTTGCAGCTCTTTCAGAACATCTGCTATCTGGATTTGGGTAAAGGAGAACCTGGGGAGGCTTGGGCGAGGAGCTGCGGGGGGGCCGGAGCTGTTGGTCGAGGTTGGAGTAGCCAGGCGGAAGGCATGGCCAGCCGTTGAGAAATGCTTGTTGAAGTGTTCAATATGGATTTGTCGGTGGTGACCGTGTTCCCTAGGCTCAGTGCAGTGGGCAGCTGGGAGGAGGTGCTCTTGTTCTCCATGGACTTCACAGTGTCCCAGAACTTTTTGGAGTTGGAGCTACAGGATGCAAACTTCTGCCTGAAGAAGCTGGCCTTAGCTTTCCTGACTGACTGCGTGTATTGGTTCCGGACTTCCCTGAACAGTTGCATATCGCGGGGACTGTTCGATGCTATTGCAGTCCGCCACAGGATGTTTTTGTGCTGGTCGAGGGCAGTCAGGTCTGGGGTGAACCAAGGGCTGTATCTGTTCTTAGTTCTGCATTTTTTGAACGGAGCATGCTTATCTAAAATGGTGAGGAAGTTACTCTTAAAGAATGACCAGGCATCCTCAACTGACGGGATGAGGTCAATGTCCTTCCAGGGTACCCGGGCCAGGTCGATTAGAAAGGCCTGCTCACAGAAGTGTTTTAGGGAGCGTTTGACAGTGATGAGGGGTGGTCGTTTGACTGCGGCTCCGTAGCGGATACAGGCAATGAGGCAGTGGTCGCTGAGATCCTGTTTGAAGACAGCGGAGGTGTATTTGGAGGGCCAGTTGGTCAGGATGACGTCTATGAGGGTGCCCTTGCTTACAGAGTTAGGGTTGTACCTGGTGGGTTCCTTGATGATTTGTGTGAGATTGAGGGCATCTAGCTTAGATTGTAGGACTGCCGGGGTGTTAAGCATATCCCAGTTTAGGTCACCTAACAGAACAAACTCTGAAGCTAGATGGGGGCAATCAATTCACGAATGGTGTCCAGGGCACAGCTGGGAGCTGAGGGGGTCGGTAGCAGGCGGCAACAGTGAGCGACTTATTTCTGGAGAGAGTAATTTTCAGAATTAGTAGTTCGAACTGTTTGGGTATGGACCTGGAAAGTATGACATTACTTTGCAGGCTATCTCTGCAGTAGACTGCAACTCCTCCCCTTTGGCAGTTCTATCTTGACGGAAGATGTTATAGTTGGGTATGGAAATCTCTGAATTTTTGGTGGCCTTCCTGAGCCAGGATTCAGACACGGCAAGGACATCAGGGTTAGCAGAGTGTGCTAAAGCAGTGAGTAAAACAAACTTAGGGAGAAGGCTTCTGATGTTGACATGCATGAAACCAAGGCTTTTTCGATCACAGAAGTCAACAAATGAGGGTGCCTGGGGACATGCAGGGCCTGGGTTTACCTCCACATCACCCCCGGAACAGAGAAGAAGACTGGGTGGAGAGGGGTGGAGATTGTGGGTGGAAAGGTTGAGACTGGCTGGAGAGGTATATTCATTTATATGGATGCCCATTAGTTCCTGCCAAGGCAGCAGCTACGCTTCCTGGGGGCTTCCTGGGTTTTTTTTATGGATCCCCATTAGTTCCTGCCTAGGCAGCAGCTACTCTTCCTGGGGGTTTATTATGGATCCTTATTAGTTTACATTTACATTTAAGTCATTTAGCAGACGCTCTTATCCAGAGCGACTTACAAATTGGTGAATTCACCTTCTGACATCCAGTGGAACAGCCACTTTACAATAGTGCATCTAAATCATTAAGGGGGAGGGGGGTGAGAAGGATTACTTATCCTATCCTAGGTATTCCTTGAAGAGGTGGGGTTTCAGGTGTCTCCGGAAGGTGGTGATTGACTCCGCTGTCCTGGCGTCGTGAGGGAGTTTGTTCCACCATTGGGGGCCAGAGCAGCGAACAGTTTTGACTGGGCTGAGCGGGAACTGTACTTCCTCAGTGGTAGGGAGGCGAGCAGGCCAGAGGTGGATGAACGCAGTGCCCTTGTTTGGGTGTAGGGCCTGATCAGAGCCTGGAGGTACTGCGGTGCCGTTCCCCTCACAGCTCCGTAGGCAAGCACCATGGTCTTGTAGCGGATGCGAGCTTCAACTGGAAGCCAGTGGAGAGAGCGGAGGAGCGGGGTGACGTGAGAGAACTTGGGAAGGTTGAACACCAGACGGGCTGCGGCGTTCTGGATGAGTTGTAGGGGTTTAATGGCACAGGCAGGGAGCCCAGCCAACAGCGAGTTGCAGTAATCCAGACGGGAGATGACAAGTGCCTGGATTAGGACCTGCGCCGCTTCCTGTGTGAGGCAGGGTCGTACTCTGCGGATGTTGTAGAGCATGAACCTACAGGAACGGGCCACCGCCATGATGTTGGTTGAGAACGACAGGGTGTTGTCCAGGATCACGCCAAGGTTCTTAGCGCTCTGGGAGGAGGACACACTGGAGTTGTCAACCGTGATGGCGAGATCATGGAACGGGCAGTCCTTCCCCGGGAGGAAGAGCAGCTCCGTCTTGCCGAGGTTCAGCTTGAGGTGGTGATCTGTCATCCACACTGATATGTCTGCCAGACATGCAGAGATGCGATTCGCCACCTGGTCATCAGAAGGGGGAAAGGAGAAGATTAATTGTGTGTCGTCTGCATAGCAATGATAGGAGAGACCATGTGAGGTTATGACAGAGCCAAGTGACTTGGTGTATAGCGAGAATAGGAGAGGGCCTAGAACAGAGCCCTGGGGGACACCAGTGGTGAGAGCGCGTGGCGAGGAGACAGATTCTCGCCACGCCACCTGGTAGGAGCGACCTGTCAGGTAGGACGCAATCCAAGCGTGGGCCGCGCCGGAGATGCCCAACTCGGAGAGGGTGGAGAGGAGGATCTGATGGTTCACAGTATCGAAGGCAGCCGATAGGTCTAGAAGGATGAGAGCAGAGGAGAGAGAGTTAGCTTTAGCAGTGCGGAGCGCCTCCGTGATATAGAGAAGAGCAGTCTCAGTTGAATGACTAGTCTTGAAACCTGACTGATTTGGATCAAGAAGGTCATTCTGAGAGAGATAGCGGGAGAGCTGGCCAAGGACGGCACGTTCAAGAGTTTTGGAGAGAAAAGAAAGAAGGGATACTGGTCTGTAGTTGTTGACATCGGAGGGATCGAGTGTAGGTTTTTTCAGAAGGGGTGCAACTCTCGCTCTCTTGAAGACGGAAGGGACGTAGCCAGCGGTCAGGGATGAGTTGATGAGCGAGGTGAGGTAAGGGAGAAGGTCTCCGGAAATGGTCTGGAGAAGAGAGGAGGGGATAGGGTCAAGCGGGCAGGTTGTTGGGCGGCCGGCCGTCACAAGAAGCGAGATTTCATCTGGAGAGAGAGGGGAGAAAGAGGTCAGAGCACAGGGTAGGGCAGTGTGAGCAGAACCAGCGGTGTCGTTTGACTTAGCAAACGAGGATCGGATGTATTATGTATCCCCATTAGTCCCTGCCAAGGCAGCAGCTACTTATCCTTGGGTACAGCAACATTAAGGCAGTTATATACAATTTTTACCAACATTACTATTCATACGCAACAGATTTCACACCAGTGTTTGCCGTTAGGGACCTACTCCATCACCTCATATCCACAGTACTACATCCATGTGTATATGTGTGTATAGTGTGCATGTTATCGTGTGTGTGTGTGTGTGTGTGTGTGTGTGTGTGTGTGTGTGTGTGTGTGTGTGTGTGTGTGTGTGTGTGTGTGTCTCTTCACAGTCCCCGCTGTTCCATAAGGTGTATTTTTTAATCTGTTTTTTTAAATTAGATTCTACTGCTGCATCCGTTACCTGACGTGGAATAGAGTTCCATGTAGACATGGCTCTATGTAGTACTGTGAGCCTCCCATAGTCTGTTCTGGACTTGGGGACTGTGAATAAACCTCTGGTGGCATGTCTTGTGGGGTATGTATGGGTGTCTGAGCTGTGTGCCAGTAGTTTAGACAGACAGCTCAGTGGTTTCAACATGTCAATACCTCACAAATACAAGTAGTGATGAAGTCAATCTCTCCTCCACTTTGAGCCAGGATAGATTGATATGCATATTATTAATGTTTGCTCTCTGTGCACATCCAAGGGCCTGACGTGCTGCCCCGTTCTGAGACAACTGCAATTTCCCTCTTTGTGGCACCTGACCACTCGACTGAACAAGTAGTCAAGGCGCGACCACAACTAGGGCCTGTAGGATCTGCCTTGTTGATATTGTGGACACAATTCTCCCCATTTTAGCTACTGTTGTATCAATATGTTTTGACCATGACAGTTTACAATCCAGGGTTACTCCAAGCAGTTCAGTCACCTCAACTTGATATATTTCCACAATTATTTACTACAGGATTTAGTTGAAGTTTAGGGTTTAGTGAGTGATTTGTCCCAAATACAGTTATTCTAGTTTTTGAAATATTTAGGACTAATTTATTCCTTACTACCCATTCTGAAACTAATTGCAGCTCTTCGTTAAGTGTGGCAGTAATTTCAGTCGCTTTAGGAGCTGACTGGCCTTACTCAAAGCCAGTGGCATGTCATTAGTAAAGATTGAAAAAAGTCTAGAGAATTCCTGATTCTACCTGGATTACGTCAAATCAAATCAAATGCTATTTGTCACATACACATGGTTAGCAGATGTTAATGCGAGTGTAGCGAAATGCTTGTGCTTCTAGTTCTGACAATGCCGTAATAACCAATGAGTAATCTAACCTAACAATTTCACAACAACTACCTTATACACACAAGTGTAAAGGAATGAAGAATATGTACATGAAAATAGATGAATGAGTTATAGATGGTATTGGGTACAGTATATACATATGAGATGAGTAATGTAGGGTATGTAAACATATAAAAGTGGCGTTGTTTAACCTTTCTGTGATAGGGGGCAGCATTTTCACTTTTGGATGAATAGCGTGCCCAGAGTGAACTGCCTCCTACTCTGTCCCAGATGCTACAATATATGCATATTAGTAGTAGTATTGGATAGAATACACTCTGAAGTTTCTAAAACTGTTTGAATGATGTCTGTGAGTATAACAGAACTCATATGGCAGGCGAAAACCTGATAAAAATCCAACCAGGAAGTGGGATATCTGAGGTTTGTAGTTTTTCAAAGCTTGGCCTACAGAATACACACTGAGATATGGATGAGGTTACACTTCCTAGGGCTTCCACTAGATGTCAACCGTCTTTAGAAACTGGTTTGAGGATTATACTATAAAGGAGGGGCTCATAAGAGCTCTTTGAGTCAGTCGTCTGGCAGAGAGCCTTGGTCTCATGACGGATGCGTGCTCCCGACAGAGTTACTTCTCGTTCCAGTGCTTTTCTGAAGACAAAGGAATTCTCCGGTTGGAACATTATTGATGCTTTATGTTAAAAACATCCTAAAGATTGATTCCATACATCGTTTTACATGTTTCTAAAGGACTGTAATGGAACATTTCGAGTTTTTGTCTGGATGAAGTGCCTGCGCCTCATGAAGATGGATTACTGGGCTGAACACGCTAACAACAACTGGCTATTTGGACATAAATGATGGAATTTTATGGAACAAGTCAGTCATTTATTGTCGAACTGGAATTCCTGGGAGTGCCTTCTGATGAAGATCATCAGAAGTAAGTGAATATTTATGGTGTTGTTTCTAACTTTAGTTGATTCCAAAATGGCGGATATTCCTCTGACTGTTTTGGGTTCTGAGCGTCGTTCTCAAATTATGTTTTTTCTGTAAAGTTTTTTTGAAATCTGACACAGCGGTTGCATTTAGAAGAAGTCTATCTTTAATTCTGTGAATAACACTTGTATCTATTAGCAATGTTTATTATGAGTATTTCTGCAAAATCACCAGATGTTATGGAATCAATTACTGCAGATGGGTAGATTAACAAGATGTTTAACTTTCATTTGATGTATTGGACATGTTAATGTGTGAAAGTTACATATTTCCCAAAAATATTTTTGAATTTCGCGCTCTGCCTTTTCCGCGGAATGTTGTCGAGGGGTTCCGCTAGAAAGGTTCATCCCCGTTGGGCCTTTTCTCAAACCTTTTACCCTGTTGGGTATTTTCTCACTCCTTCATCCCCATTGGGTATTTTCTCACTCCTTTAATCCCTATTGGTCCTTTTCTCACTCCTTTAATTCCTATTCCGGCGCCGACAGAGATGGCCACCTCGCTTCGCGTTCCTAGGAAACTATGCAGTTTATTTTTATTTTTTACGTGTTATTTCTTACATTAGTACCCCAGGTCATCTTAGGTTTCATTACATACAGTCGAGAAGAGAAGAACTACTCTATATAAGATCAGCGTCAACTCACCATCAGTACGACCAAGAATATGTTTTTCGCAACGCGGATCCTGTGTTCTGTCTTACAAACAGGACAACGGAATGGATCGCATGCAGCGACCCAAAAAAAACGACTCCGAAAAAGAGGGAAACGTGGCGGTCTTCTGGTCAGACTACGGAGACAGGCACATCGTGCC
The DNA here is from genome assembly GCF_036934945.1 of Oncorhynchus masou masou. Lineage (NCBI taxonomy): Eukaryota > Metazoa > Chordata > Actinopteri > Salmoniformes > Salmonidae > Oncorhynchus > Oncorhynchus masou. The sequence continues at coordinate 4,975,040 of NC_088220.1, forward strand.
CCACTTCCTAGCATTCTTCTTGCCAATGTCCAGTCTCTTGACAACAAGGTTGATGAAATCCGAGCAAGGGTAGCATTCCAGAGGGACATCAGAGACTGTAACGTTCTGTGATTCACGGAAACATGGCTCACTGGAGAGACGCTATCCGAAGCGGTGCAGCCAACGGGTTTCTCCACGCATCGCGCCGACAGAAACAAACACCTTTCTGGTAAGAAGAGGGGTGGGGGTGTATGCCTTATGGCTAACGAGGCATGGTGCGATGAAAGAAACATACAGGAACTCAAATCCTTCTGTTCACCTGATTTAGAATTCCTCACAATCAAATGTAGACCGCATTATCTACCAAGAGAATTCTCTTCGATTATAATCACAGCCGTATATATCCCCCCCCCCAAGCAGACACATCGATGGCTCTGAACGAACTTTATTTAACTCTTTGCAAACTGGAAACCATTTGTCCGGAGGCTGCATTCATTTTTGCTGGGGATTTTAACAAGGCTAATCTGAAAACAAGACTCCCTAAATTTTATCAGCATATCGATTGCGCAACCAGGGGCGGGAAAACCTTGGATCACTGTTACTCTAACTTCCGCGACGCATATAAGGCCCTGCCCCGCCCCCCTTTCGGAAAAGCTGACCACGACTCCATTTTGCTGATACCTGCCTACAGACAAAAGCTAAAAAAAGAAGCTCCCACGCTGAGGTCTGTCCAACGCTGGTCCGACCAAGCTGACTTCACACTCCAAGACTGCTTCCATCGCGTGGACTGGGACATGTTTCGTATTGCATCAGATAACAACATTGACGAATACGCTGATTCGGTGTGCGAGTTCATTAGAATGTGCGTTGAAGATGTCGTTCCCATAGCAACGATTAAAACATTCCCTAACCAGAAACCGTGGATTGATGGCAGCATTCGCGTGAAACTGAAAGTGCGAACCACTGCTTTCAATCAGGGCAAGGTGTCTGGTAACATGACTGAATACAAACAATGCAGCTATTCCCTCCGTAAGGCTATCAAACAAGCTAAGCGTCAGTACAGAGACAAAGTAGAATCCCAATTCAACGGCTCAGACACAAGAGGCATGTGGCAGGGTCTATAGTCAATCACGGACTACAGGAAGAAATCCAGCCCAGTCACGGACCAGGATGTCTTGCTCCCAGGCAGACTAAATAACTTTTTTGCCCGCTTTGAGGACAATAGAGTGCCACTGACACTGCCTGCAACGGAAAAATGCGGTCTCTCCTTCACTGCAGCCGAGGTGAGTAAAACATTTAAACGTGTTAACCCTCGCAAGGCTGCAGGCCCAGACGGCATCCCCAGACGCTCCCTCAGAGCATGCGCAGACCAGCTGGCTGGTGTGTTTACGGACATATTCAATCAATCCCTATACCAGTCTGCTGTTCCCACATGCTTCAAGAGGGCCACCATTGTTCCTGTTCCCAAGAAAGCTAAGGTAACTGAGCTAAACGACTACCGGCCCGTAGCACTCACTTCCGTCATCATGAAGTGCTTTGAGAGACTAGTCAAGGACCATATCACCTCCACCCTACCTGACACCCTAGACCCACTCCAATTTGCTTACCGCTCAAATAGGTCCACAGACGATACAATCTCAACCACACTGCACACTGCCCTAACCCATCTGGACAAGAGGAATACCTATGTGAGAATGCTGTTCATCGACTACAGCTCGGCATTCAACACCATAGTACCCTCCAAGCTCGTCATCAAGCTCGAGACCCTGGGTCTCGACCCCGCCCTGTGCAACTGGGTACTGGACTTCCTGACGGGCCGCCCCCAGGTGGTGAGGGTAGGTAGCAACATCTCCTCCCTGCTGATCCTCAACACTGGGGCCCCACAAGGGTGCGTTCTGAGCCCTCTCCTGTACTCCCTGTTCACCCACGACTGCGTGGCCACGCACGCCTCCAACTCAATCATCAAGTTTGCGGACGACACAACAGTGGTAGGCTTGATTACCAACAACGACGAGATGGCCTACAGGGAGGAGGTGAGGGCCCTCGGAGTGTGGTGTCAGGAAAATAACCTCACACTCAACGTCAACAAAACTAAGGAGATGATTGTGGACTTCAGGAAACAGCAGAGGGAACACCCCCCACGTTCCTAAGGTCCTCCCGATCCGTGCAAGCCTAACCTTGACTGTGTGGCATTAACCCTTAACAGTGAAAAGAAAGTGTTCACTTCAAACAGTTTACATTGACTTCTCTCCCCATAGGAATACTTTGCCGGGGGCAAACTACCTGCCCTCCAGGACACCTACACCACCCGATGTTACAGGAAGGCCATAAAGATCATCAAGGACATCAACCACCCGAGCCACTGCCTGTTCACCCCGCTATCATCCAGAAGGCGAGGTCAGTACAGGTGCATCAAAGCTGGGACCGAGAGACTGAAAAACAGCTTCTATCTCAAGGCCATCAGACTGTTAAACAGCCACCACTAACATTGAGTGGCTGCTGCCAACACACTGACACTGACTCAACTCCAACTCCAGCCATGTATATACTGTACTCGATACCATCTACTGTATCTTGCCTATGCTGCTCTGTACCATCACTCATTCATATATCCTTATGTACATATTCTTTATCCCCTTACACTGTGTATAAGACAGTAGTTTAGGAATTGTTAGTTAGATTACTTGTTGGTTATTACTGCATTGTCGGAACTAGAAGCACAAGCATTTCGCTACACTCGCATTAACATCTGCTAACCATGTGAATGTGACAAATAAAAAATTTTTTTTTTTTTTTTTTTTTATTGGGCCTTTTCTTACTCCTTTAATCCCTATTGGGCCCTTTCTTACTCATTTAATCACTATTGGGACTTTTATCACTACTTTAATCCCTATTGGGTCTTTTCTCACTACTTTAATTCCTGTTGGACCTTTACTCACCCTTTTAATCCCTTTGTGACATTTTCTCACTCCTTTAATCCCGAGGCGACCTTTTCTCACTAATGTAATCCCTGTTGGGTCTATTCTCACTCCTTTGATCACTGTTGGGTCTTTTCTCACTCCTTTAATCCCCGTTGGGACTTTTCTCAAACCTTTAACCCTGTTGAGCCTTGTTTTACTCCTTTAATCCCTAGTGGGGACTTTAATCACTACTTTAACCCATATTGGACCTTCTCTCACTCCTTTAATTCGTATTAGGCCTTTTCTCACTCCTTTAATCCCGAGTGGACCTTTCCTCACTCCTTTAACCCCTATTGGGTATTTTCTCACTCCTTTAATCCCAAGTGGACCTTATCTCACACCTTGTCAAGGCTGTCTCTCTTAAATTCCTTTGCCTTGTCTCGTTTAAAATCTTTGTGAAATCATTGCTTGTCCTAGCCTTGTTAAAAGAAACTATCTTCTCCTTTCCCCTCTCTTCCCCTTGCTAACTAATTAATTATTGCTTACTATTTTGCCATAATCTGTCACTGATTATTTTGTCCTTTAAACTGTAGTTTTCCTTGCTTTTATAATAAATCTTATCTTTATTAAATAACATCATTGCCTCTGAGATTTTGATTCTGAATGTCAATAAAAAATCTCTATAGTTGAGACACAGAAGCCTACGGTTTAAAATAAATCTACAGAACCTTCAGATTATAGTTTTGACACAGAGGCCTACGTTTTAAAATAACTCTACAGAAACTTCAGATTATAGTTGTGACACAGAGGCCTACAGATTAAAATAACTATACAGAACCTTCAGATTATAGTTGTGACACAGAGGCCTACGGATTAAAATAACTCTACAGAACCTTCAGATTATAGTTGTAACACAGAGGCCTACTGTTTAAAATAACTCTACAGAACCTTCAGATTATAGTTGTGACACAGAGGCCTACAGATTAAAATAACTCTACAGAACCTTCAGATTATAGTTGTGACACAGAGGCCTACGGATTAAAATAACTCTACAGAACCTTCAGATTAAAGATGTTACACGTAGAACTGGTTCATCCCTCCTTTCCAATCGATTTAAATGATAAGTGGTGGAAGTTTACTATAGAACATGGATGAATCCATATTTGATATTCCATAATTAATTACACAATTTATTAAAAGTTATCAAAACATTATAATGCTTGAGGTGGCTTTAAACCAATTATAGTCAGGTTATCGGTACGGTGGTTTTTTAACCATTAGATTCAGGTTAGAGTCATGGTGGATATTGACCCATTAGGTTATATCTTTGTTGGCTTTTAAAGGCAATCTACCTGAACACGGGGTGATTCACTACAACACTAAGAGTCAGGACATTCATTACAACACTAAGAGTCAGTAACATTCATTACAACACTAACAGTCAGTAACATTCATTACAACACTAACAGTCAGTAACATTCATTACAACACTGACAGTCAGTAACATTCATTACAACACTAAGAGTCAGTAACATTCATTACAACACTAACAGTCAGTAACATTCATTACAACACTGACAGTCAGTAACATTCATTACAACACTAAGAGTCAGTAACATTCATTACAACACTAACAGTCAGTAACATTCATTACAACACTGACAGTCAGTAACATTCATTACAACACTAAGAGTCAGTAACATTCATTACAACCCTAACAGTCTGGAACATTCATTACAACACTGAGAGTCAGTAACATTCATTACAACACTAAGAGTCAGTAACATTCATTACAACACTGACAGTCAGTAACATTCATTACAACACTAAGAGTCAGTAACATTCATTACAACCCTAACAGTCTGGAACATTCATTACAACACTAACAGTCAGTAACATTCATTACAACACTGACAGTCAGGAACATTCATTACAACACTAAGAGTCAGTAACATTCATTACAACCATAACAGTCAGGAACATTCATTACAACACTAACAGTCAGTAACATTCATTACAACACTGACAGTCAGTAACATTCATTACAACACTAAGAGTCAGTAACATTCATTACAACACTAAGAGTCAGTAACATTCACTACAACACTAACAGTCAGTAACATTCATTACAACACTAAGAGTCAGTAACATTCATTACAACACTAACAGTCAGTAACATTCATTACAACACTAACAGTCAGGAACATTCATTACAACACTAAGAGTCAGGGACATTCATTACAACACTAACAGTCAGTAACATTCATTACAACACTAAGAGTCAGTAACATTCATTACAACCCTAACAGTCAGTAACATTCATTACAACACTAACAGTCAGGAACATTCATTACAACACTAACAGTCAGTAACATTCATTACAACACTAACAGTCAGTAACATTCATTACAACCCTAACAGTCAGTAACATTCATTACAACCCTAAGAGTCAGTAACATTCATTACAACACTAAGAGTCAGGGACATTCATTACAACACTAACAGTCAGTAACATTCATTACAACACTAACAGTCAGTAACATTCATTACAACCCTAACAGTCAGTAACATTCATTACAACACTAACAGTCAGTAACATTCATTACAACACTAACAGTCAGGAACATTCATTACAACACTAACAGTCAGTAACATTCATTACAACACTAACAGTCAGTAACATTCATTACAACACTAAGAGTCTGGAACATTCATTACAACACTAAGAGTCAGTAACATTCATTACAACCCTAACAGTCAGGAACATTCATTACAACACTAAGAGTCAGTAACATTCATTACAACACTGACAGTCAGTAACATTCATTACAACACTAAGAGTCAGGGACATTCATTACAACACTAACAGTCAGTAACATTCATTACAACACTAACAGTCAGTAACATTCATTACAACCCTAACAGTCAGTAACATTCATTACAACACTAACAGTCAGTAACATTCATTACAACACTAACAGTCAGGAACCGTCATTACAACACTAACAGTCAGTAACATTCATTACAACACTAACAGTCAGGAACCGTCATTACAACACTAACAGTCAGGAACCGTCATTACAACACTAACAGTCAGTAACATTCATTACAACACTAAGAGTCAGTAACATTCATTACAACACTAAGAGTCAGGGACATTCATTACAACACTACGAGTCAGTAACATTCATTACAACCCTAACAGTCAGTAACATTCATTACAACACTAACAGTCAGTAACATTCATTACAACACTAACAGTCAGTAGCATTCATTACAACACTAAGAGTCAGTAACATTCATTACAACACTAACAGTCAGGAACTTTCATTACAACACTAACAGTCAGTAACATTCATTACAACACTAACAGTCAGGAACCGTCATTACAACCCTAACAGTCAGTAACATTCATTACAACACTAACAGTCAGTAACATTCATTACAACCCTAAGAGTCTGGAACATTCATTACAACACTAACAGTCTGGAACCGTCATTACAACACTAACAGTCAGGAACCGTCATTACAACCCTAAGAGTCTGGAACATTCATTACAACACTAACAGTCAGTAACCTTCATTACAACACTAACAGTCAGGAACCGTCATTACAACACTAACAGTCAGGAACCGTCATTACAACACTAACAGTCAGGAACCGGCATTACAACCCTAACAGTCAGTAACATTCATTACAACCCTAAGAGTCTGGAACATTCATTACAACACTAACAGTCAGTAACCTTCATTACAACACTAACAGTCAGGAACCGTCATTACAACACTAACAGTCAGGAACCGTCATTACAACACTAACAGTCAGTAACATTCATTACAACACTAACAGTCAGTAACATTCATTACAACACTAACAGTCAGTAACATTCATTACAACACTAACAGTCAGTAACATTCATTACAACACTAACAGTCAGGAACATTCATTACAACACTAACAGTCAGGAACCGTCATTACAACACTAACAGTCAGTAACATTCATTACAACACTAACAGTCAGTAACATTCATTACAACACTAAGAGTCAGGAACATTCATTACAACACTAACAGTCAGGAACATTCATTACAACCCTAACAGTCAGGAACATTCATTACAACACTAAGAGTCAGTAACATTCATTACAACACTAACAGTCAGTAACATTCATTACAACCCTAACAGTCTGGAACATTCATTACAACACTAAGAGTCAGTAACATTCATTACAACACTAAGAGTCAGGAACATTCATTACAACACTAAGAGTCAGGAACATTCATTACATCCCTAACAGTCAGGAACCGTCATTACAACACTAAGAGTCAGGAACATTCATTACAACACTAAGAATCAGTAACATTCATTACAACACTAAGAGTCAGTAACATTCATTACAACACTAAGAGTCAGTAACATTCATTACAACCCTAACAGTCAGGAACATTCATTACAACCCTAACAGTCAGTAACATTCATTACAACACTAAGAGTCAGTAACATTCATTACAACACTAAGAGTCAGGAACATTCATTACAACCCTAACAGTCAGGAACCGTCATTACAACACTAAGAGTCAGTAACATTCATTACAACACTAAGAGTCAGTAACATTCATTACAACACTAACAGTCAGTAACATTCATTACAACACTAAGAGTCAGTAACATTCATTACAACCCTAACAGTCAGGAACATTCATTACAACCCTAACAGTCAGTAACATTCATTACAACACTAACAGTCAGTAACATTCATTACAACACTAAGAGTCAGGAACATTCATTACAACACTAAGAGTCAGTAACATTCATTACAACACTAAGAGTCAGTAACATTCATTACAACACTAAGAGTCAGGAACATTCATTACAACCCTAACAGGCAGTACCATTCAGCTGGTCTCTTACTAAAGGCGTCATCATCACAGTCAACTGACCTCCATGAGGACCATGTTAATCCCTAAAGCTCAGGCTCTATCTCATGACTCTCTCTCTCGCTCTCTTGCTCTCTCACTCTCTCTCTCACTTAAATAGTACGGATTTGCTTTGGGTTTAATTTTAAGATGTTTGCCTTTCTGTGCCTTGTAGCCTACCACTGAATATCGTGTAAATGTATGCTCAGATAGGTCACCTTCATGTGAAGGAGCCGAATGATTTTCGGCACCTGAACAGATTAAAAGGATTTTGAGCGGAAAGAGACTAATTAAGCCCATTTTCGATCAGATAGATGGCTATGAAACATTATATCTATGATAGACATTTTCACATTGTAATGACAACCCTGTACATTGTACATGACCAACAGTATGTGGAAACCTGCTCATCTATGTGGTGTATAGAAGACCGCTTTGCCCGGTGTCGAGTCCTTCTGATTGAGGCTCAGCCCGTGGACGGTGTGAGGCCGGTAACGCCCCGTCGGAATGCAGCCCAAAGCGGGTGGTAAACTCCATCTATGGCTAAATACCGGCACGAGACCGATAGACGACAAGTACCGTAAGGGAAAGTTGAAAGGAACTTTGAAGAGGGCGTGAAACCGTTGAGAGGTAAACGGGTGGGGTCCGCGCAGTCTGCCCGGAGGATTGAACTCGGCGGGTCAGGGTCGGCAGTTCCGGTGTGGTCGGATCCCCTCGTGGGACTGACCCCTGGTCGGGCTCAGCTCCCGCCGGGCGCATTTCCTCTGTCCTAACTAACTTTTATTTTGGTTCCTCACTTGCGTATCGCGGGGGTAATTCAATGCTAATGCAATATGCCACAGGATGTTTTTGTGCTGGTCAAGGGCAGTCAAGTCTGGAGTGAACCAAGGGCTATACAGTTGAAGTCGGAAGTTTCCATACACTTAGGTTGTAGTCATTAAATCTAGTTTTTCAACCGCTCCACAAATTTCTTGTTAACAAACTATAGTTTTGGCAAGTCTGTTAGGACATCTACTTTGTGCATTACACAAGTCATTTTCCCAACATTTGCTTACAGACAGATTATGTCACTGTATCACAATTCCAGTGAGTTGACTGTGCTTTTAAACAGCTTTGAAAATTCCAGAAAATAATGTCATGACTTTAGAAGCTTCTGATAGGATAATTGAGTCAGTTGGAGGTGTGCACCTGTGGATGTATTTCAAGGACTACCTTCAAACTCAGTGCCTCTTTGCTTGACATCATGAAAAATCTAAAGAAATCAGACAAGACCTCAGACAAAAAATTGTAGACCTCCATCGCTGGTTGAAAACTGTTTTCTGCCCCTCCCAAAAGATAGAATTTGTAGATAATTGGCCCTCTTTCTGGGACTCACCCACAAACAGGACCAGGCCTGGCCTGTTGAGGAGTGACGGACTCCATCCTAGCTGGAGGGGTGCTCTCATCTTATCTACCAACATAGACAGGGCTCTAACTCCTCTAGCTCCACAACAAAATAGGGTGCAGGCCAGGCATCAGGCTGTTAGCCAGCCTGCCAGCTTAGTGGAGTCTGCCACTAGCACAGCCAGCTTAGCTATCCCCATTACCATTACCCAGACCATGTCTGTGCCTCGACCTAGGTTGGGCAAAACTAAACATGGAGGTATTCGCCTTGGCAATCTCACTAGAATAAAGACCTCCTCCATTCCTGCCATTATTGAAAGAGATTGTGATACCTCACATTTCAAAATAGGGCTATTTAATGTTAGATCCCTCGCTTCAAAGGCAGTTATAGTCAATGAACTAATCACTGATCATAATCTTGATGTGATTGGCCTGACTGAAACATGGCTTAAGCATGATTTAAATGAGGCCTTACCTCCTGGTTATACTAGTGACCATATCCCCCTTGCATCCCGCAAAGGCGGAGGTGTTGCTATAATGTACGATAGCAAATTTCAATATACGAAAAACCCCCCTGATGTTTTCGTCTTTTGAGCTTCTTGTCATGAAATCTATGCAGCCTACTCAAACACTTTTTTTAGCTATTGTTTACAGGCCTCCTGGGCCATATACAGCATTCCTCACTGAGTTCCCTGAATTCCTATCGGACCTTGTAGTCATAGCAGATAATATTCAAATTTTTGGTGATTTTAATATTCACATGGAAAAGTCCACAGACCCACTCCAAAAGGCTTTCGGAGCCATCATCGACTCAGTGGGTTTTGTCCAACATGTCTCTGGACCTACTCACCCTCACAGTCATACTCTGGACCTAGTTTTGTCCCATGGGAATAAATGTTGTGGATCTTAATGTTTTTCCTCATAATCCTGGACTATCGGACCATCATTTTATTACGTTTGCAATCGCAACAAATAATATGCTCAGACGCCAACCAAGGAGCATCAAAAGTCGTGCTATAAATTCTCAGACAACCCATAGAGTCCTTGATGCCCTTCCAGACTCCCTCTGCCTACCCAATGATGTCAGAGGACAAAAATCAGTTAACCACCTAACTGAGGAACTCAATTTAACCTTGTGCAATACCCTAGATGCAGGTGCACCCCTAAAAACTAAAAACATTTGTCATAAGAAACTAGCTCCCTGGTATACAGAAAATACCCGAGCTCTGAAGCAAGCTTCCAGAACATTGGAACGGAAATGGCACCACACCAAACTGGAAGTCTTCTGACAGTACCGTGCAGTATCGAAGAGCCCTCACTGCTGCTCGATCATCTTATTTTTCCAACGTAATTGAGGAAAATAAGAACAATCCTACATTTATTTTTGATACCGTGACAAAGCTAACTGAAAAGCACCATTCCCCAAGAGAGGATAGCTTTCACTTCAGCAGTAATAAATTCATGAACTTTGAGGAAAATATCATGATCATTAGAAAGAAAATTACAGACTCTTTAAATCTGCGTATTCCTCCAAAGCTCAGCTGTCCTGAGTCTGCACAACTCTGCCAGGACCTAGGATCAAGAGAGACACTCAAGTGTTTTAGTACTATATCACTTGACAAAATGATGAAAATAATCATGGCCTCTAAATCTTCAAGCTGCATACTGTACCCTAACTAAACTACTGAAAGGGCTGCTTCCTGCGCTTGGTCCTCCTATGTTGAACATAATAAATGGCTCTCTATCCACCGGATGTGTACCAAACTCACTAAAAGTGGCAGTAATAAAGCCTCTCTTGAAAAAGCCAAACCTTGACCCAGAAAATATAAAAAACTATGGGCCTATATCAAATCTTAAATTCCTCTAAAAAAAATTGAAAAAGCTGTTGCGCGGCAACTCACTGCCTCCCTGAAGACAAACAATGTATACCAAATGCTTCAGTCTGGTTTTAGACACCATCATAGCACTGAGACTGCACTTGTGAATGTGGTAAATGACCTTTTAATGGCGTCAGACCGAGGCTCTGCATCTGTCCTCGTGCTCCTAGACCGTAGTGCTGCTTTTGATATCATCGATCACCACATTCTTTTGGAGAGATTGGAAACCCTAATTGGTCTACACGTTCAAGTTCTGGCCTGGTTTAGATCTTATCTGTCGGAAAGATATCAGCTTGTCTCTGTGAATGGTTTGTCCTCTTACAAAGCAGCTGTAAATGTCAGCGTTCCTCAAGGTTCCATTTTAGGACCACTTTTGATTTCACAATATATTTTACCTCTTGGGGATGTCATTCGAAACATAATGTTAACTTTCACTGCTATGCGGATGACACACAGCTGCATATTTCAATGAAACATGGTGAAACCCCAAAAGTGCCCCCATAGCACTCTAGCCTCAAGAAATGCCCCCATAGGACTCTAGCCTTAAGGAGTGCCCCCATAGGACTCTAACCACAAGGAGTGCCCCCATAGGACTAACCACAAGGAGTGCCCCCATAGAACTCTAACCTCAAGGAATGCCCCCATAGAACACTAACATCAAGGAATGCCCCCATACCTTAAGGGAACATTTTGACATTTGCCGTATGGTTAGTGAGAAAGTCCATATTGCAAATGTACGGTCCCTTACTAGACGTCTGAGAATGTTTCTAAAATTTGCGGTCAGCGTCGGGCCGTGCGGCAGGGCCGGATCTACCGGGAAGTCATCAAACGAACTTTCTCGGACATTCGGTTTCCGTTTTATAAAATAATCAAAATTTGGTCATTTTTCAGCTGTCCCGGTAAATCCCACAAGAGGGCATAAACAATCATATTGCAATTGTACAAAACATCATGAATCACGACGTGGCCTTATCTCCAAAACTGAAAATATTTCGAAGCCAAAACTTGGTGAGCGTATGGTTGGCATAATGGACAGTTGGCCCCGAACAAGAAGGCATCTAGCTCTCAACGGTTTTTGAGTAATGGCCATTTTTCTGGGATTAAAGGTCCAAAATGAAAATAGAGAAATAATTTTTCCACTTCACGTCAAAGTCAAGGAGCCTCCGGGGTCAATAAAAAAAGGACCAGCCATTTATCTATCGTCATTTAAGAGAATTCGTACAATATCAAATTGGTGATGTTCAAAAATAGTTTTTTTTTAAAACAGTGACAGATCAAGTTGCAGGGTGTTCATACGAATCTTTTTAACGTGTGCTGCGGAGCTCTGCGAGATTTCTGTGATTTTCTATGATTTTCTGAAACAACACACACTCACTAAACCCTCCATAAATAACTCAAAAAAGACTTAAAACTCAGGATTCTGTAAAGGCATACGCCAATCAGGATATGAGTTTATTTATAGCTTCTTGTGCCAACCGGAAGTGCCTTAAATGGTGTCATAGTGGCTGTTTCGAAGGGTTAAAAGGGTCAGATCTTTTCAAAACTTCATATGTGTGATTAGGCAACCCCCATGAACTCTAAGTCAGTAATTTCTCCCAACAGATGTCAAAGAAAAGCTCTCTCTCACACACACACACAGACACACACACACAGCAAAGATGGAGTGACAAAGTGCGGTGCTTAAAGACACACAGAGCCTGCAATGGCATTTCCATATTCTCTAGGCCGTGCCGAGTTCAACGAGATGCCCCGCTTGACCGTAGCTCGCTCTGATGGACACTGACTTGCTAGTTGAATTTTGTACATTTGCAATATGTTTAAACGGAGAGGGACCATCACCAAAATGGCATTCTGAAATCAACACAAAAAATTGCATCACCATAGTCTCCAGACTGTGCCGAGTTCAACGAGACGCGCCGCTTAACCGTAGCTCGCTCTGAGTGCTGCGACCTTGAAAAAAAGAAGGCCCAAAATTAAGCCTGGCCATCAATGTAATTTGCTTTTGGGTGACAGTGAGAGAACCGTTAGGGTGAGAAGCACAATTCGACCTCAGGTACGTTCCTAAGGTCCTCCCGATCCGTGCAAGCCTAACCTTGACTGTGTGGCATTAACCCTTAACAGTGAAAAGAAAGTGTTTACTTCAAACAGTTTACATTGACTTCTCTCCCCATAGGAATACTTTGCCGGGGGCAAACTACCTGCCCTCCAGGACACCTACACCACCAAATGTTACAGGAAGGCCATAAAGATCATCAAGGACATCAACCACCCGAGCCACTGCGTGTTCACCCCGCTATCATCCAGAAGGCGAGGTCAGTACAGGTGCATCAAAGCTGGGACCGAGAGACTGAAAAACAGCTTCTATCTCAAGGCCATCAGACTGTTAAACAGCCACCACTAACATTGAGTGGCTGCTGCCAACACACTGACACTGACTCAACTCCAGCCACTTTAATAATGGGAATTGATGGGAAATTATGTAAATATATCACTAGCCACTTTAAACAATGCTACCTTATATAATGTTACTTACCCTACATTATTCATCTCATATGCATACGTATATACTGTACTCTATATAATCGACTGCACCCTTATGTAATACATGTATCACTAGCCACTTTAACTATGCCACTTTGTTTACATACTCATCTCATATGTATATACTGTATTCGATACCATCTACTGTATCTTGCCTATGCTGCTCTGTACCATCACTCATTCATATATCCTTATGTACATATTCTTTATCCCCTTACACTGTGTATAAGACAGTAGTTTAGGAATTGTTAGTTAGATTACTTGTTGGTTATTACTGCATTGTCGGAACTAGAAGCACAAGCATTTCGCTACACACGCATTAACATCTGCTAACCATGTGTATGTGACAAATAAATTTGATTTGATTTGATTTGATTTGCCTGCACCTCTAAATTCAACCTGAAGCCTATGTGGGTTATGAATGCCTTATGAACCTCTCTTCTATGACAGTCCATCAGACCACTATGAGGTCTACCTGTGTCAATTCTAAGCTTCCTGAAGTAACCGGAAGTGGTTAAAATCACCCTAAAAGTGTTTTGAAACACATAACCTGTCATTATGAAAATCACTGCATTCAAACCTGTGTAGATCAGTCAATTCTTAACTTAAAAGACTTAAAACTCAGGATTCTGTAAGAGGCTACCTCAGTCAAGACGTGTTTACCTATAGCTTCCTGTGCCAACCGGAAGTGCCTTTAATTGGGTCACACGGTCTGTTTTGAAGGGTTAAAAAAGTCACATCTTTCCAGAACTTCATATGTGTGACTAGGTAACCCTCCTGAACTGTAAATCAGTCATTTCTCCCAACAGATGTCAAAGAAAAGCTCTCACAAACACACACAGCAAGGATGGAGTGAAAAAGTGCAGTGCTTAACCTCTTGATGCTATGGGGGCGCTATTTCATTTTTGGATGAAAAACGTTCCCATTTTAAACAAGATATTTTGTCACAAAAAGATGCTCGACTATGCATATAATTGATAGCTTTCGAAAGAAAACACTCTGACGTGTCCAGAACTACCAAGATATTTTCTGTGCGTGCCCTAGAACGTGAGCTTCAGGCAAAACCAAGATGAGACGGCATCCAGGAAATGAGCAGGATTTTTGAGGCTCTGTTTTCCATTGTCTCCTTATATGGCTGTGAATGCGAGAGGAGTAAGTCTGCCCTTTCTGTCGTTTCCCCAAGGTGTCTGCAGCATTGTGACGTATTTGTAGGCATATCATTGGAAGATTGACCAGAAGAGACCACATTTACCAGGTGTCCGCCCGGTGTCCTGCGCCGAAATTGGTGTGCAAAAGTCAGCTGCAAGTATTTTTCCATGGAATTTAGAGAAGAATGCAAGCTTCCACGAACGATATATCAATGAAGAGATATGTGAAAAAACACCTTGAGGATTGATTCCAAACAACGTTTGCCATGTTTCGGTCGATATTATGGAGTTAATTCGGAAAAAGTTTGACGTTGTATTTGACTGAATTTTCGTTTCGTTTCGGTAGCCAGATGCGATGTACAAAACGGAACGATTTCTCCTACACACAGACGCTTTCAGGAAAAACTGCGCATTTGGCATGTAACTGAGAGTCTCCTCATTGAAAACATCCGAAGCTCTTCAAAGGTAAATGATTTTATTTATTTGGTTATCTGTTTTTTGTGAAAATGTTGCGTGCTAAATGCTACTCAAAATGCTAAGCTAGCTTTGCATACTCTTACACAAATTAGTCAATTTCTATGGTTCAAAAGCATATTTTGAAAATCTGAGATGACAGTGTTGTTAAGAAAAGGCTAAGCTTGAGAGCAGACACATTATTTTCATTTTATTTGCGATTTTCAGAAATCGTTAACGTTGCGTTATGCTAATGAGCCTGAGGCTTTAGTCACGATCCCGGATCCGGAATGGGGAGTTTCAAGAGGTTAAAGACACAGAGAGCAGGCAATTGCATTACCATAATCTCTAGGCCGTGCCGAGTTCAACGAGATATCCCGCTTGACCGTAGCTCGCTTGGTCTAAGCGCAGCGACCATGAGAAAAGTAGGCCCAAAATGAAGCCTGCCCCACAACGTCATTTGCTTTTTGGTGACAGTGAGAGAACTGTTAGGGTGAGAAACACAATTCGACCTCAGGTACGTTCCTAAGGTCCTCCTGATCCGTGCAAGCCTAACCTTGACCGTGTGGCATTAACCCTTAAAAGTTAAAAGAAGGTGTTTACATCAAACAGTTTGCATTGACTTCTCTGCCCATAGGAATACATTGCCTGCACCCCTAAATTCAACCTGAAGCCTATATGGGTTATTAATGCCCTATGAATCTGTCTTCGGTGACAGTCCATCAGGCCACTATGAGGTCTACCTGTGTTGATTCTGAGCTTCCTAGACCAACGGGAAGTGGTTAAAATCACCCTAAAAGTGTATATCCATACCCTGCCTGCAGTTTGATAGACATAGTGCATTCAACCCTGTGTAAATCAGTCAGTTCTTAACGTAAAGACTTAAAACTCAATATTCTGTAAAAGAATACCCCAACGAGGATATGTGTTTACTTATAGCTTCCTGTGCCAACCCGGAAGT